>NC_056742.1:246346122-246699872 GCF_019279795.1 Protopterus annectens
CAGGAACCAAAGAGGACAGAAGATGATGTGGTTCCGGAAATCCCAACAAACCCATTTCGTTCCGGATCCCTCGTCCTTCAGAGACAGAGGAGGACAGGGTGGACGCCGGCCCAGAGGCAGAGGGGGGGCCAAAGAATTTTGGGTCGAGGGAACCCTTTTCCGATCGACCCGCGCAGCAACCCTGAGGGGTTGCCCGACTACTCCTCTTTGGAGTCAGTCGGGGGGCGCTTCTCGGAGCATCTAACACATTGGGAGTCCATTACGACAGATCGCTGGTTGCAGTCCATTACGACAGATCGCTGGGTGCTCCGGATCATATCCAGAGGTTACTCAATTCCATTCTTAAATATGCCCCCCCCCCCCCCGGTCGTGGCACCTCCCTGATGTACCACCCAATCAGAAGGAGGTAGCAGCCCTCGAAGTAAAAGAACTTCTAGAAAAAAAAGCCATCCAGCACGTCCTTCCCGGTCAATCTAGATCAGGCTTTTACTCCAGGTTCTTTTTGGTGTCAAAAAAGACAGGGGACCTACGGCCAATCCTCGACCTATCCACACTGAACCTGTCAGTTGCCAAAGAGAAGTTCCGGATGGTCACCATTCAATCCATTCTCCCACTGTTACAGGAGAACGACTGGATGTGCTCCATAGACCTCAATGATGCGTACTACTATGTTCTAATGGACAGGCGATCCAGGAGGTTCCTCCACTTTCGGCTGGGAGCCAGCCACTATCAGTTCAGGGTCCTATCCTTCGGTCTCACCACAGCCCCCAGGGTATTCACAAAGGTCATGGCAGTTGTAGCGGCCCACCTGAGGCTTCAGGGAATTCAGGTCTTTCCTTACCTAGACGACTGGCTCTTAGCCGCCCCCACCAGGCATCTACTATGTTCAGCGAGAGACTATTTCCTTCATCTCGCCCACTATCTAGGGATCACGATCAACCACAAGAAATCCTCTCTTCAGCCTACTCAAATTTTGGATTTCATAGGGGCCAGGATAGACTCAATTCAGTCCAAATTTTTTTCTGACGTCGGGCAGACTTCGCTATCTAAACCTACATGTTTTGGCTTTTCTTCAGTCCTCGGCCCCTCCAGTGGAGTTAGTCCTGAGGGGTCCATGGCAGCGGCCATCAACTTATCACTGCTCGTGCGTCTGAATATGAGGATTCTCCAGTGGACCTTACAGGTCCAGTGGTCCATTCTGCTTCATCCCTTGTCTACTCCTATTCCTCTCAGCAGAGTTTGCAGGGAATCTCTACTTTGGTGGCTCCATTCCAAGCACCTCCGGGAAAGGCGCCCCTTGTCCATGTCCCCACCCCAAGTCACAGTGACCACGGACGCTTCTCACCTCGGGTGGGGGGGCATTGCATGGGCAGCACCCTCCAAGGCACGTGGACTTACACAGAGATCTTTTTGCATATCAGTGTCCTGGAGATGAGGGCAGTGCTTCTAGCGTTGCAAGCCCTCCATGCCCTTCTTCCTCTGAGGACTATTGCAATTCAAACAGACAACATGTCAGTGGTCTGGTACATCAACAAGCAAGGGGGAACCAGATCTTACCCACTTTGCCGATAGGCCATGAGAGTGTGGGAATTGGCGATATCCACCAACCGCTTTCTCATAGCAACGCACATACTGGGTCGGTCAAACATTCTTGCGGACAAGCTGAGTCGGACAATCCTCTCACCCTACAAGTGGTCTCTGAACCCCTTAGTAGCGAAACAGATCTTCCTCAGATGGGGTCAACCTTGCTGCAATCTGTTCGTGTCGCCTTCGAACGCAAAGTGCAGCGAGTTTTTTGTTCTAATTCCCCCACAAGGGGAAAACCCCAGAGACGCTCCAGTTCATGCTTGGCCATCCGGTCTTCTTTATGCTTATCCCCCTCTTCCATTGATGACAAAATTCTTGCAGAAAGCTCGTTGGTTGGGGAGCAGAGTTATCCTCATAGCCCCATTCTGGCCTCGTCAAACATGGTTCCCTTGCCTACAGTCTCATCTAGTGCATCCTCCCTGGATCTTAGCTCCCCTTCCGGATCTGATTTCTCATCCCTTGGGATTGAAGTCCCCCGACCTGGACAACCTCAAGCTTTCGGCTTGGTTGATCCAGTTCCCTTGATGGCTAGGACTCCCGGTATCTCATCCTCCGTTAAAGCCATTCTGGTGGCCACTCATAAACCTTCTACCAGAAAAGTCTACAAGAGTAAATGGAAACGCTTTCCTGTCTGGGCGGAGCATAGGAATTTGGACCCCTTTACGGCTCCTATCACAGCAGTCCTCGATTTTTTTTTTTATCTCAAATCTTCCATCAGGGAGCTAGCTCTTCAACTGTTAAAGTTCATCTGGCAGCAATTTCCCACTTTCACATTGGAAACAAATTTGCCCCCCTAGCATCATCTAAGATCTGCAAGACCTTTCTGAAAGGTACTCTTCTTTTGAGACCCCCTGTGAAGGAAGCAGTCCCTCCATGGGATTTAACCCTAGTTCTCCAGGCTCTGACTGGTCCTCCTTTTGAGCCCGCAGCTTCCGTTGACTTGAAGTATGTATCTTGGAAAACTGCCTTCCTGATTGCCATTACTTCAGCTAGAAGAATATCGGAGTTTCAGGCTCTTTGCATTAAGCCCCCATACATCACTTTTCATGAAGACAGAGTTTCCCTCAGGACTAACCCCTCTTTTCTGCCTAAAGTGGCTTCCGAAGCCAATATCAACCAATCTATCAACCTGCCCGTCTTCTTCCCTAATTACCAAAACAAAGGAGAACATAGACTCCATTGCTTGGATGTGCATAGACAGTTACGATTTTACTTGCATAGAACGGCTGTTTTTCGAAAATCAGAACATTTCTTTGTTTCATTTGCCAAGTCCTTTCTGGGTAAACCAGTAACTAAGGTAACCTTAGCTAGGTGGATTTCACAATGCATTCTCCTTGCATACAGAAGCTCTGGTCGACCTGAGCCCGTGCGGGTTCGAGCACACTCTACCCGTTCTGTGGCTACTTCTGCGGCTTTCTGGTCGAGGGTCCCTTTGGATGACATTTGTTCAGCTGCTACTTGGGCTTCCTCTCACAATTTCATTACACATTAAAAATTGGAATTGATTTCTAGAGGAAGGGCGTTCTTTGGCTCTGCAGTGCTCCGGAATATCCTCCCATAAGGGCCTCCCAAGTTGTTGGTAGCTGGGGACTCTGTCCCACAGGTTGCTGATCAAATGAAGTTAACTACTTCAGATAAAGAAGTTATGTATTCACCTTAACGTTCCATCTGAGTAGGTAACTTCATTTGTCTGCAACCATCCCTCCCTCCATCCCCCTGACCTGTAGTGCGTCCTTGAAGGATCATGGTATGTCACTTTCCAGATGACACACAGGTTAGGATGTTCAGATAGTTTTTCCTTGTGTTATAGTAGTGTTCTAGGATACTATGGCAAACTCGATCTGAGGGTTAGAGGGAGGTAGCAGGGCATTGTGGGTCGGGGGAGGTGCTTGGAACTCGGATCTTTGCTAGGAAAGCTGCCGGCTCGGATCCGATACCCACAGGTTGCAGACAAATGAAGTTACCTACTCAGATGGAACGTTATGGTGAGTACATAACTTCTTTTTTCAGAATTGTCACAGTGCAGTCAATTCTACCCTGCCTGATGGAGAATTAATGTGTGCTCTTTGTGAATTTTTAGGATACTTTCCTGGACTCTCACTTTTTTTATGTGAAGGTGATTTCTACATGTCCGAATAAGAGACCGTCATTACCAGTTCAGAACTCTGCTGTTTGTCCTTCCCAGAGCTATTGTAGCAGCTCACCTGCAACCTCAGAGATGCAAGAGTTTCTCCATATCTAGACTGGCTTCTGGCTGTCCCATTGATGGAGTCTCTTCAGAAATCCAGGGATTGTCTTCTTCACCTTTACAACTTTCAGGGCATATCTGTAAGCCTACAAAAAACAACCTAAACACCACTCCGAGACTAGTCTTTCTGGGATGTCATTCTGATACCAGTGTTTCTGTTTTCTCTCTCTCTCCCTCAAGAAAGAGTCCAGACATTAGTTTGCAGTCAAACATCTCGTAAGCAGCAGCCATCCTACAGCACACTTAATTCTCAGAGTCTTAGGCTTGATGGCCTTTTTGATGGTGCAGTTTGCCCACTTCCATACGAGTCTTACAATAGATGTTCTTCGTGTTTCACTGTTGCAGTCATCACACTTGAGTTATCCTGCCCAGGGGTAGCCCTCAGTCGGCTCGAATACATATTATTTCTGCATCGGTTGCTTTTGCTTCAAGACTGACGTCAGGTCGTCAGAGGTATAAAAACAGGCAGACAACGCCACTGCATCAGTCTTTCTTGCCAAGGAGTCCGAAGCAGAAGCAGTTCGCACGAGTGCCAGTCTGCCGCTACCTGAGTTTTTGTTCCGAAATTGAATCATCCTGAAGTCTTCAAAAGCTAAGTACCCCGTTGGGGATCCTTTTTTCTTGCTCTAACCGATGTCAGAAAAAATTAATTGTCTTGCCTGTGGAAAGCAAATACCACACCGAGATTTCCATTCTTACTGCGTCACATGTTTAGGCACAGACCAACGACATACCTTGCTGTCTGTTTTGTGCTTTGTTCAACTCCCGAACTATTCGTCGTCTGCCCCTTATTGTAGCTAAATACTTTCATTCTCGATATCCATATTCCGAAATAGCTTCAGTTAGCCATCTGACTACCGATCTTTCAAAAAAACTTAAGGATAAAGACAGACAGACGACACAGGTCCAATACTGCTGACGACGCTTCTGTTAAGCTAGTCGTCAGTTCGCCGGCACTCTGAGGTGCTTTTGCAGCCCATGATGCCTGCTTTGATGGATTTGCAGACCACTACCGAGACCTGTTTGGAGTCCAGTAATGTCACGAGACTCTTCTTTGACTTGCGGAACCTGCGGATGTCTCTACCTTGGATGGATCCAGAGCCGCTGTGCAGGCACCGGCTTCTGAGGAAGTTCTTCACACTACCGATATTCGATTTAAACCGATGACTTTCGCGTCTTCAGTTCTTCCTAAAACTACCGAGTTTCTAAGGCCAAGAGTACAAGCTACGCCTAAAAAACTGACCCAAATTTAACCACCTGCTTCCCTGCCACAATCTCAGATGCTTAAAATGGCAGAAGACCTGATCATGCTGATTAGGGGAAGCCAGCCTTCCTCTGCTAAAAGAAAGAGAGACTGGTCTCCAGCAGCTTTATTTGACCAAGAGTCCGATGACTCTGAGTTTTCTGAATATAAAGACATGCCTTTATCTGCCTATGAGGAGTCAGATGCAGAGGAATCCCTTCCTTCTGGCTCCCCTCTAGAGGACTTTTCTTTTGGTGAAACTTAACATATTTGAGAGAGCATTTCCATTGGGAATGCCAGGATTATCCTCAGTCCAAAAAGAGACTCAGGGAATTTTTAGATTTATCACAGCACAGACCCTTCGCTATCCCTCCTGTTCTGGATGATCGTGTTTCACTGTTGCGGTCATTACAATTGGGTTATCCTGCTGTCAGGCTACCCGCAGTCGGCCTGAGTTTCAAAATCTAGGTCCGGCGTTGGTTGCTGCCTCCTCCTTGATGTCAGTGCGCCAGGGGTATAAAAGATGCATCCGACGCAATTTTCTCCAGTCTTTCTTGCCGCGCGGTGCCCGAAGCAAAAGCAGTTGGCAGGTGCCGGTCGGCCGACTCCTGAGATTTTCAAATTCGAATTTCAGATCTGAAGTCTTCATTAAAGCCAAGTACTCCATTGGGGAAACTTTTTTCTTGCTCCAGACCGATGTCAGAAAAAGTTAATTGTATTTCTTGTGGGAAGCAAATACCTCATAAGGATTTTCATTCTTACTGTATTCCTTGCCTAGGCCCTGACCACGACGTTGCTAGTTGTCGATTTTGTGCTAGATTTAACCAACGCACTATTAAGCGTCGGTATGATTTTGCATTTCATTACTTTACCAGAAGATTTAATTATATAATGCCGTCGGAACAGCCGACTACCGGAGTTTATAAAAAGCGCAAAGAAAAAGAAAAGGACAGGCATCCGAGGTCCAAAACCGACGAGGCTTCCGCTAGGCCTGTCGCCGGTTCTCAGTGAGGTGCTTTTGCAGCCCCTGACGCCAGCTACCTCAGAGCCACAGGCTGCTTCCGACTCCCACTTGGAGCCGACTAGGCCGCTGGAAACTCAAGGTATTGGACACTCGGAAACTATTCCCTCAGATGGGTCCGGAGCCACTGAGCAGGCATTGGCTTCCGAGGGTGTTTTCAAGCCTATGCAGTTATATGTGAAACCAACTTCAGCTTCAAAGGCAAAGACTAAAGCAGCTCTAAAGACAAAGAAACAAGTACAGCATTCTCCTGGACAGGCCTCCATGCCTAAAAAACAGATGCTTAAAATGGCCGAAGCCCTAATTTCTTTGATCAGGGGTACCCATCCCCGTCCTGATAAGAGGCCTAGGCAAGAGGTAGAATATGAATCTTCAGATCAGGTATCCATCTCCTCTAATTCCTCTTCTGAACAAGAATATTCTCTTCCTCCCTATGAGGATTCTGATGCTGAAGAATCTATCCCTTCAGCCTCTCCTCCAGAGGATTACTCTTTTGGGGAGACCCTGCATACTATGAGGGAGCATTTCCAATGGGAGTGCCAAGATTACTCAGAATTCAAGAAAAGGCTCAGAGACTTCCTTTTATTACCTCAGCACAGGCCCCTTGCTATTCCTCCTATTTTAGACATTGTAGATGATGTATTTTCAGAGTCCAGTCTGTCGCCTGACTCTCTACCACCAGCTCCTGTTAAGCCAGACAGATACTACAGGGTTCCTGATTCACATAAATTTCTTTATAAAAACCCTGCTGCTGACCCAGAAACTATCTCTCAGGGTCCCAAAGGAGTCAGGGCTTCCACTGCAAAAAACCCTATCCCCTCTGATAGGGATTCAAGGGCCCTGGACAGATGGGGGAAAAGATTCATACTTCTGCTACCTTGGCTGTAAGAGCTTTACATTGTCAGTTTCATATGCTTAAATATCAGCAATATCTTATGTCACTGCTTAAACAGAAAATGTTGACAATTTCAGAATGTGCAGAAAACAAAGAAATACAGGATTTATTGCATGCAGCTGAACAAGTGGGAAAGCATACTTTGCTATGTGGTTTTGATTCTCTAGAGGTCTCCTGCAGGGCCACTGTCACAGGTTCTGTCATTAGAAGGCATGCTTGGTTAAAAGAACAGAATCTGCCTGATCATGTTAAAGCAAAACTTTTAGATGCTCCTTTACAGCATGATACCTTGTTTGGTGTTAAAGCAGAAGAAGTGTTGAAGAAAATGGAGGACAAAGCTAAATCTATGCAAACAGTTAAGGATTTCTTACAGGGACAGCCTCCCAGATTTAGCAGGATCTAGCCTACAAAGAATTGGTCCTTTCCAGTGTCAGACAGGCCACAAAGAGGCAGATACAGACGCCTCAGAGGCAGATCACAGCCCCAAGGCTCATACAGGCCTAAACAATGGGGCGCTTCTACCTCCAAAAGCGGAGAGGAAAAATCACAGCCATACAGGAAACAGTCTCAATGACTTCCCCCTGCCAGCACCAAGCACTTATCTTCTGGCAGCTCCTTTGGGGGGAAAACTAGCACTTTTTTTTCACAAAATTGGCACATGATCACCCAGGACAAATGGGTCTTAAATATCGTATCACAAGGCTTACAGGTTCCACTTTCACACCCTGCCGAGGCCAAACGGTATGCCAGACCTGCCACACAATCAATGGGCAGAGGCACAAAAATGTTTCATCCCTCATGGACATGAGGGCCATTCATCAAGTACCACAGCAAGAGCAGGGACTAGGATTTTACTCAAGGCTATTCTTGGTGCCCAGAAAGGACAAAGCCTGGAGACCAGTACTGGACCGGTCTATCCTAAACACATTTCTGGATCTTCCAAAATTCAAAATGTTAACTCTGCAGCAGCTTCTGCCCATGCTGGGCAAGAATGCTTGGCTTGTGACTTTAGACCTAAAAGAGGCATACCTGCATGTCCCAATCAGACAATCATGCAGAAGATACCTCAGATTTATAGCTGGCGCAATGTACTACTAATTCTCTGTACTGCCCTTTGGCTTATCTACTGCGCCCAGGGTCTTCACAAAATGCCTGGCACCAGTAATTGCATTTTGCAGACAGAGGAATACAAATATATCCTTACTTAGACGACTGCCTTATTCAAGCAGAGAACAAGGACATTCTAATACAGCATCTGGCGTTTGTAAAAAGATTACTAACAGGTCTAGGGTACACAGTAAACGAAAAGAAATCAAAACTCGTACCCTCTCAAGAGATCATATTCCTGGGTGCAAGCTTAAATACAACTGCCCAGATGGCTTATCTCACGCCAGACAAACACAGACAACTGACTACTTATTTCAAAATGCTGGCAACAAAGACCCAGTTATCTGCAAGAAAAATTCTGCTAGCTTTGGGCTTTATGGCATCCTGCATTCTGCTAATTCCATATGCAAGAGTGCATATGAGGAAACTTCAATGGCATGTAAAGTGTGTTTGGACTCAACATTGCCACAGCCTGGAAACAATAATTACCCTCATTCCCTGCCTGCAACAGGAGTTTCGATGGTGGACAAAGGCCTGTCACCACAACACAGGACAGCCATTCACCTTACCCACAGCCAGGCAGACATTGACAATAAATGCATCGGATTATGCCTGGTGGGCCCATATGTCAGGAAGATATATTCAGGGCACATGGTCCGCAAGTCAAATGCATCTACATATCAATCAAAAGGAGATGCTAGCTGTTCAAAATGCCCTGACAGCCTTCAAGGATCTACTTCATCCAGGACAACTACTGGTAAAGACGGGCAATACTACAGTCATGTGGTACATAAACAAGCAGGGAGGCACATATTCCTACCCCCTCTGCAGACTAGCCATGAACTTGTGGGATACAGCATTAACTTACCAAGTACATCTGCAAGCACAATTCCTGCCAAGAAAAATAAATACTCTGACAGATGAACTAAGCAGAAACCTAATGGATCCCCACGAGTGGAAATTGAATCCACAAGTCTTCATCATAACAAGGAACTGGGGATGCCCTGACATAGACCGATTTGCCTCCCCTCACAATTGCCAACTACAGAGATAATGCACAAGGACTTGTCACAAGCAAGCATGGAAAGTGGATGCTCTATCTTTCAGCTGGAAAAACCTAACGGTATATGCCTTTTTTCCTCTGCCTCTTCTCCCCAAGGTACTCCTCAAGGTCAGACAAGAGAAGCCAAAAATGATACTGATTGCCCCAGACTGGCTCCGCCAGCACTGGTACCCAATCCTAAAGAGCTTGTCTCAATGCCCAGCTTGGGCATTACCTCAAATTCCTCACTTATTGACCCAACAAGATGGTCAGATACTGCACAGCCAACTCAGGACCTTAAACCTGGCAGCATGGCAGATAATGTAGCCATTCAAGACACACCTCTCTCTAAAGCGGTGATGGATGTTATTTTGGAGGCCTAGCACCAGAAAATCTTATGCAGAAAAATGGAAGAGATTCTGCGCTTGGAACCAGGCACAAGGTATTGATACGATTGTTCCAAATATTCCTCAGATTTTGCAATACTTAACTGAGATGCTGGATAAAGGCCTCTCCTTTTCATAAATTAAAATTCATGCCTCTGCCATTTCAGCTCATTACAATACAGAACCACCTATTTTTCTCATCCATTACTAAGGCAGTACCTCAGAGGGGTCAAAAACATAAGACCTCCAAGGAGAGCACCAATACCTGCATGGGACCTCAACTGTGTTTTGGAAAAACTCACACTGCCTCCGTTTCAGCCAGCCTCTGCAGCTGATATAAAATTCTTATCCTGGAAAACTGCTCTGCTCCTAGCAATAACCTTCGCTAGACGAGTCTGAGTTACAGGCCCGCATGGCTGTGGAACCTTTTATCATTTTCCATCCTGACAGGGTTTCTCTGAGGACAAATCCTGCATTTATGCCTAAGGTAGTGTCCAGTGTGGCCCTTAACCAAACAATTAATTTGCCTACCTTTTTTCCAAACCCACAGAATAAGGATGAGAGACTTCTGCATTCTTTGGATATTCACAGACAGCTATGCTTCTACCTGGACAGAACCAAACCTTTTAGAAAGACTGAACAACTTCTAGTGACATATGCTGCAGGATCACAAGGAAAGCCTATCTCAAAGCAGACTGTTTCAAAGTGGATAGGCCACTGCATTCGTTTCTGCTATTCACAGCATGACAAATCAGTGCTTAAGGGCATTAGGCCACATTCACCCAGAGCAGCAGCCACTTCAGCAGCCTTCCTCAGAGGAATACCAACCAAAGACATCTTAGAGGGTGCAACTTGGAGTTCAGTGCACACTTTTACAAAGCACTATCACTTGCCTCTCTACTCTAAATCCAGGGCAGGCTTTGCCACTGCAGTTCTGCAGCGCCTCATAGCCTTTCCTAATCCTATTTAGCACCAGCCTCCCAGCGTTAGCTTTGGGATTCAACCCAATTGTAATGCTGCAACAGTGAAACACTATGAACATACTACAGTTGTATACCTACCATAAATGTAGATGTTCGAGTGTATTCACTGTTGCAATCCAGGTTACCCTCCCACCATCCCCCTTTTCCTTTGCTGAGACTTATCTGTACTCCTCTGTCCTGTACAACCTATGAGGTGTATTTGCTTGTAGATGAAGGAAAAGTTGTTTTTTGTGTGTGCATGCTTATTGGCATAATTTAGCCTACCATTTTAGGGGCACCTGACATCTGGGGCAAGAAAAACTGAAGAAAATGGCGTCGGCTGCATCTTTTATATCCATGTCGCACTGACGGTCAGGGAGGAGGTGACAGCAACCGACGCCGGACCTAGACATTGGAACTCGGGCCGACTACGGGTAGCCTGCCAGCAAGATAACCCAATTGTTATGACTGTAACAGTGAATACACTCGAACATCTACATTTATGGTAGGTGCAGAACTGTACTTTGTGGATAATGTCTTTATGGAATCCAGTCCAACTCTTGATACTTTATCCCCTGCTCCAAGAAAACCTGATGGGTACTACAGAGTCCCTAACTCTCTCAAATTTCTTTTCAGAAATCCTACTGCTGCCCCAGAGGTCATCTCCCAAGGACCTGAAGGAATAAAAGCAACTACAGCCCCCTCGGACAGGGATTCCCGAGCTTTAGACATATGGGGTAAAATAGTATACATTTCTGCAACTCTTGCCATTAGAGCATTGAATTGTCAGATGTTCTTCGTGTTTCACTGTTGCAGTCATTTCATTTGGGTAATCTGCTTGCAGGTTGCCCTCAGTCGGCCTGATTAATAAAGTCTTGGGTCCTGCGTCAGTTGCTGTCCCTTCTTCCATGATGTCAGGTTGTCAGGGGTATAAAACATGCAGCCGACACCATTACATCAGTCTTTCTTGCCGTGCGGTGCCTGAAGCAGAAGTAGTTCGCAAGTGCCGGTTGGCCGACTCCTGAAATTTTCGTTTTTGAGTTTCAGAACCAAAGTCTTCAACTAAAAGCTAAGTACCCCGTTGGGGAAACTTTTTCTTGTTCCTTTCCGATGTCACTAAAAGTTAGTAATTGCATTACTTGTGGAAAGCAAATGCCTCATAAAGATTTTCTTTCGTACTGTTTTCCTTGCCTAGGCCATGACCACGACGTACCTTGTTGGTTTTATGCTTTATTTAATCAGCGCACTATCCGTCATCGATGTATTTTTGCCTCTAAATATTTCGGTTCTCGGTTTAATTATCCAGAAATGTAATCTGTTAGCCATCTGACTACCAGAATTCTGAAAAAAACACAAAGATAAAGACAAACACAGGCTGCCGAGGTCCAAAACTGGCGACGCTTCTAAGCCATTCGCCAGTTCTCCGGTACTCAGTGAGTCGCTTTCGCAGCCCCTGATACCCACTACTTCTGATTCGCAGGCCTCTACTAAGACCCATTTGGAGTCCGGCATGCCGCGAGATACTTCAACTATGGAACCCGCGGATGTGTCTACCTTGGATGGGTCTGGAGCCACTGTGCAGGCACTGGCTTCTGAGGGTGTATTCAGGCCTACGGACTTGTGTATTAAATCAACGCCTCCTTCATTACTAAAGCCTAAATCTCGATCCATGTCTAAAAAACCGACACCCAGGCCACATGCTCAGGCCTCTATGCCTAACCAAAAAAAATGATAAAAATGGCTGAAGATCTAATAACTCTTAATTCAGGGGTAGTCAACCCCCCCCCCCCCCAAGAGGCCTAGGGTTAAGCTTGATTGAGTCTTCTGATCAGGATTCTGTTTTTTCTGACTCTTCTGATGACCTGGATTTATCCTTACCTATTTATGAGGATTCTGATGCAGTGGATTCTATTCCCTCTACTTCCCCTTCTGAGGATTTTTCTTTTGGGGAAACCTTACATACCCTGAGGGAGCATTTTCACTGGGAAAGCCAGGAATTTTCTGATTCAATAAAGAGGCTTAGGGATTTCCTTCTCCTATCTCAACATAGGCCTTTGGCTATTCCTCCTGTACTAGACATTGTTGTTGATGCTTTCTCGAAATCCAGTTTGGCCCCTGATTCCTTACCCTCCTGCTCCCAGTAAACCTGACAGATACTACAGGGTCCCTGAGTCCCACAAGTTCCTTTTCAAAAATCCTACTGCATATCCAGAGACTATTTCACAGGGAGGCCAAGGGCATTAAGGCTTCTGCTTAAAATCCTACCCCTTCTGATAGAGACTCCAGGGCGCTGGATAAGATGGGGTAAAAAGATTTATACTTAAGCAACCTTGGCAATTAGAGCTTTAAACTGCCAATTTCATATGTTAAAATATCAGCAGCATGTTATTGGACTGCTTAAACAGAAAATGATGATGATTCCTGACTGTGTGGAAAATACTTACAGGATTTAATGCATTCTGATGAACAAGTTGGAAAACATACTTTGCAATGTGGTTTTGATTCTTTTGAGGCCTCTTGCAGGGCTGCTGTTACTGGGTCTGTGCTTAGAAGGCATGCTTGGCTTAAGGAGCAATCTTTGCCTCCTGATCATATTAAAGCTAAATTGTTGGATGATCCTTTAAATCAGGACAGCCTGTTTGGCAATAAGGCTGAAGTAGTTCTTAAAAAGATGGAAGATGAAGCTAAATCTATGCAAACTGTTAAAGAATTTTTACAAGTTCAGCCACTGGCCTTCTAAGAATTGGTCCTTTCCAGCCCCTTCCAGGTCTTCTCAAGCCAAATATGGACACAGCAAAAACCCCAGGTTTCAGTCCCAGGGGAGTCACATAACTAAGCAGTGAGGGGGCCTCCACTTCCAAGTCTGGAAATAACAAAGACACCCCCCTGTAGTAAACTGTCTCAATGACTTCCTTTTAAAATTTCCAAGCACTTCTCTTCTGGCTGCCTCTTTGTGGGGAAAGATTGCTCTTCATGCAAAGAACTGGGAACTCATTACCCAGGACAAATGGGTTTTAAATACAGTGTCCCAGGGATACAGATTTCACTTACACACATTGCCAATACCATGTGGGTGGCCGGACCTACCCCCAAATCAGTGGGGAGAGGCTCAAAAACAAGTACTTTCTCTCTTAAGCGTGGGGGCTATTCAACTGGTACCAGAAGTGGAAAAGGGACAAGGCTTTTACTCCAGACTTTTCCTGGTACCCAAGAAAGACAAATCATGGCGTCCAATCCTGGACCTGTCTACTCTGATCACCTTTCTGGAGATTCCAAAGTTCAAGATGCTGACTCTTCACCAATTACTTCCTATGCTAGGCAAAGACGCCTGGTTGGCAACACTAGGTTTTAAAGAAGCATACCTGGACATCCCAATCAGGGAATCTTGCAGAAAATACCTATGCTTCAAAGCAGGCTACACGCATTACCAGTTCTCTGCACTGCCCTTTGGCTTATCTATTGCACCCAGGGTATTCACAAAGTGCCTAGCTCCAGTGATTGCATTTTGCAGGCAAAGAAGTATTCAAATATACCCATACCTGGACGATTGTCTAATTCAGGCAGAAAGCCAGGACATACTTTTGAATCATCTGGCGTTTGTAAAAAGGGTTCTAACTTGTCTAGGGTACACCATAAATGAAAAGAAATCACAACTGGAACCCTGTCAACAAATTACATTCCTGGGAGCAAGCTTGAATACAGCTTCTCAGATGGCTTACCTCACGCCAGAAAAGCAAACTCATTTGACAACCTACTTCAAACAAGTGGCCACAAAAACCCTGCTATCTGCAAGACAAATACTGCAAGCTTTGGGGTTAATGGCCTCCTGCATTCTTCTAATTCCATATGCAAGACTGTATATGAGGAAACTACAGTGGTATCTAAAAAGCCTATGGAATAAACATTCTCACAGCCTAGAAACAATGATTCCTATCATACCTTGCCTACGCCTAGAGTTCCTTTGGTGGGCAGAGGCCTGCCACCAAAACAAGGGACTACCTTTCACACCACCCCCTACCACCCAAACCCTAACAACAGATGCATCAGACTATGCATGGGGGGCTCACCTGGCAGGAAAGTGCATTCAGGGCAAATGGAACCCAAGTCAAATGCACCTGCATATCAATCAAAAAGAAATGTTAGCTGTATAGAATGCTCTGACCAGCCTTCAAGAACTACATTTTTCCAGGACAACTAATGGTAAAGATGGACAACACCACGGTTATGTGGTACATAAACAAGCAGGAGGGTACACATTCTTACCCCCTCTGCAGACTAGCTATGGCATTGTGGAACACAGCCTTGAGCTACCAAGTGCACCTACAAGCTCAATTCCTGCCAGGAAAGTTAAATACACTGGCAGACGGACTAAGCAGAAACCTCATGGACCCACATGAGTGGAAACTGGAACCAAGGATTTTCAACATGTTGACAAGCAAATGGGGAAGCCCAGATATAGACCTGTTTGCCTCCCCCCAGAACTACCAATTAGACAAATTTTGCACAAGGACTCCCCACAAACAAGCCTGGAAAGTGGATGCTCTGTCTTTCAGCTGGAAAAACCTATCAGTCCATGCCTCCCCCCCCCCCCCCCGCTACCTCTGCTCTCCAAAGTGCTACTAAAAGTCACAGGACAAATCAAGGATGATTTTGATTGCTCCAGACTGTCCGTGCTAACACTGGGTACCCCCTCCTGCGCAGTGTGTCACGGATATCTCCATGGCACCTGCTCAGATTCCTTCCTTGCTGTCTCCACAAGAAAACCAGATTCTGCACCCTCAGCTTCCAACACTGAACCTTGCAGCCTGGCTAATTACTTAAATTCTCCCTTACCATCCCTCAGCAAACCTGTGATGGATGTTGTCTTAGAGGCAAGGAGGCCTAGTACTAGAAAATCTTATGCTGAAAAATAGAAAAGAATCTGTGCCTGGAACCATTCTCAAGGGATGAGCACAGCAGTGCCCAATTTACCACAGATTTTACAGTACTTAACTGAGATGCTTCACAAGGACCTGTCTTTTTCCTCCATTAAAATCCACGCCTCAGCCATTTCAGCTCATTATAACACAGAACCCTCCCCTCTTCTCTCATCCACTGTTCAAGTAGTACCTCAGATGGGCCAAACATTTGAGACCACCCAGGAGAGCTCCAACCCCAGCCTGGGACCTTAACTTTGTATTGGAGAAACTTACTCTACCTTCTTTCGAGCCAGCTGCTACTGCAGACTTAAAATTTCTTTCTTGGAAAACAGCTTTCCTTTTAGCAATCACTTCAGCTAGAAGGGTATCTGAATTACAGGCCCTTATAGCAATGGAGCCTTTCATCATCTTTCATGCGGACAGGGTATCACTCAGGACCAATCCATCCTTCATGCCCAAGGTGGTATCCAGTGTGGCTCTTATTCAGTCCATTCATTTGCCAACCTTCTTTCCCAATCCACAGAACAAAGGGGAACGGATTCTGCATTCTTTGGTTGTGCACAGACAACTTAAATTCTACTTGGACAGGACTAAACCTGAAAGAAAATCTGAACAACTGCTGGTAGCATTTGCTGCAGGGGCAGAGGGGAAGGCTATTTCAAAACAAACCATTTCTAAATGGATAAGCCATTGCATTCATTTCTGTTATAAGCACCCATGGAAAACCTATCCCCCAGGGGATCAGACCTCACTTCACCAGGGCTGCATCTACTTCTACAGCCTTTCTCAGAGCCGTTCTTACCAGGGACATCCTAGAAGCTGCTACCTGGAGTTCTGTACATACTTTCACCAAGTATTGTCACGTGCCAATTTTCTCTAAATCCAGAGCTGGCTTTGCCACTGCAATCTTGCCGGGCCTTATAGCTGGCCCTAATGCTATCTAAACTCCTCCTCCCAACCATAGCTTTGGGAATCTACCCAAATGTAATGACTGCAACAGTGAAACACGAAGAACATAGTACAGTTGTGTACACTTACCATAAATGTAGATGTTAGAGTATATTCACTGTTGCAGTCCTGGTTACCCTCCCTCCTTCCCCCTAACTTCTTTTGGCTATACCTCTGCTTTCCTTTACTATGCTTAAAATCCTTTTTGGTGTATTTGCTTTTTTGTTGTAGGTATACCTTTGAGTTTTTATGTTTAATTGCTCTCCATTAGGGGGGCACCTGGCATCTGGGGCAAGAAAAACTGATGTAATGGCATCGGCTGCATGTTTTATACCCCTGACGACCTGACGTCATGGAAAAAGGGACAGCAATTGACGCAG
Source organism: Protopterus annectens (assembly GCF_019279795.1). Taxonomy (NCBI): domain Eukaryota; kingdom Metazoa; phylum Chordata; order Ceratodontiformes; family Protopteridae; genus Protopterus; species Protopterus annectens. The sequence continues at coordinate 246,362,861 of NC_056742.1, forward strand.
GACCCAAGACTTTGTTAATCAGGCCGACTGAGGGCAACCTGCAAGCAGATTACCCAAATGTAATGACTGCAACAGTGAATACACTTGAACATCTACATTTATGGTAAGTGTACACAACTGTACTTTCCACATGCTAAAATACCAGCAACATACTATGGGACTTAAGCAAAAATTATGTTATCTTTCCTGACTGTGCAGAAAATAAAGAATTACAGGAGCTTATGCATTTTGCAAGCCAAGTCAGCAAGCATACTCTGCAATGTGGGTTTGATGCTTTAAGCATCTTGCAGGGCAGCAGTCACAGGTTCTGTACTTAGAAGGCAAGCCTGGCTTAAGGAGCAGACGTTGCCAGACCATGTCAAATCAAAATTATTCGATACTCTTCTGAACAAGGACAATCTGTTTGGCACCAAAGCATAAGAGGTTTTAAAAAAGATGGAAGAAAAGGCTAAGTCTATGCAGGCAGTCAAAGATTTTTTGCAATTGCAGCCTCCAAGATTCAGTAGGCATTGCACCTCAAAACATTGGTCCTTTCCAGCCCCCTCAAGGCCAACTCAAACTAGTCCCAGGGGAAACAGACCCCCCCCCCAGATTACAGTCTCAGGGTATGCAGAGTTCTAAGCAATGGAGTACCTCCACTTCTAAAGCAGGGAGTGCCAATCCCCACCCCCTTACGGAAAGAATTCACAATGACTTCCCAACTCCCAATCCTCAACTCTGCCCAATTGCTCATGCCCCTAGGAGGAAAACTTGCCCACCTTGCAAAAAACTGGGCCTCCATCACCAACGACCAATGGGTCCTCAACATAGTATCCCAAGGGTACAAATTTTAATTCCACATGCTGCCAACCCCAAAATTTTTCCCAGACCAGTGGACAGACACAAAACCAAGTTCAGTCCCTGCTCTCCATAAGGGCAATTTGGCCTGTTCCTGCAGAACAGATAGGCCAAGGTTTTTATTCCAGACTTTTCCTGGTACCCAGAAAAGAGGGCACATGGCGCCCAATCTTAGATCTATCCATTCTAAACACCTTCCTGGTGGTACCAAAATTCAAAATGCTCACCCTACAGCAGCTTCTCCCCATGCTGTCCAAAGATGCCTTGTTAGCCACCGTAGACCTAAAGGTGGCCTATCTGCACATCCCAGTCAGGGACTCCTGCAGGAAATATCTACGTTTCAGGGCAGGATCTATGCATTATCAGTTCTCTGCACTTCCCTTTGGCTTATCCACTGGTCCCAGAGTTTTCACAAAATGCCTGGCTCCAGCCATTGCCTATTGCAGACAGAGAAATATTCAAATTTACCCTTGGACGATTGCCTGATTCAGGTGGACAGTCAGGGAAAGCTGTTGCAGCACCTGACATTTGTAAAGGACCTTCTAATCTCCCTAGGGTACACTATCAATGAAAAGAAATCCAAACTAGTCCCAGTCAAAAAATTGTATTCCTGGGAGCACGCTTGGACACAGCAACCCAGATGGCATTTCTTACTCCAGAAAAACAAGCCTGACAGGCTACTTCGCTCAAATGGCCACCAGAACCCAGCTATCCACAAGGAAAATCCTGCAGGCTCCAGAGTTCATGGTCTCCTGCATTCTGCTAATTCTATGTGCCAGACTAAATATGAGGAAACTTCAGTGGTACTTAAAAAGTCTTTGGTGCCAACATTCTCAGGACCTGGAAACTATCATTTCTATAATACCTTGTCTAAGGAAAGAGTTCCTTTGGTGGGCAGCAGCATGCAACCACAACTAGGAGCTTCCCTTTACACACAACCTCACACTGCCCAGACCCTAACCACAGAAGCATCAGACTATGCCAGGGGTGCACATCTGGACGGCAGGTGCGTTCAGGGCCTCTGGAGCCCAAATCAAATTTATCTGCACATCAACCAAAAAGAGATGCTAGGTGTTCAGCACGCTCTGACAGCTTTCATATCCCTACTGTCAGCGGGACCCCTACTAATCAAAACCGACAACACCACAGTGATGTGGAACATCAACAATCAGGTGGGACCCACTCTGCAGGCTAGCCATGACCCTGTGGAACACAGCCTCAGCCATGCATATTCACCTGCAAACTCAATTCCTGCCAGGCAACCAAAACTCTCTGGCAGACAACTTAAGCAGACATCTCCTAGACCCACACAAGTGCCAATTAAACTACAACACCTTCAGCATTGTGACTCAGAAATGGGGTACCCCAAAGGTGGACCTGTTTGACTCCCCCTACAACTACCAGCTCAGCAAATTCTGCACCAGGCTACGTCACGGCAAGGCCTGGAAAGTCGATACCCTAACCTTCCATTGGGCAAACCTCTCAATCTATGCATTTCCCCCTCTTCCTCTTCTTGCAAGAGTGTATTACTCAAGATAAGGGAGGAAAGACCAAGAGCAATCCTGATTGCCCCAGACTGGCCATGCCAACACTAATACCCACTACTGCGCAGTCGGTCACCAGTGCCCCCATGGCACCTACCCCAGATACCAACTCTCCTGACTCAGCAGGAGGGACACTTCTTGCATCCGCAATTGCAAACCCTGAACCTTGCAGCCTGGCTTATTCCTTGAATTCTCCTCCAGTAGCCAGCCTAAGCAAACAAGTACTGGATGTCCTACGTGAAGCCATATGACCCAGGACTAGGAAATCCTATGCTGACAAGTGGAAAAGGTATTGTTCCTGGATTCACACTAAAGGAGCGGATACAGCACAGCCCTCCTTACATCTTATCCTGGATTACTTAGCAGACCTACTCCACAGAGGCCTGTCCTTCTCTTCCATTAAGATCCATGCCTCTGCCATCTCTGCTCATTACAGCACTGAGCCCACCTCTCTCCTCTCACCCTCTCATCAAGCAGTTCCTGAGAGGGGACAACTTAAGGCCACCAAAAAGAGCCCCCACCTCTGCTTGGAACCTTAATTTGTGTTGAAAAGGTCACACTACTCACCTTTGAGCCTGCAGCATCAGCAGAGTTAAAATTCCTATCTTGGATAACAGCCTTGCTTCTGGCCATCACTTCAGCTAGAAGAGTGTCCGAGCTACAAGCACTTATGGCTGTGGAACCCTTCATTATTTTTCATGCTGTCATGGTCTCCCTCAGGACCAACCCAACTTTCATGCCCAAAGTGGTGTCCAGTGTGGCTCTCAACCAATCTATCCGTTTGCCCACCTTCTTCCCTAATCCTCAAAATAAGTGGGAAAGAATTCTGCTCTCTTTAGATGTGCACAGACCGCTCAGATTCTACCTTGGTAGGACTAAGCCCTTTAGGAAATCTGACCAGTTACTAGTCAGCTTTGCACCAGGGGCAGAGAGGGCAAGGCCATATCAAAACAAGCCATCTCCAAATGGATAGAGCACTGTATCCATTTCTATTACAAATACCATGGGAAACCACCTTCTCAGGGGGTCAGAATGCATTCCACTAGGCAACTTCAACCTCTACAGCCTTTCTCAGAGGAGTCCCTACCAGAGACATTCTGGAAGCTGCTACTTGGAGTTCTGTTCATACATTCACCAAGCATTACCACCTGCCTATCTTTTCCAAATCCAGGGCGGGCTTTGCAACAGCAGTCCTGCAGGGCATCCTAGCCAGCCCCAACTCTTCTTGACTGCCTCCACCCATTCTTCAGCTTTGGGAGTCAACCTAAGTTTTATGACTGAAACAGTGAAACACAAAGAACATAGTACAGATGTTCTTCATGTTTCAGTGTTGCAGTCATCATATTTGGGTTATCTGCATGCAGGTAGCCCTCAGCCGGCCTGAATACCAGAGTCTTGGGATTTCTGCGTTGGATGCTGTTGCTTCTTCCATGATGTCAGGTCGTCAGGGGTATAAAACATGCAGCCGACGCCATTACATCAGTCTTTCTTGCCGTGTGGTGCCCGAAGCAGAAGTAGTTTATAAGTGCCAGTTGGCCGACTCCTGAAATTTTTGTTTTTCGAGTTTCAGACCTGAAGTTTTTTAAAAGATAAGTACCCCATTGGGATCCTTTTTTCTTGCTCTAACCAGTGTCATAAAAAAATGAATTGTCTTGCCTGTGGAAAGCAAATACCTCAGAGATTTTCATTCTTACTGCGTTACCTGTTTAGGCCCAGACCATGACATCCCTCGCTGTCGGTTTTATGCCTTGTTCAACGCCCAAACTATTCGTCGTTGGGCTATTTTTGTAGCTAAATTCTTTCGCTGTCCATCTCCGTACCCCGAAAAGTCTTCGGTAAGCCATCTGACTACCGATCTTCCAAAAAAAGTGAAAGGATAAAGACAGCGACAGAACGCATAGGTCCAAGGCTGCCGACGACGCTACCGTTAAGCTAGTTGCTGGTACTCAGTGAGGCGCTTTAACAGTACCTGATACCCACTTCCACAGATTCGCAGGCCACTACTGAGACCCATTCAGAGTCCGGTATACCGCGAGATGCTTCTTCGACTATGGAACCTGCGGATGGCTATACCTTGGATGAGTCTGGAGCCGCTGTGCAGGCACTGGCTTCTGAGGTTGTTTTCAGGCCTTCCGATCTTCATATTAAACAGACAACTTCCTTTCAGACCAAAAATACTGAATTTCTCAGGCCTAATGTTCGCACTACGCCTAGGAAATAGATGACCAAAGCACATTCTAAGGCCTATATGCCACAAAAACAAATGATTAGAATGGCTGAGGACCTCATTACTTTAATTAGGGAAGTCAGCCTTCCCTCTCAGAAAGACCCAGAACTGATTTTCCTTATGATTCTTCTGATCAGGAATCTGATTACTCTGAGCCTTCTGATTTCCTAGAATATACCCTTATCTACCTATGAGGATTCTGATGCAGAGAATTCCATTCCCTCTGCTCCCCTTCCAGAGGACTTTTCCTTTGGTGAAACCCTGCACACCCTTAGAGAACAGTTCCGCTGGGAGAGCCAGGACTACTCCCAGTCCAAAAAGAGACACTGGGAATTTTTAAGCTTGCCTCAGTACAGGCTTCTAACTATCCCTCCTGTTTTGGAAATTGTAGATGTCTTCCTGGAATCCAGCCTTACCCCTGATACCTTGCCTCCAGCTCCCAGGAAACCTGACAGGTACTATAGAGTGCCCGACTCCACAAATTCCTTTTTAGGAATCCTACTGCGGATCCAGAGACCATTTCCCAGGTACCTAAAGGCACAACTGCCAAAAATCCTACCCCTTCGGACAGGGATTCCAGCGCATTAGATAGATGGGGAAAAAAGGTATACACCTCTGCTACGCTTGCTATATTAGGGCTTTAAATTGCCATTTTCATATGCTAAAGTATCAGCAGCATATTAATGGAACTAATTAAACAAAAAATGTTGTTGATTCCTGATTGTGCAGAACACAAAGATTTACAAGAGTTAATGCATTCTGCTAACCAAGTTGGTAAACATACTTTGCAATGTCGGTTTGATACTTTAGAAGCATCTTGCAGGGCTGCTGTCACTGGGTCTGTTCTTAGAAGACGCACTTGGCTTAAGGAACAAAACTTGCCAGATCATGTCAAACCATAATTACTGGATGCACCATTAAATCAAGAGTGTCTATTTGGTAATAAAGCAGAAGTCCTCAAAAGAATGGAGGAGAAAGCCAAAGCTATGCAAACTGTTAAGAATTTCTTACAAGTACAGCCACCTAGATTCAATAGTCATTGGCCTTCAAAAAAACTGGTCTTGTCCTGTCCCTTCCAGGTCTTCAGTCCAAACCTAGGGGCAGCAGACCACCAAGACTTCAGTCTCAGGCTATGCACAGATCTAAGCAGTGGAGTGCTCCCATGTCCAAAACAGGGAGTAGCAAGCCCTCCATCCTTTGGTAAAATTGCACAGTGTCTTATCCTTAACTCTTCCAAGCCTTGCCCAAGTACTTGCACCTTTAGGAGAAAAACTTGCACTGCATGCCAAAAATTGGCAATACATTATCCAAGACAAATGGGTCTTAAACATTGTTTCCCAGGGATACAGATTCCAGTTCCACTCACTCCCATCCATAAGCAAATGGCCAGACTTACCACCAAACCAGTGGGCAGAGGCCCAAAAGCAAGTACTTTCTTCTCAGTGTCAAGGCTTTTCAGCCTGTCCCAGCAGAACAAAGGGGACAAGGTTTTTACTCCAGACTGTTTCTGGTCCCCAGAAAAGAAAACTCTTGGTGTCCTATCCTGGATCTGTCTATTCTCAACACCTTTTTGGTGGTTCCAAAATTCAAAATGTTAACTTTCCAACAGCTGCTTCCTATGCTAGCCAAGGACTCCTGGCTAGCAACCATAGATTTAAAAGATGCTTATCTGCACATTCCCATAAGGGAATCTTGCAGAAAATACCTACGCCTCAGAGAAGGCTCTATTCACGGTCAGTTCTCTGCACTTCCCTTTGGCTTATCATCTGTGCCCAGGATATTCACAAAGTGCCTAGCTCCAGCCATTGCATATTGCAGGCAGAGCGGAATTCAAATTTACCCATACTTGGACGATTGCATGATTCAGGTGGACAGTCAGGAATTGCTACTTCAGCACCTGGCATTTGTAAAGAGACGTCTCACTTCACTGGGGTACACCATCAATGAATAGAAATCACAACTATACCCAGCCAACAGATTGTATTTCTTTGAGCAAGCAAGGTTGAACACAACTTCCCAGATGGCATTCCTCACTCCAGAGAAACAAATTTACTTGACAAACTATTTCAATCTACTGGCCACCAAAACCCGGCTATCTGCAAGAAAAGTACTGCAAGTCCTAGGGATCAATGCCTCTCGCATTCTACTAATTCCATATGCAAGACTGCATATGAGGAAACTTCAGTGGTACCTTAACACTCTCTGGTGTCAACATTCTCAGGACCTGGAAACCATGATTCCTATCATTCCTTACCTAAGGGCAGAGTTCCTTTGGTGGGCAGAGGCCTGCAACCACAAGATGGGGACTCTCTTTCATTCTACCCTCTGCCGCCCAAACCCTAACAGACGCATCAGACTACGCATGGGGGGCTCACATGGCAGGGCAGTGCATTCAGGGCAAATGGAACTCAAAGCAAATGCACCTGCATATCAATCAGAAAGAAATGTTAGCTGTGCAGAATGCTGTGACAGCCTTCAAGGGCCTTATTCTTCCAGGACAACTATTGGTAAAGACGGACTTCACCACAGTTATGAGGTACATAAACAAGCAGGGGGGAACCCATTCCTACCCACTCTGCAGACTAGCCATGGCTCTGTGGAACACAGCCTTGAGCAACCAAGTGCACCTACAAGCTCAATTCCTGTCAAGTAAACTAAATTCTCTGGCAGACTTAAGCAGAAATCTCATGGATCCACATGAGTGGAAGCTGGAACCCAAAATATTCAAGCTTTTGAGGAACAGGTGGGGGGCACCAGAGGTGGACCTTTTTGCTTCCCCTCAGAACTATCAATTGAGCAAATATTGCACCAGAACTCCCCACAGCCAAGCTTGGAAAGTGGATGCCCTATCCTTTACATGAGAAAACCTCTCAATCTATGCCTTTCCACCTCTGCCACAGCTCTCGAAGGTTCTACTAAAATCAAACAGGACAAGCCAAGGACAATCCTGATTGCGCCAGACTGGCCACGCCAGCACTGGTTTCCTCTCTTGCGCAGTATGTCAGTGCTACAGCCATGGCACCTGCCTCAGACTCCTTCCCTGCTGTCCCAGCAGGCAGGCCAGATTCTGCACCCTCGACTACAGACCCTGAACCTTCCAGCCTGGCTAAATCCCCTGAATTCAACACCAGCAAACCTCAGTAAGCAGGTGCTAGATGTCATTCTTGAGGCAAGGAGGCCTAATACTAGAAAATCCTATTCGGAAAAATAAAGGTACTGTTCCTGGAGCCAGTCTCAGGGAATGGGCACAACTGTGCCCAGCTTGCCTCATATACTAGATTACTTAACAGAAATGCTCCACAAAGGCCTATCCTTCTCTTCAATTAAGATCCATGCCTCTGCCATCTCAGCTCATTATAATACTGAGCCACCCCTCTTCTCTCATCCTCTGCTAAAACAGTTCCTGAGAGGAGTCAAAAATGAAAGACCCCCCCCTCCCCCAGGAGAGCTCCCACTCCAGCCTGGGACCTTAACTTTGTATTAGAAAGGCTCACACTTCCGCCCTTTGAACCTGCGGCTACAGCAGAGTTAAAAATTCCTCTCATGGAAAACAGCTTTACTTCTAGCCATCACTTCAGCAAGAAGAGTGTCTGAATTGCAGGCCCTTATGGCAGTGGAGCCCTTCATTATCTTCCATGCAGACAGGGTTTCCCTCAGGACTAACCCGTCCTGTATGCCCAAGGTAGTGTCTAGTGTGGCTTTAAACCAGTCCATTCATTTGCCAACCTTTTTCCTAGTCCTCAGAATAAAGGGGAAAGAATCCTGCATTCCCTGGACGTGCACAGTTAGCTTAGGTTCTATCTGGACAGGACTAAACCTCTCAGAAAATCTGACCAGCTTCTAGTCAGCATTGCTGTGGGGGTAGAGGGCAAGGCCATTTCAAAGCAAACCATTTCTAAATGGATAGCACACTGCATCCATTTCTGCTACAAGCACCATGGGAAACCCACCCCACAGGGGATCAGAACTCATTCCACTAGGGCTACGTCTACCTCTACAGCATTTCTCAGGGGAGTCCCTACCAGGGACATCCTGGAAGCTGCAACCTGGAGCTTTGTACACACTTTCACCAAGCACTACCACTTGCCTATATTTTCTAAATCCAGAGCTGGATTTGCCACAGCAGTCTTGCAGGGCCTGATTGCCAGCCCTAATGCTTCATAACTACCTCCACCCTTCCTTAGCTTTGGGAAACAACCCAAATGTAATGACTGCAACAGTGAAACACGAAGAACATAGTACAGCTGTGTACACTTGCCATAAATGTAGATGTTTGCATGCATTCACTGTTGCAGTCGTGGTTTCCCACCCTCCAGCCCCCTTGCCTCTCTGTCTTTCTCTCTCTTCCTCACTCCTTACAGAGCTATTGGTATTTACTTTTTACTGGTGGTGGTGTTTTCAACCATAACTTAGCTCCCTATTTGGGGGCTCCTGACATTTGGGCAAGAAAAACTGATGGCATTGGCTGTCTGTTTTTATACCTCTGACGACCTGACGTCAGTCTTGAAGTGACTGCAACTGACGCAGAAATACTAAGCCTCTGGTATTCGGGACGACTGAGGGATACCCCTGGCAGGATAACCCAAGTGTGATGACTGCAACAGTGAATACACTCGAACATCTACATTTATGGTAAGTGTACACAGCTGTAGTTTCCTTCAAGTACAGTGTTTTCAAAGGCCAGTAATCATTAGAGTCTTGCAAAAAGCATCTTCAGTGGTTACAAACCCCAGTGGTTTGGGTAGGAAGAACTTCCAAACCTCAACACCAGTAGAAAGTGACCACAGACGACTTCATTGGGTTGAGGGTGGGAGGCATTTCAAAGGGAGAATGGTCCAAAGTCTTAGGATGAACAAGGGCAGTCTTCACATAAATGCCCTGGAGTTGAGGGCAGTCCTCCTAATGTTGCAGGAACTTCTGTACTACTTGCCACAGCGTGTCATATCCTTCCAAACAGACTTGAAGGTAGTTTGGTACTTCAGCAAACAAGGAAGAACCAGATCATATCCTTCTATTCCCATGATGCAGTATTCTTAGTTTGGGATTCTCTGCCTCAGACGACCCAAATGTCTGCTCCTATATAAAAGCTTAAGCCTGGTTGCGGGATGCGAGTGGGACGTCACATGCAGGGCTATATACCAGAGACCTTAAATGTGATGTCTGCATGCACAGACCTCAGAACTTTTCAGCCGCATTAGAACGTCAGCTCGATCACATCGCTCCTTTACTTTCAAGACGTCTAAAGCTAAGTGTCCCGTTGGGGATTTTTCTTTTTTACCTTTGTTTGAGCTTGGTTTGCTGTCCTCCCCTTTTAGCCGATGTCCGCAAAGAAGGGTAAATGCTGTTGCAGGCATCAGATTCCGCATAAAGTCTCACGACCATTGCATTCATCCCTAAGACACTCAGAAGCCGTACAGCCTCCCTTAGTCTTTACTTGGAAAACCAGAGGCTAAAGAAATTAGCACTTAGGATGGCCCCAGAGTCAGCCGCCCTGGCAGAGACTCCACACAAAAAGGCCAGGTTGTCACTGGCTACTACTTCTGCCCTTCCACCATTGGACACCCTGCCAGATTCTGATTTAGGAGTTGAGGGATGTCCGTTAGAGCCTTCTACTTCGTCGGCTCCCCTCAAGGAAGCCTCTTTAGAAGTAATGGCCAGCACATCCATGGAGGTTGCTTAGACATTGGTTTCTACCGATGTCTAGGGGGAACCAGGCATCGCCAGACACCTGAATGGGATTCCTCAACCTGCCCCAGCTCCAGCAAAGTCCCCTGAGACTAGGCCTTCTCCCACTGTTACTCCTTTGAAAAGGAAACAGAAAACAAAGCATCTGTCTTCCTCAGCTGAGGGATTAACTGACTGGCAATCCTTCACTCAATCCTTATTGCAAGCCTTCATAGCCCTTAGGTCCTCAATCATTAGTGTTCTCAGCCCTACTCCTGCCTCAGCTATCTCAATCCTCATTCCCACTTCTCGTGCAGGAGGAAAAGAAGAGGAAGTTTACTCATCATCATCATCAGATGAGTCAGTTACTTATTCATTACAGATTGCCTCTCCACTGAAATACTATTCCCCTGATGAGGAATCCATTGAAGGAGACTCTCCCCCAGAGGACATCACCTTTGGGGAGACCATTACCAGAATGAAAGAATATTTCAAATGGGATACTTCCCAAATGACAAACTCAGAGATATTTTGAATTACTTCAAGTAGAAACTCCATCTCCATCTGCCATCCCACCCTTTATGCCCACCTACCTTAATGCATTTTCTTCAGCATCAAAAAATCCTGATTCACAGTAAGGTTGCCAACTGTACAGAATTTTTCCGGATTGTCTGGAAATAGACTATTGTCTGGTTTTCACGGTGTAAATCTGGAAATGTATTCTTTGCAGCAGTTGAAAAAAAAATGCAGCCACTCTACTGGTGCCAAAACATCAGCGAGTTATACACACTGCACAAGCAGCACAGCATAACTGACTTTTGAAGAAAGGTGCTACATAGGCATTAGTATGCCTCTCACGTGACGTCACCTAACCTTATTGAATGTTGATATGCGGTTGCTAAGCAACCATATGCATACTTTGCAATTGCATAGACACAGTAGTGTGTGTGTCTGTCTCGCCTCATCGGCGAGATATCTCTGAACTTGTTACTGTAATGTAAGTCATGGAACACTCCCCCTGCCTGCTTGCAAGATACATACAAATGGGTGCTGGCTTCTGTGCGTCTCCAATGTCAACAGTCCTGTTATCAGTAACTTCTATTGCTGCCTGGGTAATTTTATAACTTTAGGGAAAGAAATGCTCGCCAACTCAACTAATCAGAGAAATGTACTTTATCGTCGTGGGTGCTTATTATTTAAACCTGTGTGACTGTTTTCCAGGAGCCTTTACTTAGCAAGGAATACTAAAAATAACTCAAAGCTTCCCCTTGCATGCAATCACGCTCGCGACTTGTTGATCCATGCTAAAGACATCTGGCGATGATGGGGGGGGGGGGGTCATAAAATAATTTAGAGGCAGCCCTGGTAGTTTACTTTAAAATCTGTTTTCTTTAAGGCATGTTGCTTCATAACTGGTTGTAGCCTGCGAAGTTGTATGCCTAAAAAAAAAAAAAAAACCTGTTTTCGTACAAGGGTATAGCCCTGGGAAATTGCCACTGGGTAATTTTCACTTTTGCAAAATGGAGATCATTATATACTGCCAAAGTGGTATGGTCAAAAGGTTTAAAAACAGGAGCAAAAGGGAGAGGCCGGCTCCCCTGTCACATCCTAAATCCACCACTTTAAGGGAGACCATTACCAAAATGCATTTTTTTCAAAGAAGCAAGATTAAAGTGCAACATACTGAATTGCAGACATACGAGTGAAAGGCAGTATAAAATGGGGGTGGCGCATGCCCATGAAACAGCCTAAATCCACCACTGATTTATCACATTGATGTAAAAGGTGTAATAATCAGAAAAAAAAAATCCCTGATTTGGGACTTTGTACCTTCCTTATTTTATGTATAGATTTTTGCTTTTCCCAGACTAGAAGTAGACAGTAGTTTGCTGAGAAGTCAATGAGGACTAAAACCAGAAAATAATGTCAGGAATTCAATCGCCAGAGTTTTGTGCTTATTACTGTTAAAGTGCACAGCAAAGGGGAAAAGCCCATTCTTGATCATTAGGTTGGTTCATCCCTCGTGGACAATTACCGAAATGCATTTTCTTCAAAGAAGCAAGTTTAAAGTGTAACATACTGAATTAGAGACATATGAGTGAAAGGCAGTATAAAAAGGGGGTGGCACGCCCCCATGAAACAGCCTAAATCCACCACTGATTTATCACATTGATATAAAAGGTGTAATAATCAGAAAAGATATGCTGCTTTCAGGTTCAGTAAGCTTACAGACCAAACATTAATTAAAAAAAATGAATAAAACTATAAATACTTGCATACCCATCTTGCATGCATTTGCACAAAAATAAAGTTTAACTGTTCTGAGTAATGACTTTGCCACATTGGTCCACTTAGATGATGCTGCTTGCAAGTTGCGCCGTAATAAAATCAAACTGGAGACCTGGGCTGCCTCCTGCATTTGTTAATAATCAGATGAGGAGTGAGGAGATAGACTGTCTGTCACTAGAGAGAGAGAGAGAGAGACAAACGTCACACAACTGAAGCTGATTGGTTAATCTCAGTTCGCAAGCGAAAGCTGAGATAACCTATTACCACTGATTCAGCACTGCACCAGAATTGAAAGCAAAGCTGAAATCCTACAGTTTGACAGCTACTGAGGCGGTGAGACCTCACAAGACTGAGGAATGTATAAAAACACCATGCAGCCAACATCCACCATTTTATGCAAATAAAAAGCGAAGGTCACTGTGTGGAAAACAACACAAGGGAATTAATTGTCTTTTAGGTGGGAAGAACGGGAAGGAAGAACGTTGTCTGTGTGTGCTGATGAGGCCTGTGGGAATAAGGGAAGTCAAGTCTGTAGAAGAAGAAATCTAATTGTATGGTAAGTACAGTGGCTGTATTACAGAGGAGAAATAATTTTCATTACAGATTTACAGAAGGTATAATAAAAAACAATAAAAATACACAAATGCAGTCAGTGCAGTGCATTAATGGTGATCATTTTCATAGTACATAGTCGCTTCTTCTTCCTTTGAATTAGTACAGTCAATATCAGTAATGTATATAGTAAATGTGTGATTATTATACACAGATTCTAATTTCTAACATTTTATTGATTGGTAGCAGTGTGGAGGAGTGGAACACTGAAAAGTATAGTGAAGTTGAAAACCAGTGGGGAAAAAAGGAGAATGAGATAATATGGTAGTCTAGAGTTTAGCTGAAATGTAAAAGAAAGCATAAAATGGGTGTTTTTTGTAGTTGTAGAGTTTTAGCCTGGGAAAGTGCAAGAGCATCCTTTAGTGCTACCAACCTAAAGGGTCTTCTATCATGGTACTGCCTTTGGTCTTTGTAGCCTGGGGTTCTGACCTACAGGTCAGATTGGCCGGACTTAATGAATATGATACGAAAGTTTTGTATTTACCTTAATGACATGTCCTTCCTTTGGTCACGATTGCAGTACTCCACACTGTTGAGATATGTCACCAGATATGCTGGACATCTTGATGGGAACCAAAACAAAACCTTCCATAGAGTCTTATTTCCGATGTATTAACCAAGTCCATGGATGTAAGGGTACATAAGCAAATGTATGAGTGTAAAACCCCAGACTATCTGCCACCAACCTGAATGCATGTTTCTCACCTGTCTGTTTTAAGCATGTTTGTTGAAAGCTTAGTAGTTTGCACTTCTGTTAGATGTCAGCTGAGGGGAAAGTGCAATTGTGGTAGGCAGATTTCCTACAAAGATCTCCACTGCAAGTACCTTTTCTGTGTAGGTACAAACCACAATTATAAAAATGGAGATGCAGTGCCTTATGCCCCTCACACAAGCTAAGGTGGTGAATCTTGCCACCCCTGAAATCCCACCTGTCCCAAAGAAGTTGTTCAAGAGGCCTAGTCCTGACATTGACTGCCCAGTGTGACTCTGACCTGCCCACTCAGATTTTGGAACCCACAGTATGCCAGATGGCTTCTCGAACTCCCACTACCAACACTGGTGGGGAGAGGGAATCCCATATAATTGTTTCAGAAGGACCCAAATGTATTCCACAAGTATTGGTAAGAGAAGTACCTGGGTCACTGATCGGGGTACATCAGGAGTCTGTGCTGCAGCTTCTTGTTAAAGTGAATGTCACTCAACAGAAAACCAAAAATGTTTCTTCTCTAACTTCCAAGGAAAAGGAGTGGATTTTTCCCATGGCCTATTCAAAGCTATCATGGCACTTGAACCACCATCTTTTTTGTCTTGTGCTCCTGCTACCCCTCACAAGTGACATCTGAAGTCATCGTCTGAGAGTGAGGAAGCAGAGTCTGATTCTGATGAACAAATTTCTCATGTGGAAAAAAAGGTATAACCTGCTTGGAAGTAGGCAGTCCTGCATCTGCTCCAGTCCCTTCTGTTGTGCAGGCCTTTCTGGATGCCTTTGCCTCTGCTTCCACTGTTCCTGAGACTCAGCCACCAGCCCATAAAAGGTCTGATAAATTTTGCAAAGTGCCTGAAGATCCAGTGTTTATGTACAAAAACCCTTTGGCAGACCCTTCTATTTTTTTCTACGGATAAGCCCTCCAAGTTCCTACTTGCTGTTAATGCTGTCCCCCCGATAAATATAGATTGCAAGGCAATGGATAGACTTGGGGGGGGGGGTGTATACACCTCTTCCACTTTGGCTTTCAGAGCCCTGAAATATCAGACTTAGTTGGGTAAATATTTACTGTCTGCTTTGGGTAAATTATACATTGGCTTCTATGGGAGGGCCAGGCATTAAGCAACAGGCCATGTTTTGGTGGCTAATGCTTCGTAGGTGGATAGACATACTACAAACTGCAGCTGTGATACAGTGGAAACATCCTCCAGAGCAACTACTATTGGCTCTTATTGTAAGAACTTAGGCATAAGTTTGCTTTCATTCCTTTCCTTAAGACATGCAAGCCAAGCTGCTAGATTCTCTTTTGAATGGGGATCTTTTGTTTGGCCTTGATGCAGCCAAGTTGTTTAAAAGTTTACAAGAACAAGAGGAAATTATGAAGGATTGCAAACAAAATGTCCTCACTTCTATATCCTGATATTAAACTACCCAGAAAAACCCACCTCTTTCTCTCGCAGGGAGACTAGACCCCCTCTTACAGGCAAGAAAATGCGTAGGAAGAGATTTTAAGATAAACCAGACAGATTCCAACTCCCTACCCAAACAAATCAGCCTGACTACCTTTTCCCCTCTCTTGTCAACCCCCCATCCCCCGTCCAAAAGACTCACCTCATCTGTTCTGTAGTGAATTGGCAGCTCATAACTGTGGACAAATGGGGCCTTTACATTTTTCAGCATGGTTACAGAATAGCTTGGAAAGAAATTCCTCTTTTCAAGGGCATCCCAATTCCCTCTCCCATTCATGTCCAGTTCTTACACCCCCCCCCCCCAATCATTTGAGCCTTTCGTGACCAAGATGCAGCATAACTGGTGTAATGAGAATGTGGAAAAGAGGGTTCTATTCCAGACTATTTCTTGAAACAAGAAAGTGGAGAATGGAGACCTATACTGGATCTGTCTGATGTCCTTCTATTCCCATGTTGCAGTATTCATACTGTGGGATTTCCAGCCCTCAAACGACCTGATGTTGGCTCCTATTGCAAAAACTTAAGCCTGGCTGCTTTAGGTGCGTGAGGCGTCACACAGAGGCCCATAAACCATGGAGAATAAATGTGATGGCATGCACAGACCTCAGAACTTTTCAGCCGCAGATGACGATAGCTTCAGCTGCTTCACTTCTATGTCCAAAGACTTCAAAAAGATAAGTACCCCGTTGGGGTTTGCCTTTTTCACTCTTACTTAAACTTTAGCTTGGTTGCTATAGTTTTTCTATTAGCCGACGTTGAAAAAGAGTGAATGTAGATGTTCTTCGTGTTTCACTGTTGCAGTCATAACTGTAGGGTGCTCCTGCCGGCAGGCAGCCCGAGGTCGGCCAGAATCCCAAAGTCTGGGTCCGGCATCGGCTGTACAAGCTAGTACCCTGACGTCAGTACGCTCTGGTACATAGCCCTCAGCCGAAGCCATCTTCTCCAGTCTTTCTTGCCGTGCGGTGGAAAGCAGCTCGCAAGTCGTTGGTTGGCGATTTTCGAACAGCGTATTTTGTTGTTGTCGGTCCGAAGTTCTTACTTCTCTTCTCAAAGCTAAGTACCCCGTTGGGAATCTTTTCTTGTTCCTCCGATGTCAGAAAAAGTTAATAATTGTATAACGTGTGGGAAACAAATACCTCATAAAGATTTCCACTCTTACTGTCTACCTTGCTTAGGCCCTGACCACGACGTTTCTTGTTGTTGGTTCTGTGCCAGGTTCAACTCTCGTATTATCAAGCGCAGGTACGATTGGGCTCTAAATTATTTTGGCAGACGCTTCAATTATAGAATGTCGTCGGACACTACCGGAATTCAAAAGAAGCGCAAAGACAAAGACAGGCCTCCGAGGTCCAAACAGGACTCGTTGTAGCTGGAGCCAGCGTCCGGTTCGGCTGTCGTCAGTGAGGCGCTTTTGCAGCCCCTGTCGTCCACCACTTCTGAACCGATGGCCGATACGGGCTCCCATGGGGAGCCATCAAGGCCTACTATTTTAGCTGCTGCAGGACCTTCGGACGTCGCTCCCTCAGATGGGTCTGGAACCGCTGTGCAGGTACCTGCTTCTGAGGGGGTTTTCAGGCCTACTCACATCACTATTTCAAAGGCAAAGACAAAGACTCCTGCTAAGTCTAAAGTTCCTGCTCAAGCTGCTTCTGAATCTACTCCCAGGACACAGAAGCAATTATTAAAGATGGCTGAAGATTTGCTTACAATGATTACGGGTTCTCACCCCCCCTCCTGAGAAAAGGCCTCGAAAGGATGTTCCTCTGGATTCCTCTGACCAGGCTTCTGTATCTTCTGTCTCTTCTTCAGATCAGGACTATTCTTTTCCTCCTTATGAGGATTCGGATGCTGAGGACTCCTTACCTTCGGCCTCTCCGCCTGAAGATTTCTCTTTTGGGGAAACCTTGCATGAGATGAGGGAACATTTTCATTGGGAAGGTCAGGAGTATTCTGCTTCCAACAAGAGGCTTAGAGAATTTCTTCTTCTTCCTCAGCATAGGCCTTTAGCTATCCCTCCTGTTTTGGACATTATAGATGATGCTTTTTCTGAGGCTAATTTGAATCCTGATTCCATGCCTCCTGCTCCTTCTAAGCCTGATAGATTTTATAGGGTTCCTGACTCTCATTTATTCTTATTTAAGAACCCTTCTGCGAATCCTGAAACTATTTCTCAGGGCTCTAAGGCTGCTAAGGTTGCTTCTTCTAAAAATCCTATTCCCTCTGAGAAGAATTCTCGTGCTTTAGACAGGTGGGGAAAAAAGGTATATACTTCTGCTACCCTGTCTGTAAGGGCTTTAAATTGCCAGTTTCATATGCTTAAGTATCAGCAATTTCTTTTGTCTGTTTTAAAGCAAAAGCTTGCTTCCCTTCCTGCATGTGCAGAGGATAAGGAACTTCAGGATTTGTTGCATGCTACTGAACAAGTGAACAAACATAGTTTACATTGTGGTTTTGATGCTTTGGATGCTTCTTGCAGGGCCGCAGCCTCTGGTACTGTTTTCAGGAGACATGCCTGGCTCCGTGAACAAAGTTTACCTGAACAGGTTAAGGCTAAGTTGTTAGATGCCCCTGTTCAGCATGATGTTCTTTTTGGATCTAAGGCTGAGGAAGTTATTAAAAAGATGGAAGAAAAGGCAAAATCTATGCAGACTGTAAAAGATTTCTTGCAAGTTCAGCCTCCTAGATTTTCCAGGAATTGGCCCTCTAAAAATTGGTCCTTTCCCACGTCTGACAGGCCTCAAAGGGGAAGGTATAGACGCTCCAGAGGTCGTGGCCAAGGTCAGGCCTCTTTCAGATCTAGACAATGGACTGCTTCTTCACCTAGAAGGGGAGAAGACAGATCCCAATCTCAAAGAAAGCAAACTCAATGACTCTCTAGGTTGGGCTGCAGGACCCCTTCACCTGGATGCCCCTCTCGGAGGAAAACTGTCTCTTTTTTACAGAAATTGGACTCGTATTACCCAGGACAGATGGGTATTGGACGTGATTTTAAAAGGTTACATATCCACTTTCATACTTTGCCAAGGGCTTACGGTGGGCCAGATCTGCCAAAACATCAATGGTCAGAGGCCTTAAATCAAGTGGATGCTCTTCTGGCCATGAGAGCCATAGAGCCTGTTCCTCTCTCAGAGATGGGAAAAGGTTTTTATTCAAGACTGTTTCTGGTTCCAAGAAAACTAAACTCATGGAGACCTATTCTGGACCTTTCTGTGTTAAACACCTTTTTGGAAATTCCAAAATTCAAGATGCTTACTCTGCAGCAACTAATTCCAATGCTATCTCAGGATGCCTGGATGGTGACATTGGACTTAAAGGAAGCCTACTTACACATTCCCATCAGGCAGGAATGCAGGAAATTCCTCAGGTTCAAGGCAGGTTCGAGGCACTTTCAATTCTCTGTACTGCCCTTTGGTTTATCTACTGCGCCCAGAGTCTTTACCAAGTGCCTGGCACCAGTAGTGGCTTATTGCAGACTTCAGGGGATCCAGATTTACCCCTGTTTGGACGACTGCCTTATTCAGGCAGACAGCAAAGATCTTCTACTTCAACATCTGGACTTTGTTCAACGTCTTCTCCTCCTACTGGGATTCTCAGTGAACACAAAAGTCACATTTGATCCCTTCTCAACAAATGGTATTCTTGGGAGCCCTCTTAAATACAACCTTACAAAGGGCCTTCCTCACTCCAGAAAAACAAACACAGCTGGCTTCTATTTTCAACACCTTGACAACTCTATCTCAGCTCACTGCAAGGAAATTCCTGCAGACTCTGGGCTACATGGCTTCCTGCATTCTGTTGATTCCAAATGCAAGGCTTCATATGAGAAAGCTTCAATGGTATCTGAAAAGTGTATGGTCACAGCATTACCACGATCTGGATATTCTGATTCCTCTAATCCCCTGTCTCCAGAGGGAGTTCCTCTGGTGGTCCAGGGCATGTGCTTTAAACAAAGGAAAGCCTTTTCGTCTACCTCAACCTACTCAAATCCTGACCACGGACGCCTCGGATTATGCTTGGGGAGCACACTTTCTAGACAGTTGCCAGCAGGGAACCTGAACAAAGGACCATCTTCACTGGCACATCAATCTGAAGGAAATGTTGGCAGTTCAAAATGCTCTTCTAGCCTTCAAGAACCTTTTGCAACCAGGGCCTCTGCTAATTCGCACAGACAACACCACGGTCATGTGGTACATCAACAAGCAGGGGGGGGTTCTCATTCGTACCCTCTTTGCAGACTAGCTATGGCTTTATGGGACACAGCTCTAAATCTGAATCTACATCTCCAGGCTCAATTCATTCCAGGAGAACAGAATCTCTTAGCAGACAGCCTGAGCAGAAACATTTCAGATCCTCACGAATGGATGCTAGACACAAACTTATTCAACAGGATTACTGCAGTTTGGGGATGTCCCCAGATAGATCTGTTTGCATCCCATCTCAATCATCAGCTGCCTCGCTTTTGCACCAGGTCCTTCCACAAAACAGCTTGGAAAGTGGATGCCCTGTCCTTCAGCTGGAGAAGCCTTTCGGGATATGCCTTCCCTCCTCTTCCTCTACTACCTCGGGTATTACTGAAGATAAAACAGGACAAGCCCAAGTTCCTCATCCTGATTGCTCCAAATTGGCCTCGACAGTTTTGGTATCCCACTTTAAAGCACCTGTTCTTGGAGCCTCCTTGGACTCTCCCTCTGAACCCTTCTCTTCTGTCCCAGCATCAGGGTCGGTTACTACATCCCAACCTCAAGACCCTTTGCCTGGCAGCTTGGCTCTTCAAAGGAATTTGATTTCTTCTAGCCTTCCCAAACAAGTTTTGGATGTTCTTCTAGAAGCTAGACGGCCTAGCACTAGGAAATCCTATGCCTCTAAATGGAAGAGGTTTTGTATTTGGATGCAGGACCGAGACTCAGACCCTCTGGTGCCTGATCTCTCTTCTATTTTGCTTTACCTTTCGGATCTTTTGTCTAAAGGACTTTCCTTTTCTTCCATTAAGATTCATGCTTCTGCTATTTCTGCTCACTTCAATTCTGATCCTCCTGTTTTTTCTCATCCTTTGGTGAGACAATTCTTGAGAGGGGCCAAGAATTTAAGACCTCCCAGGACTCCTCCTGTTCCTGCTTGGGATCTTAATTATGTTTTAGAAAAACTTACTTTGCCTCCTTTTGAGCCTGCTGCATCTTCAGATATTAAGTTTTTATCTTGGAAGACAGTTCTTTTGTTAGCATTGACTTCTGCCAGAAGGGTCTCAGAGTTGCAAGCTCTCATGGCTGTGGAACCATACCTTATTTTCCACCAGGACAGAGTATCCTTGAGGACTAATCCTACTTTCATGCCTAAGGTGATTTCAAAAGTGGCTTTAAATCAGACAATTCACCTTCCTACTTTCTTTCCTAATCCTCAAAATAAAGGGGAAAGGATTTTGCATTCATTGGATGTGCACAGACAGTTACGATTTTACCTGGACAAGACTAAGGAGTTCAGAAAATCTAATCAATTGTTTGTTTCTTTTGCCTCCAGTTCTCTTGGAAAAGCTATTTCAAAACAAACTATTTCCAAATGGATTGCTTATGGAATCAGATTTTGTTACACTCATCATGGGAAACAGTTTCCAGGTACTGTGAGAAGTCATTCTACTAGAGCAGCTGCCACTTCTACAGCTTTTCTCAGAGGAGTTCCTACCAAGGATATCTTGGAAGCTGCCACTTGGAGTTCTGTGCATACTTTTCCAAGCACTACAATCTCCCTCTGTATTCTAAGACCAGGGCAGGCTTTGCCTCTGCTGTTTTGCAGGGTCTTCTTGCTGCCCCTTCTTCTGTCTAAGCCTCCACCCTTTCACTGCTTTGGGATTCCACCCTACAGTTATGACTGCAACAGTGAAACACGAAGAACATAGTACAGTTGTGTACACCTACCATAAATGTAGATGTTCGAGTGTCTTCACTGTTGCAGTTCGGGTTTGCCTCCCTCCTATCCCCTCTTTTTCTCTTATTTGTGGTGTATTTGTGTTTCCTTGTTGGATTCATTTCTGATTTATTGGGACTTCTGACATCTAGGGCAAGAAAGGCTGGAGAAGATGGCGTCGGCTGAGGGCTATGTACCAGAGCATACTGACGTCAGGGTACTAGCTTGTACAGCCGACGCCGGACCCAGACTTTGGGATTCTGGCCGACCTCGGGCTGCCTGCCGGCAGGAGCACCCTACAGTTATGACTGCAACAGTGAAGACACTCGAACATCTACATTTATGGTAGGTGTACACAACTGTACTTTGCAGGCACCAGATTTCGCAGACTCCCACAACCGCTGTGTCTTTTGTCTAGGTAGAGAGCATGACCATAAGGCCTGCTCTTTGTCAGTCCTTCATACCCAAGACCTTATGCAGCCGTCTGGCTGTGCTAAATCTGTATTTAGAAAATCAAAGGCTTAAACGCCTCACGCTTAGGATGGATCCTGAGTTGGCCGCCCAAGCCAAACAACCTAGGAAGAAGGCCAAGGTCTGCAAGCCTTCTCCAGATGCCGCTCCGCCTTCAGATGTTCCGCCAACTGCCATTCTAGGGGCCGAGGTTACTCTGGTTCCTGTGGAAGAGGCTGTGTCAGTAGCCATGGAGAGCACATCAGCGGAGCTGATACAGACGTCGGCCATAACTAATGTTGAGGTGGAACCATTGCTTGACTGGCCAACCTAGACTTCTACTCCAGTGCAGGCCTCTGTTTCCCTACCTACCTGGATGCCCACTCCTGCAAAAAGGAAACAAAAAACGAAACACTTGAGCTCGATCCCTCAAGCAGCCCCAGACTGGGAATCCTTCACTTCTTCTTTGATGCAGACCTTTATGGCATTTAGGCCTACAGGCCCTACTCCTCCCAGCATTCCTGTGCGGAGTCCTAGGCCGGCCTCTGCTTCCTCCCTGCCTTTAACTACTACTTAGCAAGCAATGTCTCCTATGTCTCTCAGGTTGCCTCTTCCATAGACTATTTACTCCCCTGACAAGGATGATTTTAAAGCCAAATTCATGGATTCTCCTCTGGACAACAACCTTTTGTTTGGCAAAAATGCTGCAGAACTTTTCAAAAACCTGCAAGAAAAAAGCAAGGAGCTGCAGGACATTAAGCACTTGCTAGTGTCCCCAGTGCCCAGATACTACAGGAACTACCCGCCCAAAACATCGTTTGTCAGGAGGGCCCCTTCCACCTCTCGCCCGTCTACTGCCAGACCACATCGGGGACCTCAGAAGACCACCTTATCCCAGACCCCCTCAACCCCCCAACAAACAGCCCTTTCCAGATAGAGGGGGACCTTCCTCCGTGTGACTGCTTTGCCCAAGTGCCCCTATCCGCTCGCCTTACCCTATGCCTTCCTTTCTGGAAAACCATCACTTCAGGTCTTTCTATCCTGGAAAGAAAAACGTACACCAAAAAAAGATATCTTTCCCTCCCAAAAATCAGCTCACTCTACTTCCTCCCATCCTGCAGGAACTTACCAAGGAACCATAGAACCAGTTCCCTCAGAACAGGAGGGGCTAGGTTTCTTCTCCCGCCTTTTCTTACTCCCAAAAAAGGGTGGCCCCTGGAGACCTATCCTGGTGTCCTCATACCTAAACCTGTTCCTACAGGTCCCCCTCCTTCAAGATGCTCTCCCTTCAAACTGTTTTACCCCTCATCCCATCTCAAGCCTTCATGGTCACTCTATACCTAAAAGTCAGACCCTCACATAGGGGATTCATACGCCTTTCTGGCCCCTCTTCTCATTTTCAATTTATTGCCTTGCCCTTTGGTTTGTCTGCAGCATCCAATTTTTACCAAGTGCTTAGCCCCAGCCATCGCCCATTGCAGAACCAAGAGAGTACAAATCTACCCTTACTTGGACGACATTTTTATTTTGGCAGAGTCAGAGTCCACCCTTCTAACCCATCTCCAATTCACCATGTCCGTACTGCACAAACTGAGTATGTTATGTGATCCTATCTCGCCTACATTCTGAATGATGGGTTCGGAGCCGATCCCTCGGCTCCGACTCGGCACGCTTATGCCAAAGAGCGAAGTCTCTTACTGGCTGAGCTTACCATATCCCAGGATGCACCACTACCAGTCCCCCAGGTCTCGTTTGCCGCTAACAAGTGAAGACGTGGTCTCGATCTGGCTGAGTTAAGTAGTGATTATTTCACTAGTTTTTCTGTCAGGTTTTTCTTCTTTTTCTACAAAAAGCTGTTTTAACAGCTATTCTTGTGTTTTGAGTGTGTTTGACAAAATTCACTTGGTGAATTCTTGTGTTGTGAGTGACTAGGAGTACCTCTTGTCTGGAAAGGCCTTTCCGGTCTTTTGTTTGTAGGTGACTTGGTTCTGTTTGAATCATTTACATTTCTCTTCTTAAATAAGATCTAACGGAGAGAAATTATTATATTACAGAGTTTGTGCTGTGTTTGACTAACTCAGAGTATTGCGAGTGATAACTGTAAGCCTACTCTAGGTGTATTACCAGTGTTCTTTCAGTTACTTTTGAAAATTTCTATAATGTCTCAGAATCCCAGGCCTTCGGGCTTCAAGAAATGTGTAAAATGTAGCTTCAAAATGTCCATCACGGACGATCACTGCTATGTGTGTATTGCTTAGGGGCAAAGCATTTACAGGAATCATGTAGTGTATGTCACGCTTTTTCCTCAAGGGTCCTCCAGGAGAGGAAAAATAAATTAATTCTTAAGGGATTAATTAAACCTTCTTTCGAAGAAGCTTTGGCATCCTCTCCTTCTCCTGCCAAAAAGAAAAGGGCGTCGGCTCCGACCAGTCCGTCGGATCCGATCGCTAAGAAACAAAGGCAGGCCTCTCCTTCGGCTCCAAGGACTTCGGAGCCGAGGTCGGAACGGTCTGCCTCGATGCCACCAGTATCGACTCCTCTGGCTTCGGAGCCGATAGCTGAGGCATCGAGAGGCGGGTCATCTTCGTCGGCTCCACTGCTCGGAGCCGACAAAGGTTGCCCACTCAGACACTTCCTCCTCGGCCGAAGTCCACCTCGGCACCGATGGAAACTGGTGTGTATTCCTCGGCGCCGATACTCATCGAGTCGCCTCGATGCCGGTCCCCTAGCCCTTTGGGGCCGTTGGAGAGGCCTTCTCGGACCCGTTCTGTTTCCTCTCGGTCTTCGAGGATGTCAGATTCTGATATAGACAGGGTGCTCCAAAGACTGTTCCAGTCCCCAGTCTTCCAAAAATTTGTTTCGTTCCGACCCAGTTGGCTTCGGAGCCGATGACCTTGGCCCACCCCATTGCCATTCCTCCTCCGACTGCTTCGGCTCCGTCGGAGCAGGTGCTGTTGGAGCCGATGGAGATCTCAGGGTCGGCTCCGACCCTTACTCCAACCCGGGCCTTCGGGTCCGAGTTTGGTACGCGGACGTCTTCGGCTGGACCCGGGGGTGATGTTTCGGGACCTATGCTTTCGGTTCCGAGCCTCCCCCTCGGTGCTTCGGCTGCGGGTCTTCCGTCGACTATCACGGCTCCGGAAGCCGGACACTCCCAGGATTCTGGGGGTCCGGCTTTCGGAGCCATGAGGAGTGCCTTGGCCAAGTCCTCTTCGGCCATCTCCCCGGCTTTACCGCACCTTCCCTAGGGGTGGAGACTGGGTCTTTGGCAGTTCCCCTGTCCATAGTCAGCGGAGCCCCGGGGCCTGAGGCTACCCCCAGTGTTGTTTTCCCTCCTCCTGTGGGTTCTTCTGAGCTGTCTTCGGAGGAACCCCCAAGGAAGAGATCGTGCAAGAGGAAGCACGTGGACTCCCCCGAGTCTATTACTTCAGACACTGATCTGGATGATGCAGAGGGGTCCCCGAAGTCGTCCTCGGATGATGTCTCCTTTGCAGACATCTTAGAGATCCTCAAACAACGAGGCGGCTGGATATCCAAACCCCCCTCTACTGACGAGTCAGTGCTCCTCAAGGCCTTTGGGGCTCAGCCCTCCGCCTCCTGGGTGTCTCCGCCCTTTGACGAGCTTCTGGATTTAGTTTGTCGGGCGTGGAACATCCAGATACCGTGGAACCAGTCCCTTCTCGTCCAAATAAATTTTTGTCTGCTCCCCCCGAGAAGGAGTTCCTCACTAAAGGCGTGGCTGTAGATGCCATGGTGGTGGCATCTGCTACACAACAGGACGTGGCAGAGGCTTCAACGTCCATCCATCCTCCTAATAAGGAGTCTAGGAGTATGGACAGGTACGGAAAGCGCACCCTGACTTCAGCGGCCTTTACTTTAAGGTCTCTGAATTATTTGGCACATTTTACCAGGCTTCAGAGGGATCTGGTCAAGGAGTTGTCAGATTCCTCTCGGTAACCTACCTGAGCAGCTAGCCCAGTCGGTTAGCTCTCAGTTGGCTATCCTTACGCCAATTTCTAACTCGTCCATGAGGCTCATTTCCTATGCGGCGAAGGCGGTAGAGCGGCAGGCACAGGCGTGGCTCACGGAGACAAGCCTGGCTCCGTTTAATGTCAGTTTGCGGAGGCCTTCAAGTCTTCCTTCACGACGCTCCCTTTGATGGGTCCTCCTTGTTTGGACCCAAGGTTAAAGACACCCTTACCGCTGTGAGCAAGAGGGAAAAACTTTATCTGCCGTAGGTGCCGTTATTCCACTCCCTTCGGCCTTACCCCAAGGCTAAAGGAGGGGGAAAATGTGGTTCCAAATCCCGTAAGTTTTTCTCCCAACAGCAGGAAGAATCCCTTCCAGAGGCAGAGGACGGGAAATTTTTCAGGGAGATGCCGTCCCAGAGCGGCAGAGGGCCCGCAATTCTGGAGACCGCGAGTCCTTTCGTGGCTCTTCAGCCTCCCACACGCCATGAGGGATTGCCCGGCTGTGCTGCTCGAGCCAGTCGGGTGTCGCTTTGCCAAGCACCTAAAAGCCTGGGAGTCAATCACTCAGGACAGATGGGTGCTTCGGATCATTGCCGGAGGTTACACCATCCCATTCACATTCGCCCCACCGTCCAAAAGAATCCCGGACCCACCA
Source organism: Protopterus annectens (assembly GCF_019279795.1). NCBI lineage: Eukaryota > Metazoa > Chordata > Ceratodontiformes > Protopteridae > Protopterus > Protopterus annectens. The sequence goes on from NC_056742.1 coordinate 246,389,183, forward strand.
CCCAGTCAAAGGGAAATGGCAGCCGCAGAAGCTTTAAAGCTGCTAGAAAAAGGAGTCATCCAACCGGTCCCCACAGTCCAGATCGGATCAGGAAATTACTCCAGGTTCTTTTTAGTGCCAAAAAAGACAGGGGTCCTGAGACCAATATTGGATCTCAGCGGACTGAACCAATCCGTCACGAAATCCAAATTCGGAATGGTCACGTTACAATCCATTCTCCCATTGTTGGAGAAGGATGTTTGGATGTGCTCCATAGACCTCAAGGACGCCTATTATCACATACCGATACATCAGGCGTCCAGAAGGTATCTGCGCTTCAGCCTGGGAGTCAGTCATTACCAATTTTGCTCTGCCCTTTGGTCTCACCACAGCCCCCAGGGTGTTCACCAAGTGTTTGGCAGTAGTGACGGCTCACCTGAGAAGTCTTGGATTCCAAGTGTTTCCCTATCTGGACGACTGGCTCCTGACTGCCACCACCAGGCATCTACTAATGGACAACCTCAAAGCCACCATCTCCTGGGTGTTACCCTGGGGATTACATTCAATTGGTCAAAGTCTGTCTTGCTGCCCTCTCAACGCATAAAGTTCATAGGAGCAGAGATAGACTCAAGATTGATCTTGGCGTCTTTCTTCCTGCCGAAAGGATCCAAACTTTACAGGGCCAAGTTCAAGCTCTGATCTCGAGATCCAAAGCCCCAGCCAGGATGGTTCTACAAGTTCTAGGCTCAATGTCTGCCACAGTTCTTTTAGTCCCTCTGGCAAGATTGCACATGAGGATTCTTCAGTGGCTATTGTCAACGCAATGGTCCTTTCAGGATCTTCCCTCAATCATCACATCATGATTACGGATATATGCAAAGGGACCTTCGCTGGTGGCTTCAGACATCCAATTTGGATCAAGGAAAACCCTTTGTTCTTCCCTCTCCAGTGGTTACCCTGGCGACAGATGCCTCCCAGATAGGGTGGGGGGGGGCATTGTCTGGGCAGGCTAGTTCAGGGCTCCTGGCTTCCAGACGAAGCTCTTCTCCACATCAATGTGTTGGAGATGAGGGCTGTACTTCTATCCCTACAAGCCTTACACAAGTTTCTTCCTCAGGGCATCATCGCCATCCACACAGACAACATGTCGGTGGTTTGGTATCTGAACAAACAAGGAGGGACCAGATCATACCCCCTTTGCAGAGAGGCCATGAGAGTGTGGGAATGGGCTGTAGCTACCAACCGCTTCTTGGTAGCGACCCACATCCCGGGAAAGTCAAATATATTGGCAGACAAATTGAGCAGGACAATTCTCTCTCCTCACGAGTGGTCTCTAAACCACACAGTAGCAGCTCAGGTTTTCAGGAGATGGGGACGCCGTGCTGCACCTATTTGCAACTCCATTAAACACCAAGTGCCAAAGGTTCTTCTCCTTGATCCCACATCAGGAGTACCAGCCATGGATGCTCTAGCACAACCTTGGCCAACAGGGCTACTTTATGCCTTTCCTCCAATTCCGCTTCTTCCCAGAGTTATTCAAAAGCCTCTCAACTAGGGTCTTCAATGATTCTGTTTGCCCCGTACTGTCCTCGCCAGGTATGGTTTCCCTACCTGAAGAAGCATGCAGTGGACGAACCGTGGACATTAGACCTGATATCGGACTTGCTAATCCATCAGTCGGGACTTCGACATCAGTCCCTTCAATCTTTGAAATTGACAGCTTGGCTCCTCCACTTCCGACTTTAGTTAGAAGGCACACACTAGACCCGGAAGTTGTTCACATTTTATCTTCGCCCACAAACCCACCACTAACAAATTGTACCTTAGTAAGTGGAAGAGGTTTGCTATCTGGGCTCAACTCAAGGGCTTAGACCCTATCACTGCTCCTGTCCCAGAGGTCTTGAAATTTTTAACATCCCTGTTTAATCAGGGATCTTCTGTCTCAACTATTAAAGTCCAACTAGCGGCTATCTCTAAATTCCACGAATCCATGGATCCTCCTTTGATGAGCAGCAGACTATGCAAAACTTTCATTAAAGGTGCGAGCCTATTAAGACCACCAATTTTTCATCCTGCACCTCCGTGGGATCTTGATTTGGTGCTTCGCATTAACATCTCCCCTTCGAACCGGCTGCTACATGCGAGTTAAAATATCTGTCTTGGAAAACTGCCTTCTTAGTTGCAATTACTTGCAAGAAGAGTTTCAGAGCTTCAAGCCCTGTCTATTAAGCCACCGTGCTTGATTTTCCACAAGGATAGAGTATCACTTAGGCCTAATCCATCCTTTGTCCCAAAGGTCTGTTCTAGTTTCTGCCTCCAACAATCTCTAGAGCTACCGGTTTTCTTCCCAAAATTCTCCAATGAAGCAGAATACACTCTTCATAAATTGGATGTTCACAGGCAATTACGCTTCTATTTAGACAGGACTCAGCAACTTCGTAAGTCAGACCAGTTGTTTGTGTCCTTCTCAGATAATAAACTGGGCCAAACCATCACAAAAGCTACTATCTCAAAATGGATCAGAGATTGCATAACTCAGGCTTATTCTTCTTCAATAAGCAACTTACAACATCTATCAAGGCTCATTCTACCAGAGCTATGGCTACTTCTATAGCTTTTCATTCCAAGCTCGCTATATCGAAATCTGTGCTGCGGCTACTTGGTCCAATCCGCACACTTTCATTTCCCACTACAAATTGGATGTGGCATCTAAAGGACGAGCTTCATTTGGTTCCACGGTACTCAGGAGTGTTTTCCAGTGAGCCACCCAGGGTTCAGGTGCTAGGACGCTGTCCCATCATTCAGAATGTAGGCAGATAGGATCACATAACATCTTTTAGTTATGTACTCACCATAACTTCAGATGTTTGGGATCCATCTCGCCTACATTCCTAATACCCACCCTCCTTCCCCCTGCCTTGGAGATCAGAAGAGATTGAACGGTTTTGAGTTCTACTGTTTTATCTTGTTTCATCTGACGATGTTATATAAGCAGGGTATGCATGTGTGCATGTATGCGGACAAACTAGATCTGGGGGACTGGTAGTGGTGCATCCTGGGATATGGTAAGCTCAGCCAGTAAGAGACTTCGCTCTTTGGCATAAGCGTGCCGAGTCGGAGCCGAGGGATCGGCTCCGAACCCATCATTCAGAATGTAGGCGAGATGGATCCCAAACATCTGAAGTTATGGTGAGTACATAACTAAAAGTTCACCCTCACCCTTCAAAGAACCTCTCTCCTCCCATAACAGGACAAGGTTTTCCTTGGGTGTAGAATCAGAACAGATCTAATGAGATCCTTCCTCCCACCAGACAAAGTATAGTCCCTCTCCTCCCATTTTCTAAGCCTGTTGACAGAATCGCATCTGACTGCAAGACAGTTTCTGCAAACTATAGGTCTCTTGGCTGCCACTATCCCCATGACGAAATTCCAGTGGTACTTAAGGAATGCTTGGTCTCAGAGCCAACAGCCTCGAGACAAACTCATCCCCCTTCTGCCCTGCCTAAAAATAGAGCTGAAGTGGTGGATTCAGCAGGTTTCCTGCAACCAGGAAATTCCTCTGCAGCTCCCTCCCACTACTAAGTCTATGCACACAAATGCATCAGACCTAGGGGGTGGGGCGCAACCCTGCAGGGCTATAGTGTACAGCAGTGCTAGTCCCCTGCCCTGCAGAAACAGCACATCAATGTCAGGGAAATGACTGCTGTCCTAGCTTGTCTTCCTTCCCATCCTGCTTCCAGGGCTACTCCACATTGTGAGAGAACACTACTGTCATGTGGTACCTAAACAAACAAGGAATGACAAAGGCATGCTAGTTATGTCGGATAACCCTGCAAATCCGGGAAATGGCAGCAAAACATGACCTCTTCCTGAAAGCTTCCTACATCCCCTCTCAGGAAAACAAGCAAGCGGATTTGCTCAGCAGAACCTCCTCTCTGCAACACGAATGGATGTTGCACAGGGATACCTTTCTACACGTAGTCCACCAGTGGGGCACACCTCAGGTGGATTTGTTTGCCTCCCCCCAGAACAGACAACTAAACAAATTTTGCAGCAGGACTCGCTCACCACTAGCCTGGAGAGTGGATGCCTTCAGCTTTACATGGCAGGGAATGTTCCTATACACCTTCCCTCCCTTTTCTCTAATTCAGAGAGTCCTTCTGAAAATCAAGAAGGAACAACCAAAATCTTGCTGGTGACTCCCTATTGGCCAAGGCAACACTGGTTCCCCCTTCTGCTTTCCCTAGTCAAGAGCAGTCATCACAATTTACCCCACAAGGTGGACCTACTAACTCGGCAACAGGCATCCCTCCTTCACCCACAACTATCTTTACTGCACCTAACTCTGTGGGTGATCAACTTTTGATCCCTTTTAGACAACACTACTCAGAAGACATGCCATCAGTCCTGAGGGAGGCAAGGAAACCAGCTACTAGAAAAAACTTTTTGTCTAAATGGCAGAGATTCTTGAAATGGTGTTCTCTTAGAGACAAGGACCCATTTCTGGCAGATCCACCCCTTGTCCTGAACTATACCTGTGAACTAATTAAGGAGGGCCTAGCTTACTCTTCTGTCAAAGTCCATCTTTCTGCCATTTCTGCATGCTTGCCTTTACAGCCACCTCTTCTTTCCAGACTGGACGTTAAACTTTTCCTGAGAGGGGTCTTGCACATCGGACCACCAAGAAAGCCCATCCCTCCTCCGTGGGACCTCAACTTCATGCTGGAAAAGCTTACCCTACCCCATTTTGAGCCCGTCAACACAGCATCTCTTCAAATGTGCACATGGAAGACCATTCTATTAGTGGCCATTGCCTATGCTAGAAGAGTGTCTGAATTACAGGCCCTGATGGCTTGCCCTCCTTACACCACCTTCCACAATGACAGGGTGACCCTATGCACAAACCCTTCCTTTATGTCCCCTACTAACTCTGCAGAGAGCATTCTCCATTCCCTGGATGTACATAGACAAATGAGATTCTACTTGGACAAAACTAAATTCTTCAGAAAATCTGGGTACGGCAGTCTCTAAACAAACTATCTCCTCCTGGATCAGTAAATCCATCTTTTGCTGCTCTCATCATCACAAACCATTGCCTCAAGGAATGCGGGCACATTCTACCAGAGGCATGGCTATCTCAAAGGCCTTCATGAAAGGGCTAGACACAGCCTCCATCATGGAGGCAGCCACCTGGTCTACAGTCCATACTTTCACTAAACACTACAAGCTCGACCAGGTCTCTAGAGCCAGGGCAGGATTTGCCAGGGCAATCCTGCAGGGATTCGTGGAATCCTCTACCTCTGCCACCTCCCAGCATTCCTCCTAGCTGTGGTACTCACACAGTATGAATACTGCAACATGGGAATAGAAGGACATACAATAGTTGTGTAAAATCGTACCATAACCATAAGTGTCCTCTTCCATGTTGCAGTATTCCATCCCACCCTCCAACTACATGGTATCCTCAGTCTTCTCCAGTTTATCCCTTCCCTACAGGCCAGTCTCTACAACCCTGCAGGGACATTTGCTTTTGCTTCTTCTTGGCCTTATAGTCTCTTCTCTGGGCTTCAAGTTCTGAGGTCTGTGCATTCCAATGTCACATTTATACTCTAAGGTTTATGGCCATATGTGTGACGTCCCACGCACCTACGGCAGCCAGGCTTAAGCTTTTGTATAGGAGCCGACATTGGGTCACCTGAGGGCTGGAGGCCCCACAGTATGAATACTGCAACAGTGAAGCGAAGGACATCTATGGTTATGGTAAGATTTTACACAACTATTCTTTCTCAGCACCTTCCTCAGTCTCCTTGTTCAAGATGCCCTTCATCCTTCTGCGGGCTTTTCTGGTTTCCTTGAATCTGAAGGATCCCTACATACACATCCCAATCGACCTTTCTTTCAGGAAATTTGAGTTTTTCAGCTTATTTGTCACACTTTCAGTTCTCTGGTTTGCTTTTTGGGCTGTCTACAGACCACAGGGTTTTTGCAGTGTCTGGCACCAGTCATAGCCTTTTGCAAGACCCGGGGAATTCACATATTCCTCTATCTAGACAACCTTTTAATATTGGCACCCTCATAACAGATTTTTTTTCTTTATCTGATTTTCAGTATTTCCTTCCTCCAGAGTCTGGGGTTTGCCATCAACTTCAAGAAGTCCAAACTGGAACCCACCTAAGACCTTTTCTTGGGCTGCAGACTAGACACCAAAGTTGTGCAGGCCTTTCTACCATTAGACTATGTACAGTCTCTCCAGCTACTTTGTGTCTTGTACCCCTTCAAACTTGTACTACAAGAGAAATTCTCAGGACAGTGGAATTCATGGCCATTCCCATTGTCCCTTTGCCAGACTCTGTATGGAAAGGATTTAGTGGCACCTGAAGTCCATCTGTAAAACCATTGTTAGTCTCTGGAGACAGATCCCCCTTCTTCCCTGCTTGAAGAAAAATAAATTCAGTGATGGGTATCACCAGTAAATTTCAACTCGGGCCTGCCATTCAAAGTGCATATACCTTAACACGAGTTGCACATGTTTCAGAGGTTGCAGGAGGGCCTTGGCCAGGCTCACAGAGTCCAGAGCAAGTGGCCACCAAGTCAGAGGTCAGAACACAGCCTAAAAGAGATGCAGACCCTAATTCATGCCCTGTAGATCTTCTCCCCACTTGGGTACTAGGCCCCCTTTCAGGTTCAGATAACACTACAGTCATGCGATACGTGAACAAGTGGAGAGGGAGCAAGATGTTATTAACTTTGCAGGTTAGCTCTTATGGTGTGGGAACATGCCACGAAAGTCAACATCCCTTCAAGCAGTTTGCATTCATTCACAGGACAATGTTCAGGCAGGATGTTCTTCATGTTTCATTGTTGCAGTCATCACATTTGGGTTGTCTGCATACAGTAGCCCTCAGTCTGCCTGATTTTCAAAGTCTTGGGTCCTGCTTCGGTTGCTGTCTCATCTTCCATGACTTCAGGTAGTCAGGGGTATAAAGCATGCAGCCAACGTCATTACATCAGTCTTTCTTGCCGTGCAGTGCCTGAAGCAGTAGTAGTTCGCAAGTGCCAGTTGGCAGACTCCTGAAATTTCGTTTTCGAGTTTCAGATCTGAAGTCTTGATCTGTTGGGGGTCCTTTTTCTTGCTTTAAACTGATGTCAGTAAAAGTTAACAATTGCATTTTTGTGAAAAACAAATACCTCAAAGATTTTCATTTGTACTGCATTTTCATTTGTACTGCATTCCTTGCCTAGGCCCAGACCACAATGTACCTCGCTTTCGGTTTTGTGCCTTATTCAAACCTCGTACTATTCGTCGTCAGTTCATTTTCGCATCTAAATACATTGGTACTCTGTTCAATTATCCAGAAATGGCTTTGGTAAGCCACCCGACTACCGACATTCTGAAAAAACGCAAAGGTAAAGACAGAGACAGACCGCACAGGTCCAAAGCTGCCGACGACGCTTCTCATAAGCTAGTCACTCGCCAGTTCGTCGGTACTCAGTGAGGCGCTTTCGCAGCCCCTGATACCTGCTACTTCAGATTCGTAGGCCTCTACTGAAATCCATTCGGAGTCCGGTATGCCGTGAGATGCTTTTTCAACTGTGGAACCTGCAGATGTCTCTGTCTTGGATAGGTCCAGAGCCGCTTTGCAGGCACTGACTTCTGAGTGTGTATTCAGGCATACTGACTTGCATATTAAACCAACGCCATCTTCTTCTTCAAGGCCTATGACTCGATCCATGCCCAGAAAACTGACACACAAACCACATGGTCAGGCCCCTATGTTTAAAAAACAAATGATAAGAATGGCTGAAGACCTTATTACTCTAATCAGATGAAGCCACCCTTCCCCCTCAGAGACCTAGGACTGACTTTCCTTCTGATCAGGATTCTGAAATTTCTGTTTTCTCTGACCATGATTTGCCCTTATCTACCTATGAGGATTCTGATGCAGAGGTCTCTATTCCCTCTGCTTCCCCTCCAAAGGATTTCTCTACTTTTACCTACTTTTAGGGAACATTTCTGCTTGGAAAGCCAGTACTACTCTGATTCTAAAAAGAGGCTTAGGGAATTCTTAGTGCTGCCCCAACACAGGCCTTTAGCTATCCCTCCTGTACTGGACATTGTAGATAATGCCTTGTCGGAATCTAGCCTGGCCCCTGATACTTTACCTCCTGCTCCCAGAAAACCTGATAGGTATTATAGGGTACATGACTCGCAAGTTCCTCTTTAAAAAAATCCTACTGCGTATCCTGAGACCATTTCACAGGGACCCAAGGGTATTTAGGCTACTACTGACAAAAACCCTACCCCCTCGATAGAGATTCCAGGGCGCTGGATAGATGGGGTAAGAAGGTATACACTTCTGCAACTTTGGCCATTAGGGCCTTAAACTGCCAGTTTCATATGTTAAAGTATCAGCAGCATATTATTAGATTGCTTAAACAGAAAATGATGTTGATTCCTGACTGTGCTGAAAATAAAGAATTACAGGATTTAATGCATTCTGCTGAACAAGTTGGAAAACATACTTTGCCATGTGGTTTTGCTTCATTAGAGGAATCTTGCAGGGCTGCTGTCACTGGGTCTCTACTGAGAAGGCATGCTTGGCTTAAGGAGCAATCTTTGTAAGATTATGTTAGATAAATTACTTGATGCTCCCTTAAACCAAGACTGCCTCTTTGGCAACAGAGCAGTAGTAGTACTTAAAAAGATGGAGGAAAAAGCTAAATCTATGCAAACTGTTAAAGATTTCCTGCAAGTACAGCCTTCCAGATTTAGTAGGCTTTCCCCCCTAAGAATTGGTCCTTTCCTGCCTCTTCCAGGCCTTCTCAGTCCAAACCCAGAACTAGCAGAACACCCAGGCTTCAGTCCCAAGGTACCCCAGGCCTAAGCAGTGGGGGGCTCCCACTTCCAAAGCAGGGAGTAGTAAGACTCCCCCCTACTGTAAACTGTCTCAATGACTTAACTTTAAACCTTCCAAGCCCTGCTCAACTGACCGTTCCTTTAGGGGGAAAGATCACCCTGCATGCAAAAAATTGGGAACTCATTACCCAGGACAAATGGGTTTTAAATATAGTTTCCCAAGGATACAGATTCCACTTCCACTCCTTACCCAACCCCACATGGTTGGCCAGACCTACCCCCAAATCAGTGGGCAGAGGCTCAAAAGCAATTTCTCTCTCTCTTAAGCATCAGGGCTATTCAACCTGTCCCAGAAGAAGAATGGGGGCAAGGTTTTTACTCTAGACTTTTCCTGGTACCCAGAAAAGATGATTCCTGGCATCCTATCCTGGACCTGTCTATCCTAAACACATTTTTGGACATCCCAAAATTTAAGATGCTAACTCTTCATCAGCTGCTTCCCATGCTAGGCAAAAATGCCTGGTTGGCAACACTGGATTTAAAGGAAGCCTACCTGCACATCCCAATAAGGGAATCTTGCAGAAGATACCTATGCTTCAGAGTAGGCTACATGCACTATCAGTTCTCTGCACTGCCCTTTGGCTTATCTACTGTGCCCAGGGTATTCACAAAGTGCGAAGCTCCAGTCATTGCATTTTGCTGACAAAGAAATATTCAAATATGCCACGATTGTCTAATTCAGGCAGAAAGCCAGGACATACCATTAAATCATCTGGCATTTGTAAAGAAATTGCTAACTTCTCTGGGGTACACCATAAACAAAAAGAAATTCCATCTTGTACCCTGTCAACAAATTGTATTCCTGGTAGCAAGCTTGAATACAGCTTCCCAGATGGGCATACCTCACGCCAGAGAAACAAGTTCATTTGACAGCCTTCTTCAAACTACTAGCCACAAAGACTCAGCTGTCTGCAAGGAAAATGCTGCAAGCCCTGGAGTTCATGGCCTTTTGCATTCTACTAATTCCATATGCAAAACTGTATATGAGGAAACTACAGTGGTGTCTAAAAAGCATATGTGTCAGCATTCTCAGGATCTAGAATCTATGATTCCTATCATAACCTTTCTACAGATAGAGTTCCTTTGGTGGGCAGAGGCCTGCCACCTAAACAAGGGACTGACATTCACTCTACCCCCTGCCGCCTAAACCCTAAGAGACGCATCAGACTATGCATGGGGGTTCACTTGGCAGTGCAGTGCATTCAGGGCAAATGGAACCCAAGTTAGATGCACCTGCATATCCATCAAAAAGAAATGTTAGCTGTACAGAATGCTCTGACAGCCTTCAAGGACCACATTCTTCCAGGACAATTATTGGTAAAGGCGGACAACACCACTGTTATGTGGTACATACACAAGCAGAGAGGAACCCACTCATACCCTGTCTGCAGACTAACCATGGCTCTGTGGAACACAGCCTTGAGCTACCAAGTGCACCTACAAGCTCAATTCCTGCCAGGCAAGCTAAATACACTGGCAGACCTAAGCAGAAATCTCATGGACCCACACGAGTGGAAACTGGAACCAAAGATATTCAACATATTGAGAAACAAATGGGGAGCCCAGAGATAGACCTGTTTGCCTCCCCCCCAGAACTGCCAATTGGACAAATTCTGCCCAAGGACTCCCCACAATCAAGCTTGAAAAGTGGATGCCCTGTCCTTCACCTGGAAAAAACTGTTTATGCCTTTCCTCCTCTGCCTCTCCTCTCCCAACAGTCTCCAGTGTCAGAATTCGACATTGTCGGTTTCACGGAAGTGGGTCAATGATCCCATTATTTGATAGGGTCAGGTTCGACCTTCTGATGGTAAACCATGATCTGAAGTAGGAGAATTCATTTGTCAGCAACCTGTGGGTATGGATCCGATATCTGATCCGAACCGGCATGGTTTATCCAGCTATGGATCCGAGCTCCTAGCTCCTCCCCTCACCCATAATGCCCTGCTCTCCCTACATGACCTCAGATCTAGTTTGCCGCGCATGGTAAAGGCTGGGTCATCAGAGCTCCAAAGCTAAGTCTTTGTATTTCTTATTATAGGGTTTTAAAACTTTTTAGTTGTGTGAAAGTTATAGGTTTCCCTTCTATATCTTTTTTGGGTTAATTTAATATAGTTTTTACCCTCCCCTCGCTGGTTCGTAGTTGGTGTGTGTGTGTGTGTTTTCTTTGGGGCCTTTGTGTGACTGTGTTAGTTTATTTTATTGTTAGTATTTAAAAAAAAAAAAAAAAATAGTGATGTCTGAGGCCCCAAAGGCTATTTTTTCAAAGTGCTCCGAGTGTGGCCATAAGCTTTCCCCTGCTGATGGCCACACTCGGTGCGTTCGATGCCTTGGGGTTGAACACCTCACTTCAGGGTGTTCAATCTGTGCAGGGTTCAACCCCAGGGCATTGAAGGAGCGGAGGTCGAAGCTGGTCTTGGCGGGACTCTTGCCCCCAGACTCTGCTTCGGCCCCCGCCCCCTTGGTGGTCACTGCTTTGGCAGTCCCTGCCTTGCCTGCTCCCCCTCCTCCACCAGGGACTCAAATTCCCGCCAAAGGGTCAGAGGAGAGTGAAGCAAGAAAAAAGGACCGGAGAGAGAAGCACCACAAGCGGCGGGCCGAGACCTCCGTTTCGGCCCCGCCGGCTAAGCGGGCTTCTCCTCCGGCCTCTCTGGCTGCTGGCTCTCCCCCTCCTCAGCTCCGGTCCCCGTGCTTTTCACTGGAGCCTGAGGATGAGGAGACCCGACCTCCTTCGAGGCTATCGAGGCGGCACTCAAGGCCTACCTCGGTAGCCTCGTCGAGGTCTACTTACAGCCTCTCCGATGCTGATCTGGACCGGATGATGCGAAGGTTCATCCAGGCCCAGATGCAGATGGGAGTGCTCCTGCCTGCCCCCCCTCTGGGGGGGAGCTCGACCCCCTTTTTTAAGCCCATTGCTCCTTCTCCGACCCGCTACCCGGGTTCGGAGCACCCAGAGCCGGGCAGCCTCGGAGCTGCAGGTGGGTCGGTGCCGACAGTACTGGGTACTTCGGATCCGACCCTGCCCTCGAGTCTGTCCGACCTCTCGGAGCCTTGGCCCGAGCTTCTGATCCGAGGGACTCAGTGTGCCTTCGGCGCCGTCCTTGTCGGAGCACTCTGGTCCCTCGGATCCAAGGGGCTCGGCTCCGATCCGCTCATCGGATCCGAGGGGGAGCCAGCCTCGACAATAGGATCCAAAAGTCGGCTCCCCCTCGGCTTTTGATGTAGTGGAGAGGGCTCTGTTGAGGGCATCCGGACCCCAGGCCCTTGTTTCGGCTCCGTCCCGCACTCCATCTGCTCTGGGCCAGGCTTCCATCACCCGGCCACTGGGACAGCCCGCTTCACTGCCCCAAGCAGTTCCTATGGTTCTGGACATTGCTGGTGAGGGCTTCTCGGACAGCCCCCCCGAGGAAGCACCTCGCAAGCATTCGTGTAAGAGGAGGCACATAGACTCCCCCGAGTCTTTGACCGAAGACACTGACTTGGAGGAAGGGGGAGGCTCTCCAAGATCACCCCCTGAGGATGTCTCCTTCGGAGACATCATGGAAATGTTACAGATTAGAGGTGGGTGGTCTGCCCCAAAGTCTTCCTCGGACGAGTCAGTGTTCTTGGAGGCATTTGAAGTGGGCCAGTCTACCTCTTGGGTGTCCCCTCCTGCCGACCTTCTGGTGGACCTTATTACCACCAGGGCGTGGAGGGACCCGGACACCATGGAGCCAATCCCTAAGAGGCCCGACAGGATCCTTAGCCCCCCCTGCTGACTGTGCCCACTGGAGCAAGGGACCCCCGGTAGATGCCATGTTGTCGGCAGCAGCCACTAAGAGGGAACTCGCCCAGGAGAGTCCCTCAGTCCATCCCCCGAGCAAGGAGTCTCGGATGATGGACCGTTTGGGGAAGCGAATCTTTAGTTCAGCGGCCTTCTCAGTGAGGGCGCTCAACTATTTGGCACACGTCATTAGGATGCAGCGCTATCTTATCAAGGAATACGCTGCATCCCCCCCAGAGTCCATATCGGAGGAAGACAAACTTTTGCACTCCACCCGTATGGCCACTCTTCGTTCTGTGACTAACACCTCTATGCGGTTACTTTCCCACGCTACCGAGGGAGCCGCTAGAGCTGTGGGAGCGGGCCTAGTCACAAGACGGCAGGCCTGGCTCCGCCACTGCGATTTTACGGAGCCCTTCAAGGCATCATTCGCGAACGCCCCCTTTGACGGTTCTGCCCTTTTTGGCAAGACAGTTCGCGATACCTTGGTTCAGAGCGAGAAGGACGGGAAGACGCTGTCTGCCGTCGGAGTACGCTTCTCTGTGCCCCAGAGGTCTTACTCTAGGAACCAAAAGGGACAGAAGAAGATGTGGTTCCGGAAGTTGCAGCATTCCCAACCCGCTCCGGACAACCAGTCCTTCCGCGGCAGGGGAGGACAGGGAGGACGCCGCCCTAGGGGCAGAGGGGCTCCCAGGAACTTTGGGTCCAGGGAACCTTTCTCTGAACGGCCCACGCAGCAACCCCGAGGGGTTGCCCGACTGCTCCACTCTGGAGGCAGTCGGGGGACGTTTCTCGGAGCACCTAGCTGCATGGGAGTCCATTACATCGGACTGCTGGGTACTCCGGATTATATCCAGAGGTTACAAGATCCCCTTTCTTCATGTCCCAAAGTTAAAAATCCTCCCCGATGTTCCACCCGATCAGAGGGAGGCCGCTTCAGCAGAAATTGGCCATCTGCTGAGAAAGAGCCATCCAGCCCCCCCCCCCCCCCAAAAAAGACGGGGGACCTAAGACCCATTCTAGACCTGTCCCTGTTGAACCTGTCAGTTCCCAAAGAGAAGTTCTGGATGGTCACTTTGCAGTCCATCCTCCCCCTTCTAGGGGAGAATCACTGGATGTGCTCTATAGACCTCAAGGATGCATACTACCACATTTCGAATGGACAGACGATCCAGGAGGTTTCTTCACTTCCGGCTGGGAGCAAGTCACTACCAGTTCAGGGTCCTTCCCTTTGGTCTCACCACAGCCCCCAGGGTGTTCACCAAAGTGTTAGCAGTGGTTGCGGCCCACCTGAGGCTTCAGGGGGTGCAGGTCTTTCCGTACCTAGACTACTGGCTTCTCACCGCCCCAACAAGGCATCTACTCTCTTTGGCAAGAGACTCCTTCCTTCGTCTAGCTCCCAAGCTAGGCATCGCGGTAAACATAGAGAAGTCCAACCTGGTCCCTACTCAAACAATAGAATTTATAGGAGCCAGGTTAGACACGAGAAGTTTAAGAGCCTTTCTCACAACCGACAGGGTTCAGAATCTGCGACTCCAGGTGCGGGCCATCCTTCACTCCAGCTCAACACCTGCGGAATTGGTCCTGAGGGCGCTAGGGTCTATGGCGGCAGCGATTACTCTTCTTCCGCATGCCCGCTTCAACATGCGGGTGCTTCAATGGACACTTTAGGTGCAATGGTCATTTCTCTCCCTCCCCCTGTATCATCCCATTGCGATCAGCAAGGCTTGCAAACGGTCTCTCTTGTGGTGGCTCCATTCTCCGGACCTCCACAGGAGCCGCCCCTTTTGTGCATCTCCCCCTTTCGCCATGGTGACCACGGACGCTTCCCGCCTCGGGTGGGAGGGCATTTTGCGGGCTGGATGGTCCAAGGCACGTGGAGCAATTCCGAGACCTCCCTGCATATCAATGTTCTGGAAATGAGGGCGGTGCTCTTGGCGTTGCAAGCACTTCACGCCCTCCTTCCCCTAGGAACAACTGCGATTCAATCAGACAACATGTCGGTGGTCTGGTACATCAACAAACAGGGGGGAACCAGGTCTTACCCCTTATGTTGAGAAGCCATGAGAGTGTGGGAATGGGCGATCTCCACCAACCGCTTTCTCATCGCAATGCATATTCCGGGTCGGACCAACATCCTAGCAGACAAGCTCAGTCGCACCATTCTCTCCCCGTACGAGTGGTCTCTCAATTCTCAAGTAGCAAAACGTATCTTCGCACAGTGGGGGGACTCCCTGTTGCGATCTCTTTGCTTCTTCTTTAAACGCCAAGTGCGACAGTTTTTTCCCTCTAATCCCCCCTCCAGGGGATTCTCCGAGAGACGCTCTGGTGCATGCTTGGCCTCCCGGTCTTCTTTACGCATACCCCCCCCCACCTCTGATGCTACAAGTACTTCAGAAAGCCTCTCGTTTGGGGTGCAGAATGATCCTCATTGCCCCGTTATGGCCTCGACAGATCTGGTTCCCTTACCTAAGGTCTCATTCAGTGAATCCACCTTGGATTCTGGATCTCATTCCGGATCTGATATCACACCCGTCAAACCTGCCGACTCAGAACCTGGACAACCTGAAGTTGACTGCTTGGCTGCTCCAGTTCCACTCCTAATCAGGACTCCCGGTATCTCGTCTCCAGTCAAGGCCATTCTGGTAGCGGCCCGCAAGCCCTCTACCAGAAAAATTTACCGCAGTAAATGGAAGCGTTTCTCCATTTGGGCAGAGCGGCAAGGCCTAGATCCTTTCACGGTTCCCCTTCCTTTGGTTCTAGATTTCCTTACTACTCTCTTTAATGATGGCGCCAGTAGTTCCACGGTCAAAGTTCAGCTGGCGGCCATATCTCATTACCATGTTGGACACGATTCAGGGTCTCTTATGTCGGCTAAGTTATGCAAAACCTTCCTAAAAGGCACCTTTTTGCTCAGACCCCCTGTCAAAGAAACGGTTCCCCCATGGGATCTTTCCTTGGTACTTCAGGCCTTGACCGCTCCCCCCTTCGAACCTGCGGCCACAGTCGATCTTAAATACTTGTCCTTTAAGACTGCTTTTTTGGTAGCCATTACTTCGGCTAAGAGAGTTTCAGAGCTTCAGGCCCTGTCCATGAAACCACCTTATTTGATTTTTCATCCGGACCGGGTGTACCTCAGGATCAATCCTCCTTTATTCCTAAAGTAGCTTCGAAGCTAACATTAATCAGTCCATCAACCTCCCTGTTTTCTTCCTAAGTATCAAAACAAAGGCGAATACAAGCTGCATTCCTTGGATGTTCACAGGCAGCTTCGTTTTTACCTTCATAGGACAGCTGGTCATAGGCAATCAGACCAGTTGTTCATTTATTTGCCAAATTCAATCTGGGTAAACCAATTTCCAAAGTTTCTTTGTCACGCTGGATTTCTCAGTGTATTCTGTTGGCGTACCAAGCCTCTGGGAGGCCCGCACCGGAGAGAGTCCATGCTCATTCGACCCGGTCTGTCTCTACTTTAGCGGCCTTTAAGTCTAGGGTTCCTCTGGATGACATTTGTTCAGCAGCCACTTGGGCTTCATATCATACCTTTATTACTCATTACAAGCTGGACGTCACTTCTAGAGGTAGAGCATCCTTTGGCTCCGCGGTGCTGCGGAATATCCTTCCATGATGGCCACCCAAGATTCAGGTAGCTGGGGACTCTGTCACACAGGTTGCTGACAAATGAATTCTCCTACTTCAGATTTAGAAGTTATGTACTTACCATAATGTTCCATCTGAGTAGGTGGATTCATTTGTCTGCAACCATCCCACCCTCCTATCCTCCTGGCCTTGTCAGTTTCCTGCATATAGGGTGTGTTACCCTTTGGTTAGGGTAGTTGGTGCAGGGCAAACTCGATCTGAGATCATGTAGGGAGAGCAGGGCATTATGGGTGAGGGGAGGAGCTAGGAGCTCGGATCCATAGCTGGATAAACCATGCCGGTTCGGATCCGATATCGGATCCATACCCACAGGTTGCAGACAAATGAATCCACCTACTCAGATGGAACGTTATGGTAAGTACATAACTTCTAATTTTATATCTATATATATATATATATATATATATATAGATATATATATATATATATGTATATATATATATATATATATATATATATATATGTATGTATGTGCGTGTGTTTGTGCATGTTTAAATGTATCGCAAACATTTCTCTCTCTCTCTCTCTCTCTCTGTAGATATATATATATATATATATATATATATATATATATATATATATATATATATATATAAAATATGATTGTGTGTTTCTCTCTCTGTCTCTATGTATGTATGTATATATCTATATATCTATATATATATATATATATATATATATATATATATATATATATAATGTGTAATATTTAAAATTCCCCATCAAATTTTTAAGGTTTTGTTTGAACATGGTTGGTGGAGCCTGATGTCCTTCAAGAATGCAACTGCAGTCATAACATATGAGTTGTCCTGCCTCAGGCAGCCCTCGGTCGGCCGAATTCCAAAGTCTGGGTCCGGCGTTGGCTGGTGTCACCTCCTCTCCGACGTCACAACGGCTGGAGTATAAAGGCATCGGCCGACGCCATCTTCTTCAGTCTTTCTTGCCGCGCGGTGCCCGTAGCAGAAGCAGTTCGCAAGTGCCGGTCGGTCAGCTCCTGTGTTTTCAGTACCGAAGTCATCTAAAAGCTAAGTACCCCGTTGGGGAACTTTTTTTCTTGCCTCAGCCAATGTCAGAACAAGTTGAGAAAGTTAATAATTGTTTGTCTTGTGGTAAACAAATACCTCATAAGGACTTCCATTCTTACTGTCTTCCTTGCCTGGGCCCAGACCACGACGTCTCGGCCTGTGCTTGCTTTAATAAGCACACACTCAGGCGCCGGGCAGAATTTGCTGAAGACTTTTTTGGCGAATCCTTCGCGTATATCATGCCGTCGGATCAACCGACAGCTCAATCTTCCAAAAAACGGAAGGACCGGGACCGGCATCCTCAGCCCGCGTCCTCTACCGATACTACTCCTAGACCCTCCACTAGTGCTTCGGTCCCTGCGGAAGCGATAATTCAGCCGCTCCAGGCCGACGACACAGCGTTATCCAGTCCTTCGGTCCCAGAGACCTCTCTGGTGCCGGTTGTTGATTTTCCTCCGGATACCGAAGTTCATGATTTACCCGACACCATTCCGGTGGACAAGGTCACTCCTGCACGTGGGGCTGCTAGGCCTCCTGTATCTATGTCCATCAAGGCTTTTGCACGTGCTAAGGCCGCCAGCCAAGCCAAGGCCCATCCTAAACCTGCTGTCCAGGCCCCCCTCTTCTGATAAACAGATAATGTCTCTTGCTGCAGACCTTATTTCCCTTATCAGGGGATCTCAGCCTCACCCAGACAGGGGTGCTCAGCCTCCTGCAGAGAAAAGGCCTAGACCTGAGCAGACTGAGAACCTCTCTTCAGATGAGGCCTCTGGGGATTCTGAGCATTCCGATATTCAAGAAGAATCCTTCCAGGCCTATGAGGACTCTGATGCTGAGGAATCAATCCCCTCTGCCTCTCCTCCAGAGGATTTCTCTTTTGGTGAAGTGTCCTGCACTCTGAGGGAACATTTCCAATGGCAGGGTCAGGAATTCTCTGATTCCAGGAAAAGGCTCCGTACCTTCCTAAAGCTTCCCCAGCACAGACCTTTAGCTATTCCTCCTGTGATGGATGTTTTGGATGATGTTTTCTCCGATTCCAGTGCTAACCCTGACTCTCTCCCCCCTGCTCCTGTCAAGCCAGACAGATATTGCAGAGTCCCTGACACTCACAAACATCTCTTTAAGGCCCACACCTTAAATTTAGAAACTATTTCACAGGGTCCCAAGGGAGTGCCTACCTCCAATGCCAAAAATCCTTTGCCAGCGGATAGGGAAGCCAGGTCTATGGAGAGATGGGGTAAAAAAGTTTATACCTCTACCACCCTAGCAATGAGGTCTCTTAACTGCCTTTTTCATATGTTTCAGTGCCAGGATTTTTTACTGGATGATTTACAGAAAAAGTTAGCATCCCCTGAGCCTATTGAAAGAAAGGCATTGCAGGATCACATACATAACACTCAGCAGGTTAACAATCATTTTCTTCAGTGTGGTTATGATGCATTGGAAGCTTCATGTAGGGCAGCTATGACTGGGGCTGTGATACGTAGACATACTTGGTTAAAAGATCAGCCACTGCTAGACCAGGTCAAAGTAAAGTTACTTGATGCACCTCTGGAAAAACAGAAGCTTTTTGGCGCTAATGCACAAGATGTGTTGAAGTCCATTGAGGAAAAAGCTAAGTCAGTACAGACAGTCAAGGATTTCCTCCAGGTTCAGCCACCCAGATTCAGTAGAAACTGGCCTTCAAAAAATTGGTCCTTCCCAGACTCGGACAGGTTTCAAAGGGGAAAGAACAGGCGTGGCCGAGGCCAACACCGATGCTCCTACAGGGGACGCCAATGGCAACCTACAAATCAAAGAAGTGCTGCAGCCAGTCCATCTGCACCACAAGGACAATCACAATGACTTGACTTTCATATCGCCTACAAGGGCTCAGACAGAAGCACCCTTAGGCGGAAAAAAACTGGTATATCTTAACCAAGGACAGTTGGATTCTGGATTTAATAGACAAGGGTTACAGATTCCACTTCCATACTTTACCTGCAAGACAAGGCATGCCAAACCTGCCACACCATCAAAGGGCAGAGGCACTCATTCAAGTTTCAAAGCTATTAAGTATAAAAGCAATAGAAAAGGTACCTCCCCAGGAACAAGGCCAGGGATTCTATTCAAGACTGTTCCTTGTTCCAAGAAAGGAAAACAAATGGAGGCCTATACTGGACTTGTCTACTCTAAATACCTTTCTCATTGTGCCAAAGTTCAAAATGCTAACGTTACAGCAACTCCTTCCCATGCCGGGCAAGGGGTCTTGGCTGGTCACTTTGGACCTCAAGGAGGCATACCTGCATGTCCCAATCAGACAAAGCTGCAGAAGATACCTCAGATTTCTTGCAGGGACAGAGCACTGTCAATTCTCAGCATTGCCGTTTGGCTTATCTACTGCGCCCAGAGTGTTCACGAAATGCCTGGCATCAGTAGTGGCACACTGCAGACTCCAGGGAATTCAAATATACCCCTACCTGGATGACTGCCTCATACAAGCAGACAACAGACAAACCTTAATAAAAAACTTGGACTATGTCATGCAGTTACTACAGGCCTTGGGATACACAGTCAACATTCAAAAGTCAAGGCTACTGCCATCCCAACAGATTATTTTTCTAGGAGCCAAACTGGACACACAAACACAAATGGCCTACCTCACAGAGGAAAAACAACAGCAGTTACCAGAGTGCTTCAAAGGCCTAGCACAGCTCCCCCAGCTGACTGCAAGGAAACTCCTGCAGGCCCTGGGGTTCATGGCATCATGCATTCTCCTGATACCTTTGGCAAGACTTCATATGAGAAAGCTGCAATGGTATTTGAAAAGCTTATGGTCACAACACAGCCAGAGCCTAGAGGACGTAATCCCACTTATTCCATGTCTGCAAAAGGAATTCTTGTGGTGGGCTCAAGCAAGTCAATTAAATAAAGGGATGTCTTTCAACAGACCTCAAGCAGGTCAAATAATTACAACAGACGCCTCAGATCATGGATGGGGGGCGCACATGGAGGGCAGATGTGTTCAAGGTCAATGGACACCAAAGGAAAGACATCTGCACATAAACCAAAAAGAGATGCTGGCAGTGATACATGCAATCGAGAGTTTCGAAAAATCACTGCAGCAAGGACATTTAATAATGACGACAGACAACACCACTGTCATGTGGTATATAAACAAGCAGGGAGGGACTCATTCATACCCCCTCTGCAGACTAACAATGATTCTCTGGGAAAAAGCACTGAGTCGGAAGATACACCTGCAATCCCAGTTTGTGCCAGGCAAGGACAATGTACTGGCAGACAAGTTGAGCAGAAATTTCTTGGATCCACACGAATGGATGCTGCATCCACACATGTTCTCACAAATAACAAAGACATGGGGAAGACCGGACATAGATCTATTTGTGTCTCACACGAATCATCACCTGGAAAAGTTCTGTACCAGGACCCAACATGCACTAGCCTGGGCAACGGATGCTCTCTCCTTCAGCTGGAATTCCCTAAAAATTTATGCATTTCCCCCTCTGCCACTGTTGACCAAGGTGATCCTGAAGATCAAAGCAGAACAACCAACGGGCATTTTGATAGCTCCAGACTGGCCAAAGCAACACTGGTACCCATTGCTGTTGAGCATAACTCGGACCAAACTGTGGCCTCTGCCCCTATGGCCCCTGCTCCTAACACAACACAACTACAGGACTGTTCACCAAAACCTGAAAACATTACATCTGACAGCCTGGAGGTTACTTTTACTCCTTCCGCTTCCAATCTTTCCAAGGCAGTTCAGAACATCTTATTGGAAGCACGCAGACCATCCACCAGAAAAGCCTATTCAGCCAAGTGGAAGAGATTCAGCATCTGGGCTGCCAACAGGGGTCAGGATACAACAGTACTGAGTATACCTCAGATATTGGAATACTTGGCAGAAATGTTTAATTCTGGACTCTCATATTCTTCCATAAAGATTCATGCCTCAGCAATCACAGCAAGATACAATTGTGATCCACCAGTGTTCTCACATCCTTTGCTAAGACAGTTCCTGAGAGGAATAAAGAATATCAAGCCTCCCAGAAAACAACCTGTACCTGCATGGGACCTCAATTTTGTACTGAAAAAATTATCTCTGCCTCCCTTTGAGCCAGCAGCA
This sequence comes from Protopterus annectens, assembly GCF_019279795.1. Classification (NCBI taxonomy): domain Eukaryota; kingdom Metazoa; phylum Chordata; order Ceratodontiformes; family Protopteridae; genus Protopterus; species Protopterus annectens. Next base: position 246,410,653 of record NC_056742.1, read on the forward strand.
ACCTCGGAGATGCAATTTCTATCTTGGAAAATGATTTTTCTATTGGCAGTCACATCAGCAAGAAGAGTCTCGGAGATACAGGCACTCATGGCAGTACCTCCTTTCCTCATTTTCCATCAGGACAGAGTCTCTCTAAGAACAAATCCTTCTTTCATGCCAAAGGTGATTTCCAGGGTGTCTCTAAATCAAGCTATTCACCTTCCTACCTTCTTCCCCAATCCTCAAAATAGAGGGGAAAGACTGCTGCATACCTTGGACATACACAGGCAACTACGCTACTACTTGGACAGAACTAAGGCCTCCAGAAAGTCTGACCAGCTGTTTGTAGCCTATGCTGCTGGAATACAAGGAAAAGCAATCTCCAAGCAAACAATTTCAAAATGGATTGGACACTGCATCAGATTCTGCTATTCTCACCATGGAAAAGTGTGCCAGCCAATATTAGGCCACATTCCACCAGAGCTATAGCCACATCCACAGCTTTCCTAAGAGGAGTGGCTACAAAGGACATTCTAGAGGCTGCTACATGGAGCTCCGTGCATACATTTACCAAACACTACAACCTGCCTTTATACTCCAGATCCCGAGCAGGCTTTGCTTCGGCAGTCCTGCAGGGCATTTTAGCTACACCATCTTTTTCTTAGCTCCATCCACCCCCAGCTTGGCTATGGTATTCAACCCATATGTTACGACTGCAGTTGCATTCTTGAAGGACATAGTACAGTTTTGTACCTACCATAAATGTTGATGTCCGATAGATATGCAACTGCAGTCGGATTTTCCCTCCCTCCTTCCCCTCTTTTCCTTCATTTGGGTCCATTCCCCCTGTTCCCTTTAGCTGGGGGTATCTCCTATGGTGTATCTGTTTGTTACTGTTGTGCATGTCTGGAATTGTTTATCCATTCACCAAATTTAGCCTTCCGAGCAGGGCACCTGGCATCTGGGGCAAGAAACACTGAAGAAGATGGCGTCGACCGATGCCTTTATACTCCAGCCGTTGTGACGTCGGAGAGGAGGCGACACCAGCCGACGCCGGACCCAGACTTTGGAATTCAGCCGACCGAGGGCTGCCAGAGGCAGGACAACCCATATGTTATGACTGCAGTTGCATATCTATCGGACATCTACATTTATGGTAGGTACAAAACTGTACTTTCCATAGTGTGGGGATCCTTTGCGACACATATTGGTCTACCCAGTATGTTCTGTTTGTCACAAGAGAAGTTCAGATCTCTGGATCATGTTTCTGGTGCTGTTTGTTTTGCGCGTGTGCAACAGATCCATCAGGGCTGGGTAAACCTCTGGGATTGTCTGGGATATGAACCTGGCACCTCTCACACCCAAAGTGAGAATCATACCTGTTAGCTGACAAGCCATACTTGGGCATGTAAAAAACTATGACTGTCGCTATATCAAGCAGCTAGATATTGACTTAGTAAACCGTTTTCATCCACATTTCCACGTATTGTCCGCTTCTGAGTTGTGGAGAATGCTGTTATCCAGCAGCCATTTTCTGTCCCGTGGCAGGGTAAGGAACCTGCATCTTCCCTTCAGTTGCATACAATGTTGTAGTAGGCTACACTGGGGGCATTAAGGTTTCCAGTGTTTAGGTGTTACTATGTTGTGCAGTAGTTTGCTGATGCTGCTTAATAGCTGCTGACAGATTATTTCATGGTACAAACCTTCCTAATTTAGGTGACTCTGGAATGCAGAGCCGTAGTGACCAATTATTTTGCATGAATGCTTGTACTCAACTACTAGGTCACAGCTTCAGTGGTCATACATTCTAGTTCAGAATGCCTCGGTTACTATAGAGAAATGATTTTTTGAATCACTTGCCTGTGCCACTCTTATGGGAGGAGAGGCTGGACTCTGCCCTTCTGAGCTGGGAATTTCTGGTTAAAGGCTTATAGTGCCTGCATATTTGAACTGTTTCTTACTGAAATTGGTGCTCCTTGTTTGCTGTAGCATAGACTAGATCCAGGCCTGCTGAATCTAGCTTTGTTTGTATACCTTGAACTCTAATCCAGGCCTTCTTAAAAGTATTCAGTTGTATTTATTACTGCTTGGTGGTAACCTGATTAAAGTGTAGCTGTCATTCTAAGGCTTTTGGTTTAAGCACTTGGGCTTCAGACCAGTTGCTTTACAATAAGAAGGTCTGTGACCTGCACTGTTTTGGGAGGAGAGGCTGGACTCTGCCCTTCTGACCTGGGAATTTCTGGTTAAAGGCTTATAGTGCCTGCATATTTGAACTGTTTCTTACTGAAATTGGTACGCCTTTTTTGCTGTAGCATAGACTAGATCCAGGCCTGCTGAATCTAGCTTTGTTTGTATAATGAGCACTAATCCAGGCCTTCTTTTTGGAGAAGGTTCCCCTGCACCCCAGTGGCAGGTAGCTCTCAACCTTCCATCTCCAAAATGAGGAACACTTGCCTTCATAATGTGGAACAAATGGGCAAAACACATACTAATGGCTTACTAATGACTTCAACTAGGAAGGTCATAGGATGGTTAAAATATGTTGGTTTTACTTATAAAGAAGATCCTTTAATGATTTAATATGATTAATTTCTATTAACCATGGATTTCACTTAAAAAAAATTTCTAACACTGAATGTTTGACAGATCCTTTCAATGCGGAACTTTGAGGAACTTCGAGGAACATGAACTTTTTAAGACCCCAAATGAGGTACATTCCTCTTAATGAGGTACACTTGAGAGGTATGGGCAGGAGTGTGCAGTTAGAACTTGTCTGATTGAAGACTACAGGAACAGGGCTCAGTTTTGAGATTTTTTTTACTGGTTAATTGGGTAATTTGTTTAAAAGCCTTTTCTGATTGTTTGTAGTTATCTAAAGCTGTTTTAAGTGTATTTTTTTTTTGTTTGTAATAGGTTAAAGCTGTTTTAAGTGTATTTTTTACTGTTTTTGCCTTATCTTTTTTAAAAAAAAATCCTTGTTTCTCACCTTTCTGAGCTAGTATAGTCCAGTTTTCAGGCTAGTGCTGAATTCAGGGCTGTTACAAGTTTGAGTTTCCCATACCTTACTTGGATAGAAGGAGGTTTGTCTGCTCACCCGTGAGAGAGGGAGCTTTGAGCAGCCATCTGTCCCTGGAGGAGTGGTTCCAGCCAAGATGTTAGTAGTTTATAGGCCATTTTGGACTAATTTCTATCTCTTTCATTTCCCTGCTGCAAAAACCACGTTTGCACGTGCGGGCAGCGCCGGTTAGCTACGGCTAAATTATTCCCGGCTCCACCAAGTCTCCTCTTCTGTTTTTCCCTTGAAAGTGTCTATCTCTCAACCTAAGCACTTGAAAAGCATCCTACAGTCCAGCACTTGCTCAGACCTAATAGCAAGCACTAATATACCCTGACACTTGATTGCCCAGCAGGGCAAGGCTCATTATTCACCCCTCACCAACCAAGTGACTAAGCAGCATACCCTACTATTCAGGCATGACCAAAGGACAATTTCAGGTATACTCTCCAGTCCAGCTGGTGAACCTGGGTATCCTGAGGCAATGTTACAACTGCCTCATGTACACAGACAACCCTCTCATTCTACCACAAAACATTAACGTTTGTGAGAGATGCAATTATATAGCTAAATCGGAGGCGAAGCTCTTTCCACCCAAGACTAGAACAGGCAGTCATGAGGAGAAGGTTAACACTTACACCACACCTCCAGCCTCACATAGACATACTAATCCAGCACTGTCAAAAATGCACATAAATACACTAAATCATACTCGGAGGCTCTAAATAAAAACCTGCAAAAGCATCAGAGACCTCCAAAGCAGACACCCAAAAAACCTGCACCTCCCGTCAAAAACCAGACAACACACAAAACACAAAATCAGTGTGCCACACAAACACAGCCCTTAAGGCGAAATAACATACCTAACACACTAGTAATAGGCGACTCTATAGTCAGGCACACTGACATCCCACTCACTAGGCTGGACAAGGAGAAGGTTACCGTTAGCTGCCTGTCACGAGCCAGAATCCGCCACATAACACAAGCACTCAGGTCACGCCAGAACAAGTACAAATATGACTCTGTCATTGTTCATGTTGGTGTGAATGACCTGAGATGTACTTCCCTGGACTACATGAAAAGAGTCATGGAAGAGCTCTCTGATCATGTAGCCCAGGCGGGTATGATCCTAACCCTGAGTGGCATCCTGCCCTCACCAAGAGTGATACCGCAGTATAAAGAAAAAAATACCAATTTCAACAATTTGCTAAGCTTCTGGTGTCATTCAAAGGGGATCCAGTGTCTGTCAGCCTGGGACGACATGCTCGACAGGCCTCGTTTCTTCGCAAGAGACTACTTGCACCTGTCAACCCTAGGCTTTCGAATACTGGCCTAGGCTCTTGCCCCCATAGTGCCTTTTTTAGGCAAGGCTCTAAAGTCAAACCCACCTCCATAAACAGCGCAAATAAAAAAAATGAGGGTTATGCTACTCAACTCCAGGAGTTTAAATCTCAAAGTGCATGAGCTCGAAGCACTCCTCAGTATGGAGAAAGTCAACATCTGTACAGTAACTGAAACCTGGTTCAAGGCTCCACAGTGCACCCCAGCACTACCTGGCTGCAACTCATACCACACATTTCGGCCACAGAACATGGACCGAAACACGAAAGGAGGGGGTGTATCCATATTCATCAAGGATACCTAAACCTCCAGGTTAGTGGCGCAGCATGATACCGCTGAGATCATCCATGTGCAACTAACATCGGGCAAATCTGCAATGCAAATTGTGGCCTGTTGCAGATCACTCTCCATGACCCAGGGCCACCACTCCGCCTTTCTGGAGACACTGGAAAACATGAAGGTCCTACCGAACACCCTGATATTGGGCGATTTCAATTACCCTACCGTTAACTGGGAAAACTACTCAAGTACAAACTCCCAGGTCCAGCACTTCCTGGAATTTATCAACTCAAATGCCCAGGATCAACTGGTAAACTCCCCTACCAGAGGTGAAAACATATTGGATCTGGTCGTCACCAACATAGGCGACACGTGTTCCGCATCGGAAGTCAACCCATCACTAGTTAGATCAGACCATAAACTAATCAGTCTGGATGTCTGCACCACACCACCACCCCCAGCCAAGGAAACCACAGTGAAAAACTTTTCTATAGCAAACTTCACCTTACTTAAGACAGAGGTGGTAAGTTTCACAGCCCCCACGCTAAAGGATAGCAGTATCCAAGATAAAGAAACCTTTACAAATGCACTCTATGAGCACCTACAAGGATGCATGGATCGTGCCATCCCTAGCAAAACCAAGACTCACTCCTCTAAGAGAAGGAAACCAGTCTGGTGGACCCCTGCCATAAAAAAAGACTATACAATAAAAAGAGGAAACTAGTTCAGAAAAAAAGCAAATCCCAAGAAGGAAAGACATCCCTGATCAGTATCAGTAAGAAACTAAGTTCCCTCATGAAATCATCCAAGGCTAACTTCGAAAAAAAAATAGCCAAGGATTCAAAAGATGACCACAAAGCCTTCTTTAGCTGTGTCAAGAATCTAAGTGGCAATTCACAGATATGCTCTGAGCTAGTGCAAAATAGCACAAAATGTACTGAACCTACTGATATTGCCAACATCCTGGCAGATAGATTCAGTGCAAACTTCACCCCCCCTCACATCCCCAAAAGGGCCCACAACAATACCGGAAAAGTGTAGTGTCCCAGAAATCGCAGACACACAGGTGAAAACAGCCCTTTCAAAAGCCGAAAGCACAGCATCAATGGGACCAGTTGGTGTCCCAGGCTGCGTCTTGCATGAACTACAGAATGAACTAACCCTTCCCCCCACTTAAACACACTGTTCATCCTCAGCCTTTCCACAGGCTATGTGCCCATAGAATGGTGCACAGCAATGGTTATTCCGCTCCACAAAGGAGGGGCCACAACTGGCCTTGGTAACTCTCGCCCCATAAGCCTGACTAGCCTGATCTGCAAGGCTATGGAGTGTGCATCATGGAACTCATTAACAAAGACATTGGGAACCTCCATACACTTGACCCGACCCAGTTCGGCTTGTTAAGGGCAGATCATGCCTACTAAACCTGGTTGACTTCTTCGAGACAGTCACCAAGGCCATAGATGAGGGGAAGGTTGTTCACACTGTCCACCTTGACCTTGCCAAGGCTTTTGACACCATTCTCCACTCGGGAATTATAGAACAACTCACCAACCTGAACATAAACCCCTACATCACGAGATAAGTTGCCAGCTGGCTTACAGACAGAACTCACACAGTAAGAATAGTGGGCTTCAGGTCCGACTCTAAACCAGTCACAAGTGGTGTCCCACAAGGCTTGGTCCTGGGACCCCTACTGTTCGGCATATACTTCTCAGAAGTACAGGCCAACAAAGGAGGACTATGGCTAACCACATTCGCCGATGACTGCAAACTGGGAGCCATAATTGACTCTCCGGCTGACACGGACATTCTCCAAAAGGGCCTTACCAAGACAGACACGTGGTGTCAAAGACATGGTCTCAAGCTAAATGCCAAAAAATGCATAGTCATCCCATTTGGGGAAAAACAAAACACCCATGAATTACCACATAGGTGGCAGTCCCCTTAATACAGAAGAGGTAATAAGAGATCTGGGGAACCAGGTAGATAGTAATCTCTCCTTTGACAATCATATTGCCAAAGTAGTTAGAAAATACTTCTATGTAGCCCATCTATTTAGTAAAGGGTTTGCATCTAGAAATAAAGAGGTTATTGTGCCCCTCTACTCATCACTCATCAGACCCATCATAGAGTACAGTGCCCCATTTGAGATGTACCTCACAAGACGCTTCCAACAGCTAGAAAGACCACAACAGTACCTCACCAAGAGGATTACTTGACTCCAAGATATGTCCTATGCAGCCCTACTGGAAAAACTCTGGCTGCACTCAGTGGCACATCACTTACTCATAGGTGATCTCTGCCTGACTTACAAAGCCATGTCCAACTCAGAATTGATGAACATGCTCCACCTAAAGAAATCCAAGTCACTGTGAGCCACTCAATCTAGTAAGCTAAACCTCGCCACAAAAATAAATAGAACATGCTGGAGGGATAGATTCCTGTCAGAGACTCCCCATGCTTTAGAACAAAATTCCTAACTACATTAGCCAGAGCTCCTCACTAACATTCTTCAAGAGAAACCTTGACGAGTGGATGGGTAACCGAAAATACACCCCTGGGATCACTTCATTGGCTGCTCTTGACACTGGCTCAGTTAATCAATGGGGCGGCGAAAGCTGACACACTCTGGCTAGGCTTATAAATGCCAGCGGGCAGATAGCCTAGTACCTACCTATGAACCAAAGTGCTACTAAAGATCAAACAGGAGAAACCAAGGACAATACTGATTGCACCAGACTGGCCACGCCAACATTGGTACCCCCTCTTGCGCAGTGTGTCACTGCTGGCACAATGGCACCTGCCTCAGACCCCAGCCCTGCTGTCTCAGCAGGAGGGCCAGATTCTGCACCACCAGCTTCAGACTCTGAACCTGAGAGCCTGGCTAATTACCTGATGTCTCCATTACCATCCCTCAGTAAGCAAGTGATGGATGTCATTCTGGAGGCAAAGAGGCCTAGTACTAGAAAATCCTATGCTGAAAAATGGAAAAGATTCTGTTCCTGGACCCAAACTCAGGGGATGGGCACAGCAGTGCCCAATTTGCCTCAGCTATTTCAGGTCATTACACTACAGAGCCACTCCTCTTCTCTCATCCAATGCTGAAGCAATTCCTCAGAGGGGCCAAAACTTAAGACCTCCCAGGAGAGCCCATACTCCAGCCTGGGACCTTAACTTTGTATTGGAAAAGCTTACTCTACCGCCCTTTGAGCCAGCTGCAAATGCAGAGTTGAAATTCCTTTCTTGGAAAACAGCCTTCCTTCTAGCCATCACTTCAGCAAGAAGGGTGTCTGAATTACAGACCCTCATGGCAGTGGAGCCTTTCATCATCTTTCATGCGGACAGTGTGTCCCTCAGGACCAATTCCTCTCTCATACCCAAACCAGTGTGGCCCTTAAGTCCATTCATTTGCCAACCTTCTTTTCTAATCCAGAGAACAAAGTGAAACAAATTCTGCACTCCTTGGACGTGCACAACTTAGATTTTACTTGGACAGGACTAAGCCTTTCAGGAAATATGAACAGCTGCTGGTCGCATTTGCTGCAGGGGCAGAGGGGAAGGCCATTTCAAAGCAAACCATTTCTAAATGGATAGGCCATTGCATTTATTTCTGCTACAAGCACCATGGAAAACCTACCCCACAGGGGATAGGACCACATTCAACCAGGGCTGCATCTACCTCTACAGCCTTTCTCAGAGGTTTCCCTACCAGGGGCATCCTAGAAGCTGCTACCTGGAGTTCTATACATACCTTCACCAAGCATTACCACTTGCTATTTTTTTCTAAATCCAGAGTTGGCTTTGCCAGTGCAGTTTTGCAGGGCCTTATAAGCTGGTTCTAATGCTAACTTATTACTTCCTCACATCCTTAGCTTTGAGAATCTACCCAAATGTGATGACTGCAACAGTAAAACACAAAGAACATAGTACAGTTGTGTACATGTACCATAAATGTAGATGTTCAATTGTATTCACTGTTGCAGTCCTGGTTGCTCCCTCTAGCCCCCCTGACTTCTATTGACTATATCTCTATTCTTTTTTACTATGCTTAAAGCTTTTTGGTGTATTTGCTTTTTTGTTGGAGGTGTAACCTTGTATATAATTGCTTTCCATTATGGGGGCACCTGACATCTGGAGCAATAAAAACTGATGTAATGGCGTCGGCTGCATGCTTTATACCCCTGACGTCATGGAAGATGAGAGAGCAACCGGCGCAAGACCCAAGAATTTGATAATCTGGCCGACTGAGGGCTACCTGCAAGCAGATAACCCAAATGTGATGACTGCAACAGTGAATACACTCGTAACATCTACATTTATGGTAAGTGTACACAACTGTACTTTCTGTAAGCAGCTCAAGGGAAGATCCTCACAAGTGATTGCGGGGGGGGGGGGGTCTTCCTTGACATAGTCCACAAATGTGGTATTCCACAGATGCGCTTATTTGCCTCCATCCATAGCAAACAGCTATTCTGCTTTTGCTCCAAGACTCCTTGTCTTGCGGCATAGAGGGATGGATGCCATGCCATTTCCTTTGAAAGGGAGGTTCCTTTATACCTTCCCTTCTCTTTCACTTTTCCCCAAGGTCTTGCTGAGATCCAGAGAGTCAAACCAAAGATCTTAACTAGCTAGGTGACTCCTTTTTGGCCAAGGCAGGGAAAGTTTCGACCTAGGCAGCATTGGTTCCTCCTTCTCTACCACCTAGCCAGGAGTTATAACCACAGGTTTACCTCATGGAGTGGACTTGTTCAAACAACACAAGGGCTCACTTCTTCACCCCAGTCTGTCATCTTGCAACCTTGACTCTGTTGACGATAAGATTTGGATCCTTTTCAGCCACCAATTTTCTGAGGCTATGTTACAGTTTCTTCAGGCGGCAAGGAAATCTACTACCAGTAAATCTTGTTTGTCTAAATGAAAAATGGTTTCTATTTGGTGTCATTGTAAAGATCAGGACCCTGTACAAAAAGGAGTTCCTAATATCCTATCTTGTTTGTATAAACTGCTAAAAGCTAGTATTGCATACTGTTCGATAAAGGCACATCTGTTGGCCATTTGTGCATGTTTACCTCTAGACCCTCCCCCCTTCTTTCCAGGCTAGAGGAAGAACCATTTCTCAAAGGGGTCCTCAATGTAAAACCTCCTCTGAAAGCTATTTTGCCTTTTGGGACTTTAACTTTGTCCTTGGAAAAACTCAGTCTTCCCCCTATTGAACCAGCATCTTCTGCCTCTGTCATAATCTGAACTTGGAAAACCAAATCTTCAGCTAGAAGAGTTCTGAGCTCTAAGCCCTGATGGCAACCCTTCCCTTCCTTATTTTTCATAAGAGCAGTTTGTCTTTGAGGACCAACCTCTTATTTATGTCTTAAAGTAGTGAATGAGCTATCCCCCAGTCAGACCATCAATCTCCTTACTTTCTTCCCTAGTCCTCAGAATGAAAGACAGAGAGAATACTACATTTCCTGGATGTTTACAGGTAGCTCAGATTTTGCTTGGATAAGACAAAGTCCATCTGCAAGACTGGCCAGATGTTCTTCGTGTTTCACTGTTGCAGTCATTACATTTGGGTAATCTGCTGGGAGGTTGCCCTCAGTCGGCCTGATTAACAAAGTCTTGGGTCCTGCGTCAATTGCTGTCCCTTCTTCCATGATGTCAGGTCGTCAGGGGTATAAAACATGCAGCCGATGCCATTACATCAATCTTTCTTGACGTGCGGTGCCCGAAGCAGGTCGGAAGTGCCAGTCGGCCGACTCCTGAAATTTTTTATTTTCAGAACCGAAGTCTTCAACTAAAAGCCAAGTATCCCATTGGGGAAATATTTTTCTTGCTCCTTACCGATGTCAGTAAAAGTTAATAATTGCATTACTTGTGGGAAGCAAATACCTCGTAACGCTTTTCATTTGTACTGTATTCCTTGCCTAGGCCCTGACCACGATGTACTTTGCTGTCAGTTTTGTGCTTTATTTAATCAGTGCACTATCCATCGTCGGTACATTTTTTGCTTCTAAATATTTCGCTTCTCGGTTTAATTATCCAGAAATGACGTTGGTTAGCCATCCAACTACCGGAATACCGAAAAAATGCAAAGAAAAAGTTAGAGACAGGCCGTTGAGGTCCAAAACTGCCGACGACGCTTCTCCTAAGCCAGTCGCCAGTTCGCCGGTACTCATTGAGGCGCTTTCACAGCCTCTGATACCCGCTACTTCTGATTCGCAGGCCTTTACTGTGTCCCATTCGGAGTCTGGTATGCCGTGAGATGCTTCACCTATGGAACCCACAGATGTCTCCACCTTGGATGGGTCTGGAGCCGCTGTGCAGGCACCGGCTTCTGAGGGTGTATTAAGGCCTTCAGACTTGCATATTAAACAGACTCCACTTTCAGTGCTAAGGCCTAAATCTTGATCTATGTAAAAAAAAAATGACGCCCAGGCCACATGTTCAGGCCCCTATGCCTAAAAAGCAAATGATCAAAATGGCTGAAGATTTAATTACTCTATTCAGGGGTAGTCAACCCCCCCACCCTTCTAAGAGGCCTAGGGTTGAGCTTGACTATGACTTTTCTGAACAGGACTCTCTTTCTTCTGACTCTTCTAATTACCTGGATTTGTCCGTACCTACTTATGAGGATTCTGATGCAGAGGATTCCATTCCCTCTAGTTGCGGACCCAGAAACCATTCTTCAGGGGCCCAAGGGCATCAACGCTTCTACTGCTAAAAATCCTACCCCTTCTGATACAGACTCCAGGGCACTGGATATATGGGGTAAAAAGGTTTATACGTCTGCAACCCTTGCAGTCAGGGCTTTAAACTGTCAATTTCAAATGCTAAAATATCAACAGCATATCATGGATCTGCTTAAACAGAAAATGATGATGATTTCTGACTGTGTGGAAAATAAAGATTTACAGGATTTATATCATTCAGCTGAACAAGTTGGAAAACATACTTTGCAATGTGGTTTTGATTCTTTAGAGGCCTCTTGCAGGGCTGCTGTTACTGGGTCTGTGCTTAGAAGGCATGCTTGGCTTAAGGAGCAGTCTTTACCTGATCATGTTAAAGCAAAATTGTTGGATACTCCTTTGCATCATGACTGTCTGGCAATAAAGCTGAAGAAGTTCTAAAAAAGATGGAAGATAAAGCTAAATCTATGCAAACTGTGAAAGATTGCTTACAAGTGCAACCTCCAAGATTTAGTAGGCACTGGCCTACTAAGAATTGGTCCTTTCCAGCTCCTTCCAGATCCACTCAAGCCAAACCCAGACACACCAAAAGCACCAGGTTCAGTCCCAAGGGACTCTCAGAACTAAGCAATGGGGTGCTTCCACTTCCAAATCTGGAAATAAGACACCACCCTATGGTAAACGGTCTCAATGACTTTCCTTTAAAATTACCAAGCACTTGCCTCTCCGATGCCCCTGGGGGGGGGGATTGCTCTTCATGCAAAAAACTGGCAGCTTATAACCCAGGACAAATGGGTTTTAATTAGTGCCCCAGGGATACAGATTTCATTTCCACATGTTGCCAACTCCAAACGGCTGGCCAGACCTGCCCCCAAATCAGTGGGCAGAGGCTCAGAAACAAGTACTTTCCCTCTTAAACATGGGGGCTATTCAACCAGTACCAGAAGAGGAAAAGGGACAAGGTTTCTATTCCAGACTTTTCCTGGTACCCAGAAAAGACGAATCATGGCATCCAATTCTGGACCTGTCTACTCTAAACACCTTTCTGGACATTCCAAAATTCAAGATGTTGACTCTTCACCAGTTACTTCCTATGCTAGGCAAGGATGCCTGTTTGGCAACTCTTGCAGAAGATACATTAGCCTCAAAGCAGGCTACTTGCATTGTCAGTTCTCTGCACTGCCCTTTGGCTTGTCTACTGCGCCCAGGGTATTCACAAAGTGCCTGGCTCCAGTAATTGCATTTTGCTGGCAAAGAAATATTCAAATATATCCATACCTGGACGATTGTCTAATTCAGGCAGAAAACCAGGCCATACTTTTAAAGCATCTGGCGTTTGTAAAAAGGGTTCTAACTTATCTGGGGTACACCATAAACGAAAATAAATGACAACTCGTACCCCCAAAAATTACATTCCTGGGTGCAAGCTTGAATACAACTGCCCAGATGGCTTTCCTCACTCCAGAAAAGCAATTTCATTTGGTGACTTACTTCAAACAGGTGGCCACAAAAACCCTGCTATCTGCAAGACAAATACTGCAAACCTTGGGGTTCATGGCCTCCTGCATTCTTCTAATTCCATATGCAAGACTGCATATGAGGAAACTTCAGTGATACTTAAAAAGTTTATGGAGTCAGCATTGTCACAGCCTGGAAACAATGATTTCTATCATACCTTGCGTATGCCTGGAGTTCTTATGGTGGGCAGAGGCCTGCCACCAAAACAAGGGACTGCCATTCACATCACCCCCTGCCGCCCAAACCCTAACTACAGACGCATCAGACTATGCATGGGGGGCTCATCTGGCAGGGAAGTACATTCAGGGCAAATGGAGCCCAAATCAAATGCACCTACATATCAATCAAAAAGAAATGCTTAGCTGTACAGAATGCTCTGACAGTCTTCAAGGACGACCTTCATCCAGGGCAACTAATGGTAAAGACAGACAACACCACGGTTATGTTATACATAAGCAGGGGGTACACATTCTTTACCCCCTCTGCAGACTAGCCATGGCATTGTGGAACACTGCCTTGAGCTACCAAGTACTACTACAAGCTCAATTCCTGCCAGGAAAGCTGAATACTCTGGCAGACGAATTAAGCAGAAATCTCATGGACCCACACGAATGGAAACTGGAAATACGGATTTTCAATATGTTGACAAGCAAATGTGGGGAGCCTAGACATGGATCTTTTTGCCTCACCCCGGAACTACCAGTTAGACAAATTTTGCACAAGAACTCCTCACAAAAAAGCCCTGAAGGTGGATGCTCTGTCCTTCAGCTGGAAAAACCTATCAGTCTATGCCTTTCCCCCTCTGCCTCTGCTCTCCAAAGTTCTGCTAAAAGTCAAGCAGGACAAATGAAAAATGATTTTGATTGCTCCAGACTGGCCACGCTAACACTGGTACCCACTCTTGGGCAGTGTGTTACAAATTTCTCCATGGCACCTGCCTCAGACACCTTCCTTACTGTCTCAGCAGGAGAACCTAATCCTGCACCCTCAGCTCCCAACATTGAATCTTGCAACTTGGCTAATCACTTAAATTCCCCCTTAGCATCCCTCAGCAAACCTGTGATGGATGTCATTTTGGAGGCAAGAAGACCTAGTACTAGAAAATCTTATGCTGACAAATGGAAAAGATTCTGTGCCTGGAATCACTCTCAAGGGATGAGCACAGCAGCTCCCAATTTACCTCAGATTTTGCAATACTTAACTGAGATGCTTCACAAGGGCCTGTCTTTTTCCTCCATTAAAATCCATGCCTCAGCCATTTCAGCTCGTTACAACACAGAACCTCCCCTCTTCTCTCATCTTCTGCTCAAGCAGTACCTCAGAAAGGCCAAAAACTTGAGACCACCCAGGAGAGCCCCAACCCCTGTCTGGGACCTTAACTTTGTATTGGAGAAACTCACTCTACCTCCTTTCGAGCCAGCTGCTACTGCAGACTTAAAATTTCTTTCTTGGAAAACAGCCTTCCTTTTAGTAATCACTTCAGCTAGAAGGTTATCTGAATTACAGGCCCTTATGGCAGTGGAGCCTTTCATCATCTTTCATGCGGACAGGGTGTCACTCAGGACCACTCCATCCTGCATGTCCAAGGTGGTATCCAGTGTGGCTCTTAATCAGTCCATTCATTTGCCAACTTTCTTTCCCAATCCACAGAACAAGGGGGAGTGGATTCTGCATTCATTGGATGTACACAGAACTTAGAATCTACTTGGACAGGACTAAATCTTGAAGAAAATCTGAACTGGTAGCATTTGCTGCATGGGCAGAGGGGAAGGCTATTTCAAAACAAAGCTTTTCTAAATGGATAAGCCATTGCATTCATTTCTGCTATAAGCACCATGGAAAACCTATCCCACAGGGGAGCAGATCTCATTCCACCAGGGCTGCATCTACTTCTGCAGCCTTTCTCAGAGGTGTTCCTACCAGGGATATTCTGGAAGCTGCTACCTGGAATTCAGTTCATACTTTCACCAAGCATTATCACTTACCAATTTTCTCTAAATCCAGAGCTGGCTTTCTCACTGCTGTTTTGCAGGGCTTTATAGCTGGTCCTAATGCTGTATAAATCCATCCTCCCAACCATAGCTTTGGGAATCTACTCAAATGTAATGACTGCAACAGTGAAACACGAAGAACATAGTACAGTTGTGTACACTTACCATAAATGTAGATGTTAGTGAATTCACTGTTGCAGTCCTGGTTACCCTCCCTCCAGCTCCCTGTTTTTCTCTTACTATACTTCTACTTTCTTTTACTATGTTTAAAAGCCTTTTTGGTGTATTTGCTTTTGGTTGGAGGTATAGTTTTGTGTTTTTAATTATATATTTTGCTCCCCATTTGGGGGGCACCTGACATCTGTGGCAAGAAAAACTGATGTAATGGCGTCGGCTGCATGTTTTATACCCCTGACGACTTGACGTCATGGAAGAAGTGACAGCAACCGACACAGGACCCAAAACTTTGTTAATCAGGCCGACTGAGGGCAACCTGCCAGCAGATTACCCAAATGCAATGACTGCAACAGTGAATACACTCGAACGTCTACATTTATGGTAAGTGTACACAACTGTACTTTTCTTCCAAAAAGTCAAATTTGCAATCTGTCTTACAAACAAACTGTTGCTAACTGGCTCTCTTAAATTAATTTCCTTTTGTTGCACTCACAATGGAAGATCTTTGCCTTTGTAGGTAAAAGTGCACCCTACCAGACCAGTGGCCTCTTTTGGAGCATTTTATAAGATTGTAGACTCTAGAACTGTCCTGGCAGCAACAACTTGGTCCTCAGTGCATACCTTTACCAAACATTACAGAGGTAGATGCTTTCTCTAGATCACAAGCTTCATTTGCCATGTCACTTCCCTCTGGATTTGGTTGACTGCTTTCCTTTGCCCCATCCAGCCACTCTCAACAATTGCTAAGCTTTGTGAATCTCACAACAGTTTGGAATACTGCAACAGTGATCTAAGGAAGGACATAATACATTTGTGTAAGAACTTCTTGTAACAGTAGATGTCCTGCTGATCAGTGCTGTAGTATGTGTTCCCAAATTGCCATCCCCATTGCCTGCCTTTTCTTAACCACTTCTCATTGACTGAGGGGGAGCCATTTTCTGCTGTCTTCATCTCTTAGCTGACCTTATTTTGTAGTGTTCTGTGGTATCTACAGGCTTCCTGGTTTTGAGATAGTGTGACGTTTTACACTGTTATGCCTGTTTATGCGCCATTACACCCGTGGGCTTTAGTCATATGTTGGACGTCTGGCTCTGTGGAAGGTTTTGGCTTTGGTACTCTGGCTGGATGTCCAAGTTATTTGGCGAGATAACCCAACGGTTTGGAGTACAGCAGTGATCAGTGGGACATCTTCTGTTATGGTAAGTAGTTATACAACTATACTATTCTTTCATTCCAGCCCATCCAATATGATGACTCTCCCACATTGTAAAGCCTAAAGGTTCAGAAGGTTCCAGCTCATTTGGTTCAAGGCAGCACAGGTTAGTGGCGTCTATGTCTTTTGAACTAGATCTGAGTTAACTAGGAGCATAGGTGCATTATGAAAAGGAAGCTTTTTTAATATAGGCTTGAGGCTGGAGCACTAATTCTGCTGGGTATTATCTAATAAGTGGCTTGCAGACCCATTTGTCATATTGGACTGGAATGAAAGAATATATCTTTTTGGTAAGTACGTAACTTTTTTTACTATAGATGTTGGGGCAGAATCGGGCACAGTAAAGGGTACAGGTCTCCTATGAAAACATTAGAATTCAGAGGTTATCTGTTAAGTGTGGTTCTATGTATGACGGCATGGAGCTGACAGAAGCAAGGTAACAAACGCAAGTAAAATTGTCAGTACTGCAGTACAGTACTTAAAATGTTACTTTTGGGGCCATTAGATTACCACACTACTGAGAAATATCAGTGTAGACATCTGGGTGGGCAGAGAGGGAAATTCATCCATCAAGGGGCCTGCAAACTGTAGATGGAGGGGGGGGTGTTCATTGTGCATACAGCTGCAGTCATAACAGATGGCTTTTCCTGCCGTCAGGCGGGTCCTCGGTCGGCCGAATTCCAAAGTCTAGGTCCGGCTTCTGTTGTCTTCGCTTCCTCCCTGACATCAGTGCGACAGGGGTATAAAAGATCCAGCCGACACCATTTTCTTCAGTCTTTCTTGCCGCACGGTGCCCAAAGCAGAAGCAGTTCGCAAGTGCCGGTCGGCCAGCTCCTGAGATTACGAATATTTTTCAACCGAAGTCTTCTTGAAAGCGAAGTACCCCGTTGGTGAAACTTTTCTTGCCTCAGACCGATGTCAGACAAAGTTAATAATTGCATTTCTTGTGGGAAGCAAATACCGCATAAGGATTTTCATTCCCTCTGCATTCCTTGCCTAGGCCCAGACCACAACGTCTCGGCCTGTCGTTTTTGTGCTACATTCAACAGGCGCACTATTAAGCGTCGGGCGGAGTTCGCCCAACACTATTTTGGCAAAAAGTTTAATTACATTATGTCGTCGGATACTCCGACTCCAGTTATAAGTAAAAAACGCAAAGATAAGGACCGACATACTAGGTCTGCAACTTCTACCGACACCACGCCAAAACCGACTACAGGTGCTCCGGTTCTCAGTGAGGCGCCTACGCAGCCCCTGACTACCGACGACACTTCATTGGCGGTGTCTTCTGTGCCCGAGGTCGCAGGCTCTTCGGCCCACACCCCGATTACAGATACCGAAGCCACTATTGGCGGTAACTCAGTTTAGATAGACCTGCCAACTCTCAAGGTGTCTACAGGCCTTCCTCTTCTTTTTCCATCAAGGCTTTCACTAAGTCTAAATCAGCCATGCATACTAAAAAACAAGCTCCACAGGGCCCTTCTCAAGGCCCCATGCCTAAAAAGCAGATGCTCAAAATTGCTGAGAATTTGATTACTCTTAGGGGTTCTCAACCCCCCCCCCCCCAGGACAAAAGACCCAGAGTGGAGGAAGAATCCCCCTTCTCGGACCAGGCCTCCTTTGTTTCAGGACATTCTGAAGACCAGGAACATTCTTACTCCCCTTTTGAAGATTCTGATGCAGAGGAGTCAATTCCCTCTGTCTCCCCCCCTGAGGATTACTCTTTTTGGGAAACCTTACATACCTTGAGGGAACACTTCCACTGGGAAGGCCAAGAGAACTCAGACTCCAAGAAAAGGCTTAGGGATTTCCTCTTGCTCCCTCAGCACAGGCCTCTGGCTATACCTCCTGTCTTAGACATTCTAGATGACGTGTATTCAGAGGCCTGCCTTAACCCAGATTCTTTACCTCCAGCTCCAGTCAAGCCTGACAGGTATTACCGGGTTCCTGACTCACACCAATTCCTATACAAAAGCCATGCGGCTGACCCAGAAACTATATCACAGGGTCCCAAGGGAATTAAGGCCTCCACTGCTAAAAATCCATTACCTTCAGAGAGAGATTCCAGAGCTTTAGAGAGGTGGGGGAAAAAGGTTTACACATCGGCCACCTTAACCATGAGGGCATTAAACTGTCAGTTCCATATGTTAAAGTACCAACAATTTCTGTTATCACAGTTGAGAAACAAAATGTCACAACCTGAACAACCAGACTTGAAGGAGTTGCAGGATTTGATACATAGTGCAGAACAAGTGGGTAAACATACCTTGCAATGTGGTTTTGATGCTTTAGAGGCCTCATGTAGAGCTGCTGTTACAGGATCAGTCATACATAGGCATGCCTGGCTCAAAGAGCAAACCTTACCAGATCATGTCAAAGCTAAATTGCTAGATGCTCCCCTGCAAAAAGATGTATTGTTTGGTGTTAAAGCTGAAGAGGTATTAAAGAAAATGGAGGAGAAGGCAAAATCAATGCAAACAGTAAAAGACTTCCTACAGGTACAACCTCCACGTTTCAGTAGAAATTGGCCTTCCAAAAATTGGTCCTTTCCAGCCACGGACAGACCCCAAAGACGTACATACAGGCACCCGAGGGGCAGAGGGCAATCTCAAGGATCATTTAGAGGCAGACAATGGCAAGCACCCACACAAAGAGGTGGTGAGGATAGTTCACAGCCATTCAGAAAGCAGAACCAATGACTTTCCCCTTTGCATGCCAAGCAAGGCTCAAATGGCAGCACCTTTAGGCGGAAAACTGGCATTATTTTCGAAAAATTGGCATATTGTCACAAAAGACAAATGGATCCTGGACATTATAGACAGAGGCTACAGATTTCACTTTCACACCCTTCCAAAAATGAGAGGCATGCCAAACCTGCCACACAATCAAAGGGCAGAGGCACAGAAACAAATTTCAGATCTCATGGACATGAAAGCTATTCAAGAGGTACCTGTACAAGAACAGGGTCAAGTTTTTTATTCCAGACTATTCCTGGTACCAAGGAAGGGAAAAAATTGGAGTCCTATTTTGGACCTATCCATGCTAAACACTTTTTTACTCGTGCCAAAATTCAAGATGCTCACATTACAGCAGCTTCTTCCCATGCTGGGCAAGGAGTCTTGGCTGGTAACATTGGACCTCAAGGAGGCATACCTGCATGTCTCAATCAGACGAGATTGCAGAAGATACCTCAGATTGCTTGCAGGTTCAACCCATTATCAATTATCTGCATTGCCCTTTGGCTTATGTACTGCGCCCAGAGTGTTCACGAAATGCATGGCATCAGTAATCGCCTACTGCAGACTTCAAGTGATACAAATATACCCTTATCTGGACGACTGCCTGATCCAAGCGGACAGCAAGCATATACTTATGAAACATCTGGCGTTTGTAATAATGTTGTTGAATACTCAGTCAACAAAAAGAAATCAAGGCTAATACCCTCTCAAACAATAATTTTCCTGGGTGCCAGCTTGGATACAAACACCCAGATGGCCTACCTCACGCCAGAGAAACAAGGGCAACTAACTCAATACTTCAGAAAACTGGCAACTTTCACCAGGCTGACTGCAAGGAAAATCCTGCAAGCTCTGGGATTCATGGCATCTTGCATCCTACTAATCCCATGTGCAAAGCTGCATATGAGGAAACTTCAGTGGTACCTAAAAAACCTATGGTCTCAACACAGCCACAGTTTGGAAACAATAATACCACCAATTCCATGTCTTCTAAAGGAATTTCTGTGGTGGGCTCAAGCATGCTAAAGAAACACAGGTCTCCCATTCTCCAAGCCTCAAGCAAATCAAATCATCACAACAGACGCCTCGGACTACGCTTGGGGGGGGGCGCACATGACAGATCGGTGCATTCAGGGCAAATGGTCCCAAAAAGAAAAGCACCTACACATCAATCAGAAGGAAATGCTAGCAGTAATAAATGCTATTATAGCTTTCAAGGACCTACTGCATCCAGGCCAGCTATTGATAAGGACGGACAACACCACAGTAATGTGGTACACAAACAAACAGTGAGGTACCCATTCATACCCCCTATGCAGGCAAGCCATGTCTCTTTGGAACATGGCTCTAGAATTACAAATCGAGCTTCAAGCACAGTACCTGCCAGGCAAGGAAAACACACTGGCAGACAACCTAAGCAGAAATATGACAGATCCACACGAATGGAAGTTGCATCCTCATGTTTTCACAATGATAACTCAAGCATGGGGAAGGCCAGACATAGATCTCTCTGCCTCCCACAGAAATCACCAATTGGCAAAATTCTGCTCAAGGACCTTTCATCCACAGGCCTGGAAGGTGGACGCACTCTCCTTCAGTTGGGCAACAATGACAGTTTATGCCTTTCCACCTCTCCCTCTGCTGCCCAAAGTTCTATTAAAAACCAGAGCAGACAAACCAAAGATGATTCTCATTGCTCCAGACTGGCCATGACAACACTGGTACCCACTCCTGAAAAGCCTGACGCATTCCCCACCATGGATCCTGCCTCTAATGCCTCTTCTACTGACTCAGCACAACTTCAAAACTCTACACAGTCAGCTGAAAACACTCAATCTAGCCACATGGAAGATTCCTTAAATTCACAACAGGCCCTACTCTCCAAGGAGGTGCAGGATGTCATTTTGGAGGCCAGAAGACCTTCTACAAGAAAAGCCTAGTCTGCAAAATGGAAACCGTTTTGTGCCTGGAATGAGAAAAAGGGTCAGAATCCAGGAATACTAAATTTACCCCAAATATTACAGTACCTAGCTGAGATGCTAAGCAATGGACTTTCATTCTCCTCCATCAAAATCCATGTCTCAGCCATTTCTGCAAAATACAACACTGATCCTCCTTTATTCTCTCACCCTCTCTTAAGACAGTTCCTCAGAGGGGCTAAGAATATTAAACCCCCAAGGAAACAACCAGTACCTGCTTGGGACCTCAATTTCATACTATAAAAACTGACCTTGCTTCCTTTTGAGCCAGCTGCTTCAACAGAACTGCAATACTTGTCTTGGAAAACAGCCTTCCTCCTGGCAATCACTTCAGCTCGCAGGGTTTCGGAACTACAAGCCCTCATGGCTGTGCAGCCTTTCATCATTTTCCATCAGGACAGAGTTACCTTATGAACCAATCCGTCCTTTATGCCAAAGGTAGTATCCAGGGTAGCCTTGAATCAAGCTATCCACTTACCTACCTTCTACCCTAATCCTCAAAACAAAGGGGAAAGACTGCTACATTCCTTGGACATTCACAGACAGCTGCATTGTTATTTGGACAGAACAAAGCCTTTCAGAAAATCAGAGCAACTCTGTGTCCTATGCTGCAGGAGCTCAAGGGAAGCCTATTTCCAAACAGACAATCTCAAAGTGGATAGCCCACTGCATACGCTTTTGTTACTCTTTTCATGGTAAATCTGTATCTGCAGGCATGAGATCTCACTCCACAAGGGCCACAGCTACCTCTGCAGCTTTCCTCAGGGGATTCCTACCAAAGATATTTTGGAAGCAGCCACTTGGAGTAACGTACATACCTTCTCCAAGCACCATCACCTACCATTATACTCCAAATCTAGAGCAGGCTTTGCCACTGCAGTCTTGCAAGGCGTCCTGGCTCCTCCTAGTTCCACCTAGTGCCTACCACCCCTTTTTTTTTAGCTTTGGGATTCTACCCATCTGTTATGACTGCAGCTGTATGCACGATGAACATAGTACAGTTTTTTACCTACCATAAATGTAGATGTTCGAGTGCTAATACAGCTGCAGTCCAGGTTTCCCTCCCTCCTTCATCTCTAGGGGTATTCTTTTATGGTGTATTTGCTTGTAACTACTGTTTTTTGATTATATTGCATTGCATTATTACATAATTTTATGTATTGCCTTCCTTCTGGGGGCACCTGACATCTGGGGAAAGAAAAACTGAAGAAAATGGCGTTGGCTGGATCTTTTATACCCCTGTCGCACTGACGTCAGGGAGGAAGCGACGACAACCGACGCCGGACCTAGACTTTGGAATTCGGCCGACTGAGGACCCGCCTGACGGCAGGAAAACCCATCTGTTATGACTGCAGCTGTATTAGCACTCGAACATCTACATTAATGGTAGGTACAAAACTGTACTTTATTCCCCTCCCCCAAACAATGGCTTGCTTGTTAGTAGTCACCTTGCCAAAAAAAGAGAGAGAATTGAGAATGAATATGCTGCCCCCCCCCCCATTTCTGTTGTCTGTCGGGCTTCTCCTTGTTGAGCTTGAGCCAGTTCTTATCACCACTTACAAGTAAGGGCAAGAGCCAACTAAAGGGCTGATCTGTCGGCAAGTATGGAAGCTGCCTGTCCCATCACTGCCATCCTGACAATGAGGGCATTTTTGAATGTGGCTCTAACCCTGTCCTGGTAAGGTGACTGTCAGTACCCACATCAGAGTGGAGTGTTGTATGCCCTACCTTGTGCATATGCATGCTTCTCCCAGATGCTAATGAGGCCTACTGTCACCATCTTGAGATTTCTGGGCCCACATCTCCAGCCCTGGCCGTTTCAGTGCTGTGCAAGTTTTCAATTACATGTGGGTAATTGGCACATCAGAAGCTGCCTCTTCCTGCAAAATGAGTGTGTTTCGTTTCCCATCCCTCCCATGCCCAGCTGCTCTTGGGCAAAATATACTATTTGAACTCTTGTCATTCTCAGATGTCCTTCAAGGATGCATCTGCAGTCCTTACAAATGGGTTGTCCTGTCGTCAGGCAGCCCTTCGGTCGGCCGGATTCCAAAGTCTGGGTCTGGCCTCGGCTGGTGTCGCACTTCACCCGACGTCATAGCTGCAGTTATTCGGGTATAAAGGCATCAGCCGATGCCATTTTCCTCTGTCTTTCTTGCCGCGTGGCGCCCGAAGCAGAAGCTGTTCGCAAGTGCCGGTCGGTCAGAACCTGAGATTACTACTACCGAATACTTCTACTACTACCGAAGACTTCTAAAAAGCTAAGTACCCCGTTGGGGACTCTTTCTTGCCTCAGCCGATGTCAGAAAAAGTGAATAACTGTTTAACTTGTGGGAAACAAATACCTCATAAAGATTTCCACTCTTACTGCTTACCTTGTTTAGGCTCAGACCACGACGTAGCAGCTTGTCTAGCCTGTACTTCTTTTAACCGACGGACGCTTAGATGTCGGTCGGAATTTGCGGAGGAGTTTTTCGGCTCCGCTTTTGCATACATTATGCCGTCGGATCCTCCAACTACGCAAATTTCTAAAAAGTGCAAGGAAAAGGACCGACACTCGCGGTCCGCGGTTTCGGCCGAAACCACGGTTAAGCCAACCGCAAGTGTCTCTGTTTCGGCTGAAATCGAGCTCGCGGTTCTTCCTTCAGCCGAAAGCTTACCTCCTCCCGAGGCCTCATCCAACCTGGTTGAATCGGCTTCTGAAATCACACCTGCTCTTGCAGGTTCCCAGGACTTATCAGATACTATCCCCTTGGATATTTCAACCCCTGCACGTGGAGCTGCTAGGCCACCTGCAACCATGTCGATTAAGGCCTTTGCCAGGGCTAAAGCAGCTAAATCTGCCAAAACTGTGCCTGCTAAGACCCCCTCTCACAGGCCTAGCTCTAGTTCACAAATGCTTACTCTAGCAGAGGATCTCATTTCTTTGATCCGGGGATCCCAACCTCACCCAGACAGGGCCTCTCACCCACCTCCAGAGAAGAGGCCTAGAGCAGAGCCCCCTGAGCCAGTTTCTACAGATGACTCCTCTGATGATTCAGATAATTCAAACCCTCCAGAGGGCCCTTTCTCCCCTTATGAAGACTCTGATGCTGAAGAGTCCATTCGTTCTGCCTCTCCGCCTGAGGAATTTTCCTTTGGGGAAACCTTGCATGCTATGAGGGAACAATTTCAGTGGCAGGGCCAGGATTTTTCAGACTCTAGAAAAAGGCTTAGAACCTTTCTGCATTTACCACAGCATAGGCCTTTAGTCATCCCTCCAGTTCTTACTGTTGTGGATGATGCATTTAATGATGCTTGCACTGCTCCTGATTCACTTCCTCCGGCCCCTGCTAAGCCCGATAGGTACTACAGGGTCCCGGATACACATTATCATTTGTATAAGGCTCCTTTTGCAGATCCCGAAACTATCTCCCAGGGACCTAAGGCTGTAGCAGCTACCTCTGCCAAAACCCCCCTCCCCTCTGAAAGGGAATCCAGGGCCTTAGAGAGATGGGGTAAAAAAGTTTACACTTCTGCTACTCTTTCAGCTAGGGCCTTGAACTGTCAATTCCACATGATCCAGTATCAAGAATTTATGTTAGACCAGT
This sequence comes from Protopterus annectens, assembly GCF_019279795.1. Classification (NCBI taxonomy): domain Eukaryota; kingdom Metazoa; phylum Chordata; order Ceratodontiformes; family Protopteridae; genus Protopterus; species Protopterus annectens. The sequence continues at coordinate 246,435,193 of NC_056742.1, forward strand.
TAACTAAAAAGCTGTCCTCTGATGAACCTTTAGACAAAAAATCTGTACAGGAAATGGTACATAACATTCAGCAGGTCAGTAACCATTCCTTAAAATGCGGCTATGATGCACTGGAGGCTTCCTTTAGATCAGCCATGACTGACACAGTGATCAGAAGACATGCATGGTTAAAAGAGCAGGCCTTACCAGATCATGTTAAATCAAAGCTACTAGATGCTCCCATGGACAAGATCAATTTGTTTGGCTCTCCCGCACAGCAGGTGCTGAAGAAGATGGAAGAGAAGGCAAAATCTGTCCAGACAGTCAAGGATTTCTTACAGGTCCAACCTCCAAGGTTTAGCAGGAATTGGCCCTCCAAGAATTGGTCCTTTCCAGACACCTCCAGAGCTCAGAGAGGCAGGAATAGGCGCTCAAAAGGCAGGGGTCAATACAGAGGTGCCTACAGGGGACGTCAGTGGCAGGCTAACAACCAGCGAGGTACAGCCACAGATACAGCCACCACCACTACTACAGGACAGTCACAGTGACTTGGCTCTAGCACCGCCTACCAGGGAACAACTAGAAGCACCCTTAGGCGGGAAGCTAGCCTTATTTTCAGTAAACTGGCATTACATCACAGGAGACAAGTGGATTTTGCAGACAATAGACCAAGGTTACAGGTTTCACTTCCATACTCTACCGAACAAGAGAGGAATGCCAAACCTACCTCCAAATCAAAAGGCAGAAGCTCTAAAGCAAATAACTCACTTACTAAGGATGAGAGCTGTAGAAAAGGTACCATCTATGGAGCAAGGACAAGGATTTTACTCCAGGCTCTTCCTGGTACCAAGAAAAGAAAACCAATGGAGACCTATTCTCGACCTGTCCGCTTTAAACACATACCTCATTGTCCCAAAATTCAAAATGCTGACCCTACAACAGCTTCTTCCCATGTTGGGCAAGGAGTCTTGGCTGGTAACTCTAGATCTCAAGGAGGCATACCTGCACGTCCCCATACGACCAAATTGCAGAAGATACCTCAGATTTCTTGCAGGATCAGAGCATTATCAATTCTCAGCATTGCCCTTTGGCTTATCTACTGCGCCCAGAGTGTTCACGAAATGCCTGGCATCAGTAATAGCTCATTGCAGGCTTCAGGGAATTCAAATCTACCCTTACCTGGACGACTGCCTGTTACAAGCGGACAACAAAAACAAACTAGCAGAAGACTTGAAAAGGGTCATTTATCTACTGCAAGCCCTGGGATACACAGTCAATATAAAAAAGTCAAGGCTGATTCCATCCCAAAGGATAACCTTTTTGGGTGCAGAGCTGGACACATCAAAACAAATGGCATTCCTAACAGTAGAAAAACAGGAGCAACTCCCTCTCTACTTCTTGGCATTAACAAAACAGAACCAGCTAACAGCAAGAAAAGTCCTGCAAGCCTTGGGTTTCATGGCATCCTGCATAATATTGGTTCCACATGCCAGACTACATATGAGAAAGTTACAGTGGTACCTAAGGAATTTATGGTCTCAGCACAAGCACAGCCTAGAAACCCAAATTCCAATAATCCCATGCCTGAAGCAAGAATTCAAATGGTGGGCTCAGGCCTGTCAATCAAACAAAGGACTGCCTTTCCGCAGCACTCAACCAAGCCAGACCATCACGACGGACGCCTCAGACCTCGGTTGGGGGGCGCACATGCTGGACAAGTGCATACAAGGCTTATTGACTCAAGACCAGCTGCACCTACACATAAATCAAAAGGAAATGCTGGCAGTAAAACTGGCAATTCAGACATTCAGACCATTTCTTCGACAGGGTCAACTATTGATAAGGACAGACAACACCACAGTTATGTGGTACATCAACAAACAGGGAGGCACACATTCGTACCCTCTATGCCGGATGGCAATGGACCTCTGGAATGTGGCCCTGAGCTTCAACATTCAGTTACAAGCAATTTTTGTGCCAGGAAAAGAAAACATACTAACAGAAATACTAAGCAGAACTACCACGGATGCCCATGAATGGATGCTGCATCCAGACATATTCAAAACCATTACAAGAAAATGGGGACTACCAGAAATAGACTTGTTTGCATCCCCACGCAATCACCAACTGCAGAAATTCTGCACAAGGACGTACCACCCACTTGCTTGGAAAGTGGACTCCCTATCTTTCAGTTGGAAAAACCTGACAGCATATGCATTCCCACCACTTCCTTTGATGCACAAGGTGCTATTGAAGATCAAAGAAGACCGTCCAAGGATCATCCTGATAGCTCCAGACTGGCCAAGACAACATTGGTACCCATTACTGAGGAGCATGTCTCGGGAACAAATATGGCCTCTGCCCCTGGTTCCCTTACTGTTAACACAGAACAACTACAGCACCCTGCACCCAAACCTGAAAACACTGCAGCTGACTGCCTGGAACATTGCATAAGACCAAATAACCCAAGTTTATCCCAAAGGGTTAAAGACATTATCTTGGAGGCTCGCAGACCCTCAACAAGAAAAAAATATTCAGCAAAATGGAAAAGATATCACATTTGGAGTACTGCAAAAGGAGAAAATGTGTCACTGGTAAACATAGCCAACATCCTGGAATACTTGGCAGAGCTCTTCCACAACGGCCTGTCCTATTCTTCCATTAAGATTCATGCATCAGCTATTTCAGCAGAATACAACTTGGATCCTCCAGTCTTCTCACATCCTCTGCTCAGGCAGTTTCTGAGAGGAATTAAAAATGTAAAACCTCCTAGGAAGCCGCCATTGCCAGCATGGGACTTAACTTTGTGCTAGAAAAGTTGACACTCCCTCCTTTCGAATCTGCAGCAACAGCAGAATTACAATACTTATCCTGGAAAACTGCTTTCCTGCTTGCAATCACTTCAGCAAGAAGGGTATCTGAGCTACAGGCATTAATGGCAGTACAGCCCTTCCTGATCTTCCATCAAGATAGAGTGTCCATGAGAACAAATCCTACTTTTATGCCAAAGGTGGTTTCCAGGGTATCTTTAAACCAAGCTATCCACCTACCTACATTCTTCCCCAACCCACAGAACAGGGGAGAAAGACTGTTGCATACCTAGGATGTACATAGACAATTACGTTACTACCTGGACAGGACCAAGGGCAATAGAAAAACTGATCAGCTACTGGTAGCATATGCAACAGGAATGGAAGGAAAAGCAATTTCAAAACAGACAATCTCTAAGTGGATAGGAAATTGCATTAGATTTTGTTACTCCTACCATGGGAAGAAAACTCCATAAAACATCAGGCCTCACTCTACAAGGGCTACAGCCACTACCACAGCTTTTCTACGAGGAGTGGCTACCAAAGACATTTTAGAGGCTGCTACTTGGATCTCCGTGCATACATTTGCCAAGCATTATAATTTACCTTTGTACTCCAGATCCCGAGCAGGTTTTGCCACTGCTGTTTTGCAAGGGATCTTAACTACACCATAATCTTATTTCTCCTCCTCCCCCAGTTTGGCTATGGTATTCTACCCATTTGTAAGGACTGCAGATGCATCCTTGAAGGACATAGTACAGTTTTGTACCTACCATAAATGTAGATGTCCGATAGGCATACATCTGCAGTCAGGATTACCCACCCTCCTTCCCCTCTGTGGTACTCCTAGGGTATTTGCCCATCTTGTAGCTAGCTGGGGGAATCTATTATGGTGTATTTGTTTGTATATATGTACATACATGCTTATTTTTTGTTTGCTCTCTACTATTTGGAAACATTTGCATTTATCCAAATTTAGCCTTCCTAGAGGGCACCTGGCATCTGGGGCAAGAAACACTGAGGAAAATGGCGTCGGCTGATGCCTTTATACCCGAATAACTGCAGCTATGACGTCGGGTGAAGTGCGACACCAGCCGAGGCCAGACCCAGACTTTGGAATCCGGCCGACCGAAGGGCTGCCTGACGACAGGACAACCCATTTGTAAGGACTGCAGATGCATGCCTATCGGACATCTACATTTATGGTAGGTACAAAACTGTACTTTATAGCTAGGGTTCCATCCCTCTATGCCATAACATCAGGATGGATGCTTTCTCTTGTAGCCATCTGTCAAATGACGTGGGCTAAGAGAAGAGTTTTGCTCTGATTTGGGGGCATCTGTAATGCTATGAATGACCGGATTGAGGTAGACATTCATCTATGGTTAATTTCAATGGCTAATCAGTCATACTGCAAAGGCGATCCTAGTCGGACATCTTTTGTGTTGGTGACTGTGCCCATGCAACTGACTTTTTGAGTTAATGCTTAATTTAAAAACTTGTACAGAGAGTATTCTAGCAAATTAGTTTGATCTTTGTTTCTGCCATGCGTGTGAAAAGCTGATATCTGCTTTTTATTTTTCCAGTCATGGAGAGCGAATGTATGCTTTTGTGAAAGAATAAAGTTTTCTTTAGTTAAGACATTTTCCTTCACTTAGTTTTTGGCTAAGGCAGCATTATTTCTTGTGCTGTTTACTTATCTGTGACAGACCTAGTTGTGTAGCTTCAGGGAGTTTGTTAGAATTTTAGCTCCAGTGGAAGAGAAATGTAGCAGTGCTACAACCACCTTAATATATCTGTTTTTTTCTGGGACAAAAATATTAAATGTAATGGACTGCAAAATGTGTGATCTAAGGAGACAAGTCCTTAAATTAAGGTTAGTATTAAGATTCAGGGCAATCCCAGCACAGTTTGCTGTGTTGAGTCCAAACAGCAGAGAAATGGCAGACAAAAGGAGAAAAAATAGTTATGTTGTGTTTTTGTTCTAGGTGGCAGTGTAACTTTTTTTGGTAAAATACACCCTTTGGAATAAAGAAAAAAATGTGTTTTTGATGTTCTCCGTGAAGCTTGCACTAATTATATGTATGTGACACAGAGTAGTCTTTTGAGGTGGGAATATGAACAACAGCAAGTGACTTCATACTTATGGCTTCTTCAGAGAAACAAGGTCCAGAACGGAAAAGGGCTAAAAAGGAGCCCACTCCTCGAAAAGGTACTTCGTTGTTTGGAATGGGGCTGGCTGGAATCCGAGCAGGTTATCCACTGTCTGAACGTCAACAAGTTGCCTTGCTGATGCAGATGACTGCAGAGGAATCTATGAACAGTCCAGGTAAGAAAATGACTGATAATTTCACACTGTTTATACCATATCATTTTGGAGTATGTTCTCTGAACTTTGCACACACTTAATGGTTTATTCTTTCTTTACTAGATTTACATAGGATGTTTTAGATTAGAGTCTTTAGTGAGCTTTGTGTCCTAATGAATAGTTAACTGCATGGCATGCATGGAGCACTGTGACTGTGCTCCAGAACTGATGAAAAGAGAGGCTTGTTAAACACACTTTATGACATCAGAAAGGTGCTTAGCAAGCTTCTGTTAAGCAAGTGCTGTTAAGCTGTAGTCTTGTATTAGAGTATTACAGTGGCTAGTGCCATCTACAGCTGAACAGCGGCAGAAGCTAAAATGGGTTTAAAAGCTGTGAATTATTTCCTCAGACTGCTTCCGCCTTCTGTCTGGCAGCACTGAGTGAAGGCTTTCAAAGCTGTAAAAGTTTGCATTTTTTCTTCAAGTTCCATGCTTTGCAAAAAAATGACTGGGTTTCTTTGTGTTCTTGGCATGGATGTCAAGGTTCACTTCTCAAGCTTTGCTTTACTTTGCTCTGCAGAAAAAACAGAAGTCTAAGCATACTTTTTTGTTGCAGACATGTAGGGATTTTCTGAAGGATTGGTGGGCTTTTACACAGGCACTTTTCAGAGCTGTTATGCCCTTGAAGCCTCTTTCGTTTTTCCTGCTGCTGTTTGTTTCTGCTCTTAAGAGAGAAAGCTTACTTTGGAAGAGGAATCTGAATCTGACAGGGATGATTCTTTGGCTCATTCTTCCCAAGTCCATTCTCCAATGGCTTATGCCTCTATTAATACCTTGTCTTATGATTCTGCTCAGGAGGAGCTTTCTTTTGGAAACAGTATCATTAAAATGATGCAACATTTTCATTTGGAAGATTCACAGTTATCTGATTGGAAAAAGTACTGTGCCCTTTTGGAAATAGGTGTGCCTAAATCCTCTGCCATTCCTCCTATTTTGAAGGCATTGTTGGATATCTTTTCTACAGCGTGTCTTAATCCCGAGTTTCTGCTTCCTGTCCCAAAGAAACCTGATAGATTTTATAAGGTGCCAGGCGTGCACATTTTTTTTGTATAAGAGCTCCACCTCAGGTCAGCTGTCATCTCCCTTTCTGTTGAAAAGCCTACTAAGTCGTTTCCCTCCTATATTGTGTCGAACACTGACATAAAGATAGCAGAGCAATTGATATGACAGAAAGATGCACACTGCTGCTACATGTTCTTTTACGTCTCTCGATTACCAAACCCATATGATCAGAGATTTTTCTTTTCTTTTTTGGGTAGCTTGGACAGTGTCTTTACAGATGTTCTTCGTGTTTCACTGTTGTCATTACATTTGGGTAATCTGCTGGCAGGTTGCCCTCAGTCGGCCTGAATTCCAAAGTCTTGGGTCCTGCGTCAGTTGCTGTCTCTTCTTAAATGACGTCCGGTCATCAAGGGTATAAAACATGCAGCCAACGCCATTTTCTTTAGTCTTTCTTGCCGTGCGGTGCCCGAAGCAGAAGCATTTCGCAAGTGCCGGTCGTCCGACTACTGAAATATTCGAGTTTGAGTTTCAGAACCGAAGTCTTCAATAAAGCTAAGTACCCTGTTGGGGAAACTTTTTTTCTTGCTCCATACCGATGTCAGAAAAAATTAATAATTGCATTACTTGTGGGAAGCAAATACCTCATAAGGATTTCCATTTATACTGTATTCCTTGCCTGGGCCCTGATCACAATGTGCCTGGCTGTTGGTTTTGTGCTAGTTTTAACCAATGCACTATTAAGCGTCGGTATATTTTTGCCTCAAAGTATTTTGGAAACAGATTTAACTACCCAGAAATGTCTGATAGCAATCCGACTACCGGAGTACATAAAAAACGCAAAGAAAAGGACAGAGAAAGGCAGTCGAGATCCAAAACCGACGACGAAGCTTCTCCTAAGCCAGTCACCGGTTTGCCAGTACTCAGTGAGGCACTTTTGCAGCCCCTGATACCTGCTACCTTCGAGTCCCAGGCATTTACCAACACCCATGTGGAGTCTGGCATGCCGCAAGATACTCAAGGTATTGGACAGACAGATGTATCTCCCTCGGATGGGTCCGGAGCCACTGAGCAGGCACCGGCTTCTGAGGGTGTATTCAGACCTCAACATTTGTATATCAAACCGATGACAGCTGCAAAATCAAAGACAAAAGCAACTTCTAAAACTAAAAACTGACGCATGAGCCATGTGCACAGGCCTCTATGCCTAAAAAACAGATGATCAAAATGGCTGAAGACCTTATTACCTTGATCAGGGGTACTCATCCCCCTCCAGGTAAGAGGCCTAGGCAAGACGCTGACTATGAATCTTCAGATCAGGTTTCTATTTCTTCTGATTCCTCTTCTGATCAGGAGTTGTCATTACCTCCTGTGAGGATTCTGATGCAGAGGAGTCTATACCTTCTGCTTCTCCTCCTGAGGAATATTCATTTGGGGAAACCTTGCATACTTTGAGGGAGCATTTTCACTGGGAGAGTTAAGACTTCTCAGAATCAAAAAAGAGGCTCAGGGATTTTCTTCTTCTCCCTCAGCACAGGCCTTTGGCCATTCCCCGTTCTAGACATTGTGGATGATGCATTTTTGGAGTCCAGCCTGACCCCTGACTCTTTACCTCCGGCTCCCAGTAAGCCTGACAGATATTACAGGGTCCCTGACTCACATAAATTTCTATTTAGAAACCATGCTGCTGATCCTGAAACTATTTCACAGGGTCCAAAGGGAGTTAAGGCCTCAACAGCAAAAAATCCTACCCCCCTCTGACAGAGATTCAAGGGCACTGGACAGATTGGGGAAAAAAGGTTTATCTGCAACCTTGGCAATCAGAGCCTTAAACTGTCAGTTTCATATGCTTAAGTATCAACATGTTATGGGATTGCTTTAACAGAAAATGATGATTTCTGAATGTGCAGAAAATAAAGAATTGCAGGAATTATTGCATGCAGCTGAAGAGGTTGTAAAGCATACTTTGCAATGTGGTTTTGACTCCTTAGAGGCCTCCTGCAGGGCCGCAGTTACTGGATCTGTGATTAGGAGGCATGTCTGGCTAAAGGAACAAAATTTGCCTGATCATGTTAAAGTTAAATTGCTAGATGCACCTTTACAGCATGATACTCTGTTTGGTATTAAGGCAGAAGAGGTTTTAAAGAAAATGGAAGACAAAGCTAAGTCTATGCAAACAGTTAGACTTCTTACAAGTGCAGCCACCAAGATTAAATAGACACTCGCCTACAAATAATCGGTCCTTTCTTGTGTCAGACAGAGCTCAAAGGGGCAAATCCAGACGCCCTAAGGGTTCCAGATACTGGGAGCAAGATTCATACAGGTCAAAGCAATGGGGTGCTTCTACCTCCAAATCTGGAGGAGATAAAGCGCAAACCTACAGAAAACAGTCCTAATGACTTCCCTCTTCCTACACCAAGCACTTCTCTTTTGGCAGCACCCTTAGGGGGAAAATTAGCACTTTTTGCTCAAAATTGGCAGTTAATAACCCAGGACAAGTGGGTACTAAACATAGTATCACAGGTATACAGATTACATTTTCACACTCTGCCAATGGCAAACTGTTGGCCAGATCTGCCCAAAAATCAATGGGCAGAGGCACAGAAACAGGTTATGTCCCTCATGGATATGGGGGCCATTCAACCAGTACCAGAACAGGAAAAAGGACAAGGTTTTTACTCAAGACTGTTCTTGGTACCCAGAAAGGACAAGTCCTGCCGGCCAATACTGGATTTATCTATTTTGAAAACATACCTGGACATTCCAAAATTAAAAATGCTGACTTTGCAGCAGCTTCTGCCCATGCTGGGCAAGAATGCTTGGCTGGTGACATTAGACCTAAAAGAAGCATACCTGCATGTCCCAATAAGACAATCGTGCAGAAGATACCTCAGATTCAAGGCTGGCTTTATGCATTACCAATTCTCTGCACTGCCCTTTGGCTTATCTGCTGCGCCCAGGGTCTTCACAAAATGCCTGGCATCAGTAATTGCATTTTGCAGACAAAGTGTACAAATGTACCCTTACTTGGACGACTGTCTCATTCAAGCAGAGAGGAAGGACATTCTTCTTCAACATCTGGCATTTGTGAAAAGGCTTCTAACATGCCTAGGGTACACAGTAAACAAAATTAAATCACAACTGGTACCCTCTCAAAGGATAACATTCCTGGGTGCAAGCTTGAATACAACTGCCCAGATGGCTTACCTCACGCCAGAGAAGCAAAGGCAACTGACTACTTAATTCAAACTGATGGCAACAAAAAACCCAGTTATCTGCAAGACAAATTCTGCAGGCTTTGGGCTTCATGGCATCCTGCATCCTACTGATTCCATATGCAAGACTGCATAAGAAGAAACTTCAGTGGTACCTAAAAAGTTTATGGCGCCAACATTCTGGAAACGATGATTCCTCTCATACCCTGCCCTACAACAGGAGTTTCTGTGGTGGGCAATGGCATGTCACCAAAATATGGGACGGGCCTTCACTCTACCCCCTGTCAGCCAAACCTTAACAGACTCATCAAATTATGCCTGGGGGGCCCACATGGCAGGAAGATGCATTCAGGGCATATGGACACCAAAACAGATGCATCTGTATATCAACCAGAAAGAAATGCTAGCTGTTCAAAATGCCCTAACAGCCTTCAAGGACTTACTCCATCCAGGACAACTACTGAAAAAGATGGACAGCACCATGGTCATGTGGTATATAAACAAGCAAGGGGGCACACACTCATACCCCCTTTGCAGATTAGCCATGGCACTGTGGGACACAGCTTTGACCTACCAAGTACATCTTCAAGCTCAATTCCTGCCAGGAAAACAAAATACTCTGGCAGACGATTTAAGCAGAAACCAACTAAATCCACAAGTCTTCAGCATGATAACAGAGAAATGGGGGGAGCCCAGACATAGATCTATTTGCCTCTCCTCAGAATTATCAGTTGAAAAGATTCTGCACAAGGACTTATCACAGACAAGCATGGAAAGTGGACGCCCTATCCTTCAGTTGGAAAAACCTATAAGTTTACGCCTTTCCTCCTCTGCCTCTTCTTCCCAAGGTCCTCCTAAAAGTCAGACAAGAGAAACCAAAGATTATACTAATTGCCCTGGACTGGCCCTGCCAATACTGGTACCCAGTCCTAAGGAACTTGTCTCAATACCCAGCTTGGACCTTACCTCAAAGACCTCAACTACAGTCCCAGCAAAACAGTCAGATCCTGCACAATCAACTCCAGGCACTGAACCTGGCGGCATGGCTGCTCATGTAGTTATACAAACAACTCCTCTCAGTAAGGCTGTGATGGATGTCATTTTGGAAGCCAGAAGGCCTGGTACTAGAAAATCTTATGCTGTTAAATGGAAGAGTTTCTGTGCTTGGAATAAAGCAGAAGGAACTGATATAACAGAACCAAATATTCCTCAGATATTACAATACTTAACTGAGATGCTTGACAAAGGCTCATCTTTCTCATCAATTAAAATCCATGCCTCTGCCATTTCGTCTCATTACAATACAGAGCCCACCAATCTTTTCTCATCCTTTACTAAAGCAGTATCTTAGAGGAGCCAAAAATTTAAGGCCTCCTAGAAGATCACCATTACCTGCATAGGACCTCAGTTATGTATTGGAAAAGCTCACACTGCCTCCATTTGAACCAGCTGCTACCGCTGATATAAAGTTCTTATCATGGAAAACAGCTCTGCTACTAGCAATTACTTCAGCAAGAAGAGTTTCAGATTTACAGGCCCTCATGGCTGGTAGTGCCTTTTATCATATTTTACCCAGACAGGGTGTCTCTGAGGAAAATCCTGCATTTATGCCTAAGGTGATTTCCAGTGTGGCTCTTAACCAAACAATTAATCTGCCAACCTTTTATCCAAATCCGCAGAACAAGGGGGAGAGAATTCTGCATTCCTTGGACGTACACAGACAGCTAAGGTTCTACTTTAGCAGGACTAAAGCTCTAAGAAAAACTGAGCAATTACTAGTGACATATGCCGCAGGATCAGAAGGAAAGGCTATTTCAAAGCAGACAGTTTCAAAGTGGATAAGCCACTGCATGCGATGTTCATCGTGCTGTGCTGCTGCAGTCATCACACTGGGGTTATCTGCCGTCAGGCGGTCCCGCAGTCGGCCTGAATTCCAAAGCCTTGGTCCGGCGTCGGTTGTCGCTTCTTCCCTGACGTCATTGCGGCAGGGGTATAAAAGAGGCAGCCGACGCCATTTTCTTCAGTCTTTCTTGCCGCACGGTGCCCGAAGCAGAAGCAGTTCGCAAGTGCCTGTCGACCAGCTCCTGAGATTTTCGAACAGAATTTCAGCCAAAGTCTTCTATAAAGCTAAGTACCCCGTTGGGGAAACTTTTCTTGCCTCAGACCGATGTCAGACAAAGTTAATAATTGTATTTCTTGTGGGAAGCAAATACCTCATAAGGATTTTCATTCTTATTGTATTCCTTGCCTAGGCCCAGACCACGACATTTCTGGTTGTCGGTTTTGCGCTAGGTTCAATAAACGCACTATTAAGCGTCGGGCTGATACCGCCCGACATTATTTTGGCAGAAAATTCAACTACATTATGTCGTCGGAACCTCCGACTACCGCTATGTTTAAAAAACGCAAGGACAAAGACCGGCAACCTAGACCAGATACCGAGGTCTCGGTTAGGCCTGCCACCGGATCTTCGGTATTCAGTGAGGCACCTACGCAGCCCCTGACTACCGCAGATTTAGAAAATACAACTACCTCTGAGTCAGAATCTACCGGGCCACTGGAGCCGGTTCCTCCTCAACTCGCGGACGCCAGCCCTGGCGGCGATCTGGAGACTATGGACAGGCCTTCGGTTTCAGAAGGCGTTTTTAAACCGACGACTCTTTCCGTTAAGTCATACGCTAAGCTTCCAAAGGTTAAGAAACCGAGTCCACAGACTCCCATACAGGCCCCTATGCCTAAAAAACAGATGCTCAAAATGGCGGAGGACCTGATTACCCTTATCAGAGGTTCCCAGCCCCCTCCTGACAAAAGGCCTAGACTGGAGGAAGATTTACCTCCTTCTGACCAGGAATCCATTTCCTCAGCAGACTCTGAGGAACAGGATTACCCCTTCCCTCTCTATGAAGACTCAGATGCTGAGGAGTCTATTCCCTCTATTTCCCCCCCCCTGAAGACTTCTCTTTTGGGGAAACCCTGCACACCATGAGAGAGCATTTCCACTGGGAAGGACAAGATTACTCTGACTCCAAGAAAAGACTCCGTGAGTTTCTTCTTTTGCCTCAGCATAGACCCTAGCCATTGCACCTGTTTTGGACATTCTGGATGATGTCTACACGGAATCCAGTCTAAATCCAGATTCCTTACCTCCAGCACCACCTAAACCTGACACATACTATCGAGTCCCTGACTCTCACAAGTTTTTATATAAAAGCCCTGCTGCAGACCCAGAAACCATTTCCCAGGGTCCCAAAGGGGTTAAGGCCTCTACTGCTAAGAATCCACTACCTGCGGAAAGAGATTCCAGGGCATTAGAAAGATGGGGGAAAAAAGTGTATACCTCTGCCACTTTGGCCATGAGAGCATTAAACTGCCAATTCCACATGATTAAATACCAGCAGTACTTGCTTACTCAGTTAAAACAGAAAATGATCCCTCAAACAGATCAACTAGATTTCAAAGGGATGCAAGATTTGTTGCATGCAGCAGAACAAGTGGGAAAACATACCTTGCAGTGTGGTTTTGATTCTTTGGAGGCCTCATGTAGAGCAGCAGTCACAGGGTCTGTAATACGTAGACATGCTTGGCTAAAAGAGCAGACCTTACCAGAACATGTCAAAGCAAAGTTACTGGATGCTCCACTGCAAAAGGATGCGTTATTTGGTGTCAAAGCAGAGGAAGCTTTAAAGAAGATGGAAGAAAAGGCAAAATCAATGCAAACAGTTTTTTTTACAGGTACAACCTCCTCGCTTCAGCAGAAACTGGCCATCAAAAAACTGGTCCTTTCCTGCTTCAGACAGACCCCAAAGGGGTAGGTACAGATGCCCTAGGGGCAGAGGCCAGGCACAGGGTACCTTCAGGCCTTGACAATGGCAAACAACAACTCAGAGGGGGAGACGACAGATCCTCAACCCTTCAGAAAACAAACTCAATGACTTTCCTCTTCACCTGCCAAGCATAATTGCCCAGGCAGCACCTCTAGGAGGAAAACTGGCTCTTTTCCCACAAAACTGGCACATCATAACAAAGGACAAATGGGTTCTGGATATTATTACCCGAGGCTACAGATTTCATTTTCACACTTTACCACGGATGAGAGGCATGCCAAATCTGCCAACAAACCAATGGGCAGAGGCACAAAAGCAAATTTCAGCTCTCATGAACATGAAAGCAATTCAAAAGGTACCTGCAAAAGAGCAAGGTCAAGGGTTTTACTCAAGACTATTTCTATTACCAAGAATGGACAAAGCCTGGAGGACCCATCTTAGACCTTTCAATTCTAAACCCGTACCTGGACATTCCCAAATTCAAAATGCTCACACTACAGCAGCTTCTTCCCATGCTGGGCAAGGAGTCTTAGCTGGTAACGTTGGACCTCCAAGAAGCATACCTGCATGTCCCTATCAGACAAGATTGCAGAAGATACCTCAGATTTTTGGCAGGCACAACGCATTATCAATTCTCTGCATTACCCTTTGGCTTATCTACTGCGCCCAGGGTATTCACAAAATGCCTGGCATCAGTAATTGCATACTGCAGACAGCGAGGAATACAAATTTATCCATATCTGGACAACTGCCTGATCCAAGCGGACAGCAAAGACATCCTACTACAGCATCTGGCATTTGTGACAAAGTTGCTAAGTTGCCTAGGGTACACAGTAAACAAAAAGAAGTCAAAACTAATACCCTCACAATAAATAATTTTCCTGGGTGCCAGCTTGAATACAACGACCCAGATGGCTTACCTCACGCCAGACAAGCAAAAACAACTGGCTCAGTACTTCAAAAACATGGCAACTTCTACCCAGCTCACTGCAAGGAAATTCCTGCAGGCATTGGGGTACATGGCATCCTGCATTCAACTAATTGCATATGCAAGGCTGCATATGAGAAAACTACAATGGTACCTAAAAAGTGTATGGTCCCAGCACAGAGACAGCCTCGAAGCAACTATAACTCTCATTCCCTGCCTTCAAAAAGAGTTTCTATGGTGGGCTCAAGCATGCCAAGCAAACAAGGGCCTTCCTTTTGTCTCACCTCCACCAAACCAAACCTTGACAAAAGATTCATCGGACTACGCCTGGGGTGCACACATGGCAGGACAATGCATACAGGGCAAACGGTCTGCAAACCAAAGGCAACTACACATCAATCAAAAGGAGATGCTAGTTGTAAAAAATGCACTAACAGCCTTCAAGGGCCTTTTGCATCCAGGACAACTTCTAATAAGGACGGACAACACCACAGTTATGTGGTACATAAAGAAGGAGGGACGCCCTCCTACCCACTATGCAGACAGGCAATGGACTTGTGGAACACAGCAATGTTAAGTTGTCAATCTCGCCTTCATTCTTGCTTGATGGCTCCGACTCGGCACTTGCTAAGCTCGAGAGTCACTTTTGCCAGCTCGAGGCAGCCCCATATCCCATGATGCAAGGCGGTAAGTACCCAGATCTCGTTTGCCGCTTCGCTGATGAGGTCCTCCTTTTACCAGCTCCTGGTAAGTGATTCATACACTAATACTTTTGCCCCTTTTTCAGTTTAAAGTTATAGTTATAGTTAAATTTGTAGTTTTAGACTAGTTTTAGTCCTTTCCTGACTAAATTTCCCTCTCTTCTAAAACTTTAGTCAGGCCTTCTCCCATCCCACCCCCCCCCCCTGTTAGGGTGTGTGTGTGTTTGTGAGACAATATTTATTTTTTTCCCTTTTGGGATTGTAAAATTCTTGGACAGGTGTTGTGTGTGTGTGTTACATCATGTCTAAGGAAAGGGTCTCAGGCTTTAAGAAGTGTGACTCGTGCTGTCGGAAAATGTCTCTGACAGACGGTCACACTTCTTGCCTATACTGCCTGGGACCTCTCCACCTGCAGGACTCCTGTGCGATTTGTCATTCTTTTAGCCAGAGAGTCCTGCAGGAAAGGAGAAATAAGCTCATTTTGAGGGGCCTTCTTAAGCCGGAGGGCTCTCCGACTAAGTCGGCTCCATCTAAGACTTCTAAGTCTTCCGAGGCCCAGGCTTCTGTGTCCAAGCCTGCGGCCTCGGCTCCGGCTCTTTCAGAGTCGAGATCGCTCGGCTGGAGCCGATTCTGGTTACATTAACCTCCGGCACCGATGGCTATCGGTGCCGATTCTGGTGCGACCACTTCGGTGTCGGCTCCGATCGGTTCCGATCACCATGTGGCTCAGGCTTCGGTGTCGGCGCCCATCTGCTCCTACACCCTTACTTTTATGGCTGTATCGGCTCCGGCTGGAGCCGATGCATCAAAACTGTCGGTGCCGAGAAGTTATCGGCTCAGACAGCTTCTATAGTTTCATCGGCTCCGATGGTTCCTTCGAGGAAGAGGTCTAGGTCCCCTTCCTTGGAGCCGATGCTCTCGGCCCCGGCTTCTCCTCTCCTCTCGGAACGGAGCCATCGGAGCCGATCTTCAAAGTCATCCAGGCTTTCTGACCATGATTTAGAGAGAGTGGTCAGTAGATTATTAAAATCACAGGCACTGGCCCAAATGCTACATAGTCCGTCTCAACAGACGACTATTAGTCCACACCCCATTGCAGTTCCTCCTTCGACTCTACCCCAGAGTTTGGAGTTGGAGTCTTCGGGAATAGTTTCTGCTACGGCTGAGGGACAGATACCCCCTTCTGCTCCTTCAGCCTCTACTCTTATCTCCTCTTTGAGACCTTCCTTAGAGGGATTCGGTGGTCGGGCTTCCCTGGTCTCCTCCGAGGAGGTGAGTGGCATCGGACCCTTGTCCGACCCCACTCTTCCCCTTGGAGCCTCGGCCTTGGTGAGCTCTGCTCCGACATCTGCCTCGGAGCCTTCCCTTTCGGTGGGTCCTGGAGTTCCTGGCTCTTCGGAACGGGTTCTCTCGGACCTCCTGGGAGGGAGCCTTGAGGTGATGAAGAGTGTGCTGGCCACTGGACTCAGCCAGCAGTCTGTTCCCTTAGCTCCTCCCTCTATGGTGCCTGTCGACATCTCTGCCACTTCTCTTGCTCCCGGACCCAGAGATCCTCCGCCTCAGGTTTCCCCACTGGGAAGAACCCCCTCTTCCGAGGATTCTCCTGATTTGTCAGGAGATCCTCCGCGGAATAGGACCTGTAAGAGGAAACACGTAGACTCCCCTGAGTCTATCACTTCAGATACTGACTTAGATGAGTCAGAGGGATCCCCAAGATCCCCCTCTGAGGATGTCTCCTTCTCAGACATCCTAGAACTCCTTAGAGGGGAAACTGGCCCACCAATAATCCCTCTGAGGATGAGTCAGTATACCTGGAGGCGTTTGGATCTCGGCCCTCCACCTCCTGGGTGTCTCCGCCTTTCGACCCCCTTATGCAGGTTATTGCTCGAAAGGCGTGGGCTGCTCCTGACTCTGTAGAGCCAGTCCCTAGGAGGTCTTCTAAATTTATTACTGCCCCGTCGGACAAGCAATTCCTCACAAAAGGTGTCCCCGCTGATGCCATGGTGGTGGCGGCTGCCACTAAGAAGGAACTTGCAGATCCTTCCGTACCTGTCCATCCTCCTAATAAGGACTCTAGGACCATGGATAGGTATGGTAAGCGGATGTTCTCTTCAGCGACCTTTGCTATGCGTTCGCTGAACTACCTATGTCACTTCACCAGACTCCAGAGGGATATCCTTAAGGAGCTAGGTGAAGTAGTACAGGATCCTACAGCTGTAGGGGCTCAAGAAAAAATTGCTTCGCAGCTAGGAACCCTTAATTCTATTGTTAACTCCTCCATGCGACTGATGATATATGCTGCTGATGGAGCGAGTAGGGCCGCAGGTACAGGTGTGGCTCTTAGACGCCAAGCTTGGATGCGGCTCTGTAATTTTGCAGATCCCTTTAAGGCGTCCTTCACAAACTCTCCCTTTGATGGGTCAGTTTTGTTTGGCCCTCAAGTGAAGGAAACTTTGACCAGGTGTGAGCAGGACGGCAAAACTCTTTCTGCCGTAGGAGTCCGTTTTTCCACCCCTTCTAGACCTTACCCCAAAGGGCAGAAGGGTGGCAAGATGTGGTTCCGCAAATCCCAAGGAGTCACGCCGGATTCACGTGGTCAGTTTACCCCTAGAGGCAGAGGGGGTAACAACAACAGACGCCTCTCTAGAGGCAGAGGGGGTCCACAAAACCAGGGAAGCAGAGAGTCTCTCTCTGACAAGCCCTTTCAGCATCCCTGAGATGTTGCCCTGCTGTCCGTCCTTGGAGGCAGTCGGGGGAAGACTATCGCTGTACCCAGAAGCCTGGCGTTCCCTCACTCAAGACAGATGGGTACAGTCGATCATATCCGAGGGTTACAAAATTCCTTTCGAGGAAAGTCCTTTCTATCATTCAAATTCCCTTCCAGATGTACCACCCGGTCTAAGGGAAATTGCAGTTAGAAGTCTTAAAACTACTGCAAAAAAGAGCCATTCAGCCAGTTACAACAGATCATTCAGAGCCCGGAATCTACTCAAGGTTCTTTTGGTCCCCAAAAAGACGGGAGACTGGAGACCAATATTGGATCTCAGCAGACTCAACAAGTCTGTGAGGAAGACAAGATTCCGAATGGTCACTCTTCAGTCAATTCTGCCCTTCTTACAGAAGGACAACTGGATGTGCTCAATAGATCTTCAGGATGCGTACTATCACATAAAATTCACAGACGCTCCAGGAGATTTCTCCGCTTTCGGCTGGGGTCCAGTCATTTCCAGTTCAGAGCCCTGCCCTTTGGTCTCACTACAGCCCCAGAGTGTTCACCAAATGTATGGCAGTGGTCACGGCTCACCTGAGACGTCAAGGATTCCAGGTGTTTCCGTATCTCGACGACTGGCTCCTTTCAGCCACCACCAGGCATCAGCTTGTTCAAGCCAGGGATTACACAATAAATCTTTGTTCTCAATTGGGCATCTCGATCAACTCCGAAAAATCATCCTTATTGCCCTGCCAGTCTGTTACTTTCATAGGCGCAAACTTAAACACTGTTCGGATGTCAGCTACCCTTACAGATCAAAGAATTTCAGACATTCAAAGTCACGTCAGGATCATTCTAGCCAACAAGAAGGTACAGGCCAGAATGGTTCTAAAGGTGTTAGGCCTCATGGCTGCGGCCATTACTCTTCTTCCCCTGGCTCGCTTCTGCATGCGCCTTCTTCAATGGATGTTGTTCACTCAGTGGTCTTACCAACAACTTCCAATGCGTCACCAAATTCTGGTGACACAGATTTGCAAGAATCATCTTGCTTGGTGGATCACTTCTCCCCAGATTCACCAAGGCAGACACTTTGTACCCCCATCCCCCGTAGCCACTGTCACCACGGATGCCTCCCTGATCGGGTGGGGGGGTCATTATCAGGGCAGGATGGTTCATGGGACGTGGCAACCTTTCGAATACCACCTGCACATAAATGTCCTAGAGATGAGAGCAGTGCTTTTAACGTTGCAAGCCCTCAACGACTTTCTTCCCGTAGGGACAATTGCAGTCCACACAGACAACATGTCTGTAGTTTGGTATATCAACAAACAGGGCGGAACCAAGTCCTACCCCTTGTGTCGAGAAGCGCTCAGACTTTGGCAATGGGCGATCTCCTCTCATCAGTTTCTGGTAGCAACGCACATCCCTGGGAAAACCAACATTTTAGCGGACAGATTGAGCAGAGCTATTCTCATGCCTCACGAGTGGTCTCTCAAGCAATCTATAGTGGAAGAGATTTTTCTGGAATGGGGTCGCCCATGTTGCGATCTTTTTGCTACTCCCCAAAACAGCAAATGCCCAGACTTCTTTTCTCTCTTCCCACTGCCAGGCCATCCCCCCAGAGATGCTCTGACCCAGGATTGGCCCCAGGGACTTCTTTATGCCTTTCCTCCTTTTCCTCTGATCCCTCAAGTTATCCAGAAAGCAACCGCTTTGAGAGCCAAATTGATTCTCATTGCTCCTTATTGGCCTCGACAAATTTGGTTTCCGTTCCTCCATCGTCACCTTTTGGTGCAGCCGTGGCATCTGGACCCAGTGCCAGATCTTCTGATTCACTAATCCGGTCAGCTGCACCGGTCTATCCCTTCTCTCAACCTCACAGCATGGTTGCTCCACTTCCTTCCTTAGCCAGGCTTCCTATGATCTCTAACCCTGTTAGAGACATCCTAGTAGCTTCCTTAAAATCCTCTACCAGGAGGATTTATACAAGCAAATGGAAACGTTTCTCTTATTGGGCTAAAGCCAAGAATATTGATCCCTTCACTGCTCCAGTTCAAGCAGTTTTGGATTTCTTAGCGGAGATTTTTCATGCGGGCTCCTCTTCTTCCACAGTTAGAGTTCAGTTGGCTGCTATCTCGAACTTTCATGTCGGGTTCGCAGATCACAACATTGTCCCACAGGCTTTGTAGAGCCTTCTTGAAAGGAATTTTCCTCCTGAAGCCTCCAGTCAGGAGTCCTCCTCCTCAATGGGACCTAAATTTAGTGCTGACATCCTTGATTCTTCCCCCCTTCGAGCCAGCTGTTTCTTGTTCCCTGAAATTTCTTTCATGGAAAACTTTATTCCTGGTAGCTATTACATCAGCTAGGAGGGTGTCTGAACTTCATGCTTTATCTGTTCGCCCCCCCTATTTGGTCTTCCACAAAGACAGAGTATCATTGAGAACTAACCCGACCTTTTTGCCTAAGGTCGCCTCAAAGACTAATTTGAATCAAGCCATTGATCTCCCTGTATTTTTTCCAAACTATTCAAACAGATCGAACAAAACTACATTATCTTGATGTCCACCGCCAACTCAGATATTATTTGGACAGGACAAAACAATTCAGGAAATCCGATCAACTCTTTGTTTCCTATGCTGATAATAAGAAAGGCCTTCCTGTCTCAAAAGTGACCTTGTCTAGATGGCTTTCTTCTGTCATCTCTGAAATTTATCGGCTCAGGGGAAAACAGCTGTGCTCAAAACTTAAAGCACATTCAACCAGAAGCTTAGCTACTTCTACAGCCTTTCAAGCTAGACTTCCTTTAGACACTATTTGTGCAGCGGCCACTTGGGCCACTCCTCATACTTTTGTTTCCCATTACAAATTGGATTTGGCCTCCAGGGACAGAGCCAGTTTTGGCTCTACAGTTCTCAAGAGTCTGTTCCATTGAGCCACCCAGGATAGAGGTGCTAGGGACGCGGTCCCATCAAGCAAGAATGAAGGCGAGATTGACAACTTAACATTGAGAAGTTATGTACCTACCATAACGTTCCATGTTGGTTGTCTTCTCTCGCCTTCTTTCTTGCGACCCTCCCTCCTTCCCCCAGGCCTGGACAGACCTTTCTCTACAAAGAATGATAGTTCTGAAGACCATACAGAGCTGGTCCTTCTACCATCCTGCAGGTTTTTCTCCTCTTCTTTCTTCCTTTGGGAAGTTTTATGCTAGGTGCTATTGCCCTTTTTGTCATCAAACGAGATATGGGTACTTACCGCCTTGCATCATGGGATATGGGGCTGCCTCGAGCTGGTAAAAGTGACTCCCGAGCTTAGCAAGTGCCGAGTCGGAGCCGAGGATCGGCTCCGAACCCATCAAGCAAGAAAGAAGGCGAGAGAAGACAACTAACATGGAACGTTATGGTAGGTACATAACTTCTCATTAACTTACCAAGTGCAACTGCAAGCACAATTCCTGCCAGGAAAAGAAAACATTGTGGCAGACAAATTAAGCAGAAATTTGACAGACCCTCACGAGTGGAGACTACACCCACAAGTATTCTCAATGATAACTCAAAGGTGGGGACCGCCAGACATAGATCTGTTTGCCTCAACCAACAACTGCCAGCTACAAAAATTTTGCACAAGGACTTACCATCCCCTGGCCTGGAAAGTGGATGCCCTATCATTCAGTTGGACAGCATTGTCAGTCTACGCCTTCCCACCTCTGCCTCTACTCACCCAGGTATTACTGAAAACCAGATCAGAGAGACCACAGATGATCCTCATTGCCCCGGACTGGCCACGTCAACACTGGTACCCACTACTACGAAACTTGTCTGGCAGCCCTCCATGAATCTTACCTCAATTCCCTCTGCTGTTAACTCAACAGAACTCTCAGATCCTTCACAGTCAGTTAAGGACCTTAAATCTAGCTGCATGGAAAATACCTTAAATTATCAAACAACACTTCTCTCAAAGGACGTCCAGAATGTCATTTTGGAGGCCAGGAGGCCCAGCACCAGAAAAACTTACTCAGACAAATGGAAAAGATTTTGTGTGTGGAGCCAGGCCAGAAGCCTAAATCCTGGCATCCCAAATATTCCGCACATACTCCAATATCTAACTGAGCTGCTACACAAAGGCCTTTCTTTCTCATCCATAAAGATCCATGCTTCAGCCATTTCAGCTCAATATGATACGGTTCCTCCCATTTTCTCTCATCCTTTGCTAAGACAGTTTCTCAGAGGGGCAAAAAATATAAGACCCCCCAGAAAACCACCTACTCCAACTTGGGATCTAAATTTTGTTCTGGAAAAGTTAACACTTCCTCCTTTCGAACCAGCCTTTTCAGCAGAGCTTCAATACTTGTCATGGAAGACAGCCCTGCTGCTAGCTATCACCTCAGCATGCAGAGTCTCAGAACTGCAGGCACTTATGGCAGTGGAACCTTTCATCATTTTCCATCAGGACAGAGTATCTTTATGCACCAACCCTTCTTTCATGCCAAAGGTAGTATCCAGTGTGGCTCTCAATCAGACCATACACTTGCCCACCTTTTATCCAAACCCACAGAATAAAGGAGAAAGACTCCTTCACTCTTTGGACATTCACAGACAGCTATGTTACTATTTGGACAGGACAAAGGCCTTCAGAAAATCTGACCAACTCCTTGTATCCTATGCACCAGGCTCAGAAGGAAAGGCTATTTCAAAACAGACCATCTCCAAATGGATAGCACATTGCATCCGCTTTTGCTACTCACACCACGGGAAAGCAGTGCCTGCTAGTATTAGGTCTCATTCTACCAGGGCTACAGCAACCTCAGCAGCCGTCCTCCGAGGAATCCCAACAAAGGACATTCTGGAGGCAGCTACCTGGAGTTCAGTGCACACCTTCACCAAGCATTACCACCTTCCTCTGTACTCTAAAACCAGAGCTGGGTTTGCCACTGCAGTTCTGCAGGGCATCTTAGCTGCACCTAACCCAGTTTAGCTCCTACCACCCAACCATAGCTTTGGGACTCTACCCAAGTGTGATGACTGCAGCAGCATAGCGCGATGAACATAGTACAGTTTTGTACCTACCATAAATGTAGATGTTAGAGTGGTTATGCTGCTGCAGTCCAAGTTACCCTCCCTCCATCCCCTCTTTCTAACAAGGCTTTTTCTTATACCTCCATGTACTTCAACCTTTGGGATGCATGTCTGTATGGTGTATTTGCTTACAACTAGTACCATTGTTTTGCACTAAGGTATGTTTTGCAAGCTTCTTATTTTGCCTTCTTAGTTTGGGGGGACCTGACATCTGGGGCAAGAAAAACTGAAGAAAATGGCGTCAGCTGCCTCTTTTATATCCCTGCCGCAATGACGTCAGGGAAGAAGCGACGACAACCGACGCCGGGCCAAGGCTTTGGAATTCAGGCCGACTGCGTGACCGCCTGACGGCAGATAACCCAAGTGTGATGACTGCAGCAGCATAACCACTCGAACATCTACATTTATGGTAGGTACAAAACTGTACGTTTCTGCTACTTACAACCATGGTTAACCTGTGCCCAAGGGCATTGTCTCATTCCACCAGAGCTACAGCTACTTCTGCAGCCTTTCTCAGATGAGTACCAACCAAAGACATTCTAGAGGCTTGGAGTTCTATTCACACCTTTACAAAGCATTATCATTTGCCTCTCTACTTGAAGTCCAGGGCAGGCTTTGCCACTGCAGTTCTGCAGGGCCTTATAGCCGCACCTAATGCTGTTTAGCTCCAGCCTCCCAACCATAGCTTTGGGATTCTACCCAAAATGTAATGACTGCAACAGTGAAACACAAAGAACATAGTACAGTTGTGTACACTTACTATAAATGTAGATGTTCGAGTGTATTCACTGTTGCAGTCCAGGTTACCCTCCCACCAATCCCCCCTTTCATTCTGGAGTTTGTTTCCTTCTCTATCTTCTACAACCTATGTGGTATATTTGCTTGTAGATGAAGGTAAAATTTATATTGATGCATGTCTCTCTCTCTATACATATATATATATATATATATATGTATATATATAAATATAAATATATATATATATATATATATATATATATATATATTTTTTTTTTTGCTACCATTTTGGGGGCACCTGACATCTGGGGCAAGAAAAACTAAAGAAAATGGAGTCGGCTGCATGTTTTATACCCCTGATGACCTGACGTCAAGGAAGAGGAGACAGCAACCGACGCAGGACCCAAGACTTTAGAATTCAGGCCGACTTAGGGCAACCTGGCAGCAGATTACCCAAATGTAATGACTGCAACAGTGAATACACTCGAATATCTACATTTATGGTACGTGTACACAACTGTACTATTTAATGACCCTGAAAATAAATCTGCCTTGTCTCTTCTTAACTCTGCTTCTCAAGTGGCTAGGTGTTCTATTAGATGCAGTTGCAAAGCTGCTTATTCGTTTTCTAGAGCAACTGCTTCTGTTCTTTGTAGATTTTTGTGGCTTAGACTTCATCCTTTACTTCACGGTATCAAAGCTAAACTTCTGGACTCCCCTCCGGTTAAGGATCATTTTTCTTTTTGTTGCTGCAGCTACAGAACTTCTCAAAACTTTACAGGAGAAAGTTAAGGTCTTATAAGATTTTAAGCCAATTTTCTTTTTCCGCTGTTCCAGAAGAATTACCCTAATAAGGCTGGTGGTCCTTTTGAACAAAAGTCAAAAAACATCTACAAAGGATTTAAAAAAAAAAAAAAAAAGATTTCAGGACGAATCTCAGCAGGCCTCTAAGGGTTATAAACCTTCCTTTCCTGATAAACCAGCCAAGATCTATTCACTGATGCTTTGGAACTGGTACAGGGAGCTTGATCTCAGCACATCAGTCTGTGAGGTTTGGTCATCCAAAATGAGAAAGGAACACATACATATAAAGGAAACAAAAGCCCTTGTCTTGACTGTTCATTCCTTGCATTACTTCTGAACTCTAGGTCCGCTTGGATCTTCACTGATAACACCACATTAATGTGGTGCATAAAAAACAAGGGAGGCACCAAGTCTTATCGCCTCTGCAGACCAGCCTTAATTGCATGGGACACAGGAATTTCTTTCATGCTAGGTACATCTTATCAGAAGAGAACACTGTGGTAGATTTTTGAGCAAATTCTCATAAATAAATGCTAAACAGGATTGTCTTTCTGGAAATTGTCCTTGAGTAGGGTACTCCCAAAAACATCTTTTTGCCTCAAAGTACAGCAGATAGGTTGGGCTGTTCTGTTCCAGATGGTCATGCCTTCAGACACGGAAGATGGATGCCATACCTTTTTCTTGAAAAGGGATGTTTTGTGCATACCCTTCAGTTCCTCTAATTCCTCAAATCCTCCTCAAAATCAAGGAGGACAAGCCAAAACAGCTGGTGACTCCCTTTTGCGAATGCAGCACTGATTCCCACGATGTCCTTCAAGGATGCATCTGCAGTCCTTACAAATGGGTTGTCCTGTCATCAGGCAGCCCTTCGGTCGGCCGGATTCCAAAGTCTGGGTCTGGCCTCGGCTGGTGTCGCACTTCACCCGACGTCATAGCTGCAGTTCTTCGGGTATAAAGGCATCAGCCGACGCCATTTTCCCCAGTCTCTCTTGCCGCGTGGCGCCCGAAGCAGAAGCTGTTCGCAAGTGCCGGTCGGTCAGAACCAGAGATTACTACTACAAGTACCGAAGACTTCTAAAAGCTAAGTACCCCGTTGGGGACTCTTTCTTGCCTCAGCCGATGTCAGAAAAAGTGAATAACTGTTTAACTTGTGGGAAACAAATACCTCATAAAGATTTCCACTCTTACTGCTTACCTTGCTTAGGCCCAGACCACGACGTAGCAGCTTGTCTAGCCTGTGCTTCTTTCAACCGACGGACGCTTAGACGTCGGTCGGAATTTGCTGAAGAGTTTTTCGGCTCCGATTTTGCTTACATTATGCCGTCGGATACTCCGACTACGCAAATTTCTAAAAAAACGCAAGGAAAAGGACCGACACTCGCGGTCCGCGGTTTCGGCCGAAACCGCCGTTAAGCCAACCGCAAGTGTCTCGGTTTCGGTTCTTCCTTCGGCCGAAAGCTTGCCATTTACCGAGGCCTCATCTAGCCTGGCTGAATCTGCTACTGAAATCCCACCTGCTCTTGCAGGTTCACAGGATTTATCTGATACTATCCCTTTGGATATTTCTTCCCCTGCACGTGGAGCTGCTAGGCCTCCTGCATCCATGTCGATTAAGGCCTTTGCCAGGGCTAAAGCAGCAAAAACTACAAAGTCTGTGCCTGCTAAGACCCCCTCTCACAGGCCTAGCTCTAGTTCACAAATGCTTAGTCTAGCGGAGGATCTCATTTCTTTGATCCGGGGATCCCAACCACATCCAGACAGGGCCTCTCACCCACCTCCAGAGAAGAGGACTAGAGTAGAGCCCCCTGAGCCAGTTTCTTCAGATGGCTCCTCTGATGAATCAGATAATTCAAACCCTCCAGAGGGCCCCTTTTCTCCTTATGAGGACTCTGATGCAGAGGAGTCCATTCCTTCTGCCTCTCCGCCTGAGGAATTTTCTTTGGGGAAACCTTGCATGCTATGAGGGAACAATTTCAATGGCAGGGCCAGGATTTTTCAGACTCTAGGAAAAGGCTTAGAACCTTTTTGCATTTGCCACAGCATAGGCCTTTAGCCATTCCTCCAGTCCTTACTGTTGTGGATGATGCTTTTAATGATGCTTGTACTGCTCCTGATTCTCTTCCTCCGGCCCCTGCTAAGCCCGATAGGTACTACAGGGTCCCGGATACACATTATCATTTGTATAAGGCCCCTTTTGCAGATCCCAAAACTATCTCCCAGGGACCCAAGGCTGTAGCAGCTACTTCTACCAAAAACCCCCTCTGAAAGGGAATCTAGGGCCTTAGAGAGATGGGGTAAAAAGTTTACACTTCTGCTACTCTTTCAGCTAGGGCCTTGAACTGTCAATTCCACATGATTCAGTATCAGGAATTTGTTAGACCAATTAACTAAAAAACTGTCCTCGGATGAACCATTAGACAAAAAATCTGTACAGGAAATGGTACATAACATACAGCAGGTCAGTAATCATTCCTTAAAATGCGGCTATGATGCACTGGAGGCTTCCTTTAGATCAGCCATGACTGGCACAGTGATCAGAAGACATGCATGGTTAAAAGAGCAGTCCTTACCAGACCATGTTAAATCAAAGCTCCTAGATGCTCCCATGGATAAGCTCAATTTGTTTGGCTCCTGCAGCAGGTGCTGAAGAAGGTGGAAGAGAAAGCAAAATCTGTCCAGACAGTCAAGGATTTCTTGCAGGTCCAGCCTCCAAGGTTTAGCAGGAACTGGCCTTCCAAGTATTGGTCCTTTCCAGACACCTCCAGAGCTCCGAGAGGCAGGAATAGGCTCAAGAGGCAGGGGTCAATCCAGAGGTGCCTACAGGGGACGTCAGTGGCAGGCTAACAACCAGCGAGGTACAGCCACAGATCCAGCCACCACCACTTCCACAGGACAATTGCAGTGACTTGGCTCTGGCTCCGCCTACCAGGGAACAACTAGAGGCACCCTTAGGCGGGAAGCTAGCCTTATTTTCATTAAACTGGCATTACATCACAGGAGACAAATGGATTTTACAGACAATAGACCAAGGTTACAGGTTTCACTTCAATACTCTACCAAGGAAGAGAGGAATGCCAAACCTACCTCCAAATCAGAAGACAGAAGCTCTAGAACAAATAACTCACTCACTAAGGATGAGAGCTGTAGAAAGGGTACCATCTATGGAACAAGAGCAAGGGTTTTACTCCAGACTCTTCCTGGTACCAAGAAAAGAAAACCAATGGAGACCTATTCTCGACCTGTCCGCTTTAAACACATACCTCATTGTTCCAAAATTCAAAATGCTGACGCTACAGCAGCTTCTTCCCATGCTGGGCAAGGAGTCTTGGCTGGTAATTCTAGATCTCAAGGAGGCATACCTGCACGTCCCCATACGACCAAATTGCAGAAGATACCTCAGATTTCTTGCAGGATCAGAGCATTATCAATTCTCAGCATTGCCCTTTGGCTTATCTACTGCGCCCAGAGTATTCACGAAATGCCTGGCATCAGTAATTGCTCATTGCAGGCTTCAGGGAATTCAAATTTACCCTTACCTGGACGACTGCCTGTTACAAGCGGACAACAAAACCAAATTAACAAAAGATTTGGAAAGGGTCATTCATCTACTACAAGCCCTGGGATACACAGTCAATATAAAAAAGTCAAGGCTGATACCATCCCAAAGGATAACCTTCTTGGGTGCAGATCTGGACACATCAAAACAAATGGCTTTCCTGACAGTAGAAAAACAGGAGCAACTCCCTTTCTACTTCATGGCATTAACAAAGCAGAACCAGCTAACAGCAAGAAAAGTCCTGCAAGCTCTCGGTTACATGGCATCCTGCATAATACTGATTCCACATGCCAGACTACATATGAGAAAGTTACAGTGGTATCTAAGGAATTTATGGTCTCAGCACAAGCACAGCCTAGAAACCCAAATTCCAATAATTCCATGCCTGAAGCAAGAATTCCAATGGTGGGCTCAGGCCTGTCAATTAAACAAGGGACTGCCCTTCCACAGCACTCAACCAAGCCAGACCATCACAACAGACGCCTCAGACCTCGGTTGGGGGGCACACATGCTGGACAAGTGCATACAAGGCTTATGGACTCAAGACCAGCTGCACCTACACATAAATCAAAAGGAAATGCTGGCAGTAAAACTGGCAATTCAGGAATTCAGACCATTTCTTCGACAGGGTCAACTGCTGATAAGGACGGACAACACCACAGTTATGTGGTACATCAACAAACATGGAGGCACACATTCATACCCTCTATGCCGGATGGCAATGGACCTCTGGAATGTGGCACTGAGCTTCAACATTCAGCTACAAGCAATTTTTGTGCCAGGAAAAGAAAATATACTAGCAGACATCCTAAGCAGAACTACCACGGATGCCCACGAATGGATGCTGCATCCGGACATCTTCAAAACCATTACAGGGAAATGGGGACTACCAGAAATAGACTTATTTGCATCCCCACACAATCACCAACTGAAAAAATTCTGCACAAGGACGTACCACCCACTTGCTTGGAAAGTGGACTCCCTATCTTTCAGTTGGAAAAACCTGACAGCATATGCATTCCCACCTCTTCCCTTGATGCAGAAGGTGCTATTGAAGATCAAAGAAGACTGTCCAAGGATCATCCTGATAGCTCCAGACTGGCCAAGGCAACATTGGTACCCATTACTGAGGAGTATGTCTCGGGAACAAATATGGCCTCTGCCCCTAGTTCCCTTGCTGTTAACACAGAACAACTTCAAAACCCTGCATCCAAACCTGAAAACACTGCAACTGGCTGCCTGGAACATTGCATAAGACCAAATAACCCAGATTTATCTCAAAGGGTAAAAGACATTATCTTGGAGGCTCGCAGACCCTCAACAAGAAAAAATTATTCAGCAAAATGGAAAAGATGTCTCATTTGGAGTACTGCAAAAGGAGAGAATGTGTCACTGGTAAACATAGCTAACATCCTGGAATACTTGGCAGAGCTCTTCCACAACGGCCTGTCCTATTCTTCCATTAAGATTCATGCATCAGCTATTTCAGCAGAATACAACTTGGATCCTCCAGTCTTCTCACATCCTCTGCTCAGGCAGTTTCTGAGAGGGATTAAAAATGTAAAGCCACCTAGGAAGCCACCATTGCCAGCATGGAACTTTGTGCTAGAAAAGTTGACACTCCCTCCTTTCGAGCCAGCAGCAACAGCAGAATTACAGTACTTATCATGGAAAACTGCTTTCCTGCTTGCAATCACTTCAGCAAGAAGGGTATCTGAGCTACAGGCATTAATGGCAGTACAGCCCTTCCTGATCTTCCATCAAGATAGAGTGTCCATGAGAACTAATCCTACTTTTATGCCAAAGGTGGTCTCCAGGGTATCTTTAAATCAAGCTATCCACCTACCTACATTCTTCCCCAACCCACAGAACAGGGGAGAAAGACTGTTGCATACCTTGGATGTACATAAACAATTACGTTGCTACCTGGACAGGACCAAGAGCAATAGAAAAACTGACCAGCTACTGGTAGCATATGCAACAGGAATGGAAGGAAAAGCAATTTCAAAACAGACAATCTCTAAGTGGATAGGAAATTGCATTAGATTCTGTTACTCCTACCATGGGAAGAAAACTCCAGAAAACATCAGGCCTCATTCTACAAGGGCTACAGCCACTACCACAGCTTTTTTACGAGGAGTGGCTACCAAAGACATTTTAGAGGCTGCTACTTGGAGCTCCGTGCATACATTTGCCAAGCATTATAATTTACCTTTATACTCCAGATCCAGAGCAGGTTTTGCCACTGCTGTTTTGCAAGGGATCTTAACTGCACCATAATCTTATTTCTCCTCCTCCCCCAGTTTGGCTATGGTATTCTACCCATTTGTAAGGACTGCAGATGCATCCTTGAAGGGCATAGTACAGTTTTGTACCTACCATAAATGTAGATGTCCGATAGGCATGCATCTGCAGTCAGGATTACCCACCCTCCTTCCCCTCTGTGGTACTCCTAGGGTATTTGCCCATCTTGTAGCTAGCTGGGGGAATCTATTATGGTGTATTTGTTTGTATATATGTACATACATGCTTATTTTTGTTTGCTCTCTACTATTTGGAACCATTTGCATTTATCCAAATTTAGCCTTCCTAGAGGGCACCTGGCATCTGGGGCAAGAAACACTGAGGAAAATGGCGTCGGCTGATGCCTTTATACCCGAAGAACTGCAGCTATGACGTCGGGTGAAGTGCGACACCAGCCGAGGCCAGACCCAGACTTTGGAATCCGGCCGACCGAAGGGCTGCCTGACGACAGGACAACCCATTTGTAAGGACTGCAGATGCATGCCTATCGGACATCTACATTTATGGTAGGTACAAAACTGTACTTTTTCACTTAGGCAAAGGCAGTCATCACACGCTACTTAACATAATGGACTTCCTCACACAGAACAAAGGATGTTCATGTTCCACTTTTGCAGTCATTACAGTTGGGTTATCCTGCTGGCAGGCTACCCGCAGTCGGCCTGAGTTCCAAAGTCTAGGTCCGGCATCGGTTGCTGTCGCCTCCTCCCTGATGTCAGTGCACCAGGGGTATAAAAGATGCAGCCAATGCCATTTTCTTCAGTCTTTCTTGCCGCGCAGTGCCCGAAGCAAAAGCAGTTCGCAAGTGCAGGTCGGCCGACTCCTGAGATTTTCAAATTCGAATTTCAGATCCGAAGTCTTCATTAAAGCTAAGTACCCCGTTGGGGAAACTTTTTTCTTGCTCCAGACCGATGTCAGAAAAAGTTAATTGTATTTCTTGTGGGATGCAAATACCTCATAAGAATTTTCATTCTTACTGTATTCCTTGCCTAGGCCCTGACTACGACATTGCTAGTTGTCGGTTTTGTGCTAGATTTAACCAACACACTATTAAGCGTCGGTACGATTTTGCATTTCATTATTTTGGCAGAAGATTTAACTATATAATACCGTTGGAGCAACCGACTACTGGAGTTTATAAAAAGCGCAAAGAAAAGAACAGGCACCCGAGGTCCAAAATGGACGATGAGGCTTCTGTTAGGCCTGTCGCCGGTTCTCAGTGAGGCGCTTTCGCAGCCCCTGACGCCTGCTACCTCAGAGCCACAGGCCGCTTCCGACTCCCACGTGAAGCCGACTAGGCCGCTAGAAACTCAAGGTATTGGACACTCAAACTGTTCCCTCAGATGGGTCTGGAGCAGCTGAGCAGGCATCGGCTTCTGAGGGTGTTTTCAGGCCTACACAGTTATATGTAAAACCAACTTCAGCTTCAAAGGCAAAGACTAAAGCAGCTCTAAAGACAAAGAAACAAGTACAGCATTCTCCTGGACAGGCCTCCATGCCTAAAAAACAGATGCTTAAAATGGCCGAAGACCTAATTACTTTGATCAGGGGTTCCCATCCCCCTCCTGATAAGAGGCCTAGGCAAGAGATAGAATATGCATCTTCAGATCAGGTTTCCATTTCCTCTGATTCCTCTTCTGACCAGGAATATTCTCTTCCTCCCTATGAGGATTCTGATGCTGAAGAATCTATTCCTTCAGCCTCTCCTCCTGAGGATTATTCTTTTGGGGAAACCCTGCATACTATGAGGGAGCATTTCCACTGGGAGAGCCAAGATTACTCAGAATCCAAGAAAAGGCTCAGAGACTTCCTTTTATTACCTCAGCACAGGCCCCTTGCTATTCCTCCTGTTTTAGACATTGTAGATGTATTTTCAGAGTCCGGACTGTCTCCTGACTCTTTGCCACCAGCTCCTGTTAAGCCAGACAGATACTACAGGGTTCCTGATTCACATAAATTTCTTTATAAAAACCCTGCTGCAGACCCAGAAACTATCTCTGAGGGTCCCAAAAGGGGTCAAGGTGTCCACTGCAAAAAACCCTATACCCTCTGATAGGGATTCAAGGGCCCTGGACAGATTGGGGAAAAAGATTTATACTTCGGCTAATTTGGCTGTAAGAGCTTTAAATTGTCAATTTCATATGCTTAAATGTCAGCAATATCTAATGTGACTGCTTAAACAAAAAATGTTGACAAGTTCAGAATGTGCAGAAAACAAAGAAATGCAGGGTTTATTGCATGCTGCTGAACAAGTAGGAAAGCATACTTTGCGGTGTGGTTTTGATTCTCTAGAGGCCTCTTGCAGGGCTGCTGTTACAGGTTCTGTCATTAGGAGACATGCATGGTTAAAAGAACAGAATCTGCCCGATCGTGTTACAGCAAAATTATTAGATGCTCCATTACAACATGATACCTTGCTTGGTGTTAAAGCAGAAGAGGTTTTGAATAAAATGGAGGGCAACGCTAAATCTATGCAAACAGTCAGGGATTTCTTACAGGTACAGCCTCCCAGATTTAGCAGGAACTGGCCTGCAGAGCATTGGTCCTTTCCAGTGTCAGACAGGCCACAAAGAGGTAGATACAGACGCCCCAGAGGCAGATCACAGCCCCAAGGCTCATACAGGCCTAAACAATGGGGTGCTTCAACCTCCAAAAGCGGAGAGGAAAAATCACAGCCGTACAGTAAAGTCTCAATGACTTCCCCTGCCAGCACCAAGCACTTATTTTCTGACAGCCCCTTTGAGGGGAAAACTAGCACTTTTTGCTCAAAATTGGCACATGATCACTCAGGACAAATGGGTCTTAACTATCATATCCCAGGGCTACAGGTTCCATTTTCACACCCTGCCAAGGCCAAACTGTATGCCAGACCTGCCACACAATCAATGGGCAGAGGCACAAAAACAAGTTTCATCCCTCATGGACATGAGGGCCATTCAGCAAGTACCACAGAACAAGCAGGGACGATGATTTTACTCAAGGCTATTCTTGGTGCCCAGAAAGGACAAAACCTGGAGATCAATACTGGACCTGTCTATCCTGAACACATTCCTGGACATTCCAAAATTCAAAATGTTAACTCTGCAGCAGCTTCTGCCCATGCTGGACAAGAAGGCTTGTGACTTTAGACCTAAAAGAGGCATACCTGCATGCCCCAATCAGACAATCATGCAGAAGATACCTCAGATTTATAGCTGGCTCAATGCATTACCAATTCTCTGCACTGCCCTTTGGCTTAACTACTGCGCCCAGGGTCTTCACAAAGTGCCTGGCACCAGTAATTGCTTTTTGCAGACAAAGAGGAATTCAAATATATCCTTACTTGGATGACTGCCTTATTCAAGCAGAGAACAAGGACACTCTACTACAGCATCTGGCGTTTGTAAAAACATTACTAGCAGGCCTAGGGTCCACAGTACACGAAAAGAAGTCAAAACTCGTACCCTCTCAAGAGATAATATTCCTGGGTGCAAGCTAAAATACAACTGCCCAGATGGCTTATCTCACGCCAGACAAACACAGACAACTGACTACTTATTTCAAAATGTTGGCAACAAAAACCCAGTTATCTGCAAGAAAAATTCTGCAGGCTTTGGGTTTCATGGCATCCTGCATTCTGCTAATTCCATATGCAAGACTGCATATGAGGAAATTTCAATGGTATCTAAAAAGTGTTTGGACTCAACATTGCCACAGCCTGGAAACAGTAATTACCGTCAATTCCTGCCTGCAACAGGAGTTTAGATGGTGGGCAAAAGCCTGTCACCACAACACGGGACAGCCATTCACCTTACCCACAGCCAGGCAGACATTGACAACAGATGCATCAGATTATGCCTGGGTGGCTCATATGGCAGGAAGATGTATTCAGGGCACATGGTCCACAAGTCAAATGCATCTACATATTAATCAAAAGGAGATGCTAGCAGTTCAAGATGCCCTGACAGCCTTCATGGATCTACTTCATCCAGGACAACTACTGATAAAGATGGACAATACAACAGTTATGTGGTACATAAGCAAGGGGGCACACATACCTATCCCCTCTGCAAACTAGCCATGAACTTGTGGGACACAGCATTGACTTACAAAGTGCATCTGCAAGCACAATTCCTGCCAGGAAGGATAAATACTCTGGCAGACAAACTAAGCAGAAACCTAATGGATCCCCACAAGTGGAAATTGGATCCACAAGTCTTCAGCATGATAACAAGGAACTGGGGATGCCCGGACATAGGCCTATTTGCCTCCCCTCACAATTGCCAACTACAAAGCTTCTGCACAAGGACTTATCACAAGCAAGCATGGAAAGTGGATGCTCTTTCAGCTGGAAAAACCTAACAGTATATGCCTTTCCTCTTCTGCCTCTCCTCCCCAAGGTACTCCTCAAGGTCAGACAAGAGAAGCCAAAAATGATTCTCATTGCCCCAGAATGGCCCTGCCAGCGCTGGTACCCAATCCTAAAGAGCTTGTCCCAATGCCCATCTTGGGCACTACCTCAAATTCCTCACTTATTGACTCAACAAGACAGTCAGATACTGCACAGCCAACTCAGGACCCTAAACCTGGCAGCATGGCGGATAGTGTAGCCATTCAAGACACACCTATTTCTAAAGCAGTTACAGATGTTATTTTGGAGGCCAGGAGGCCTAGCACCAGAAAATCTTTTGCAGAAAAATGGAAGAGATTCTGTGCTTGGAACCAGGCACAAGGTATTGACACGATTGTTCCAAATATTCATCAGATTTTGCAATACTTAACTGAGATGCTGGATAAAGGCCTTTCCTTTTCATAGTTTCATAGTTTAGTACTAGACTATCTGCCCTGGGGCATTTGTAAGCCTAGCCACAGTGATGTGGCTTTTGCCACCCCATGAAATGGTACAAAAATGTACAGAATAAATTTAGAATACTGTGCCTCTGTCTAGTAGTGACACAATGAAGGTCCCCTTATATAATAGAATTAGTTTACTGTGCCCCTGTCTAGCAGTGACACAGATGTGACCCTGGGTAACGTGATCTCCCATCCACTCATCAAGATTTCTCTTGAAGAGAGTCAGTGAGGGGCTCTGCCTAATATGAACTGGGATCTTGTTCCAAAGCATGGGAAGCCTCTGGGTTATGAATCTTTCCCTCCAGCATGTCCTATTCATACTTGTGCCGAGGTTTAAGTCTTTAGCTCTCGTGGTCATGATGGATTTGGATTTTTTGAGATGGAGCATGTCCATCAGATCCTGATTGGACATGGCCTTGTACGTCAGGCAGAGATCACCTCTGAGCAGGTGGTATGCTACTGAATAGAGCTAAAGTTTCTTTAGTCTGGCGGAATAAGACATATGTTGGAGACCCTTGATCCTCTTGGTGAGGTACTTTTGTGGTCTCTCCAGCTGTTGCGAATGCCGGGTGAGGTACATACTAAATGGGGCATTGTACTCAATCATGGGTCTGATGAGGGAGGAGTATAGGGGTACAATGACATCCTTGGATCTGGATGTGAATCCCTTCATGATGAGGTGTGCAAGGTAGAATGTTTTTCTAACCACTTTGGCAACGTGGGTGTCAAATGAGAGGTCGCTGTCGACTTGGGTCCCTAGGTCTCTGATTACTTTTTCTGTACTCAGTGGGTTGCTGTCTGTGATAATTTGTGGGTACTTTGTTTTTCCCAAAGGGGATGACTGTACATTTTTTGGCATTTAGTGTAAGGGCGTGACTCCGGCACCAGTTGTCCGTTTCTGTGAGGCCTTTTTGTAGGATGTATGTGTCCGCTGGTGTATCGACTATGGCGCCTAGTTTGCAGTCACCTGCGAACTTTGTCAGCCACAGCCCTCCCATGTTTGCTTTAACATCTGAGAAATAAATGCCGAACAAGAGGGGTCCCAGGACAGATCCCTGTGGGACACCACTTGTGACTGGCTTTGAGTCTGACATTGCTGCAGCGATTTTAACTTTATGGGTTCTGTCCTTTATCCAGTTTGCAACCAATCTAGTGACATAAGGGTTTGCATTTAAGCTGTTGAGCTTATCTATGATGCCTGAGTGGGGTATTGTGTCGAAGGCCTTAGCCAAGTCCAGGTAGGCTGTATGGACTGCTTTGTCCTCATCAGTGGCTCTAGTGACTGTTTCGAAAAAGTCAACCAGGTTCAAAAGGCAGGATCTGCCCTTTACAAAGCCGAACTGGGTGGGGTCAAGTGTCTGTAGGTCCCCTTGTTTGAGTTCCATAATGATTCTTTCCAAAGCTTTGCAGACCAGGCTGGTTAAGCTTATGGGGCGGTAGTTCCCAGGGTCTGTAGAGGTACCCCCTTTGTGGAGTGGGACCACTGTTGCTGTACGCCAGTGTTCAGGTACATATCCTGTAGTAAGGCTAAGGTTACATAGCATTTTTATGTGCGGGTTTAGCTCCTCTTGGAGTTCACGTAGAACGCAACCCGGGATACCGTCAGGTCCCATTGATGCTGTGTTTTTAGCTTTGTTGAGGCGGTTCTCACTTGGACATCTGAGATGACAGGAGATTACATTCAGCTGGGATAAGTATTTCTTCTTTTGGGGTGAGGGGGGGGAGAAATTTGCACTGAACCTGTCAGCCAGAATGTTGGCAATATCTGTGGGTTCAGTGTATTTTTTGTTGTGAACTAACTCTGAGCATATCTGAGGGTTTCCGCCCAGGTTTCTAACATAGCTGAAGAAGGCTTTGTGGTTATCTTTAGTGTCCCTAACGATTTTTCTCTCAAAGTTGGCCTTGGATGTTTTTATGAGAGAACGTAGTTTTCTGCTAATGTTGATCAGAGATGTCTTCCCTTTATGGGATTTTGCTCTGACATGCAGTAGCTTCCTTCTTTTGTTATACAATTTGTTAATGGCTGAGGTCCACCAGCCAAGATGCTTGCCTTTGGTGGAGAGGGACTTGGATTTATTTGGGATTGCATGATGCATGCATTCTTGGAGATGTCCATAGAAAGCATTTGTGAAGGATTCGGCATTGTGGGATGTGGTATCCACTGGCCCAGTGGGCTAAAAGGATACCATCTCAGTCTTAAGAAGAGTAAAGTTTGGTTTTGAGAAGATGTTCATCGTGCATACAGCTGCAGTCATAACAGATGGGTTTTCCTGCCATCCGGCGGGTCCTCGGTCGGCCGAATTCCGAAGTCTAGGTCCGGCGTCGGTTGTTGTCGCTCCTTCCCTGACGTCAGTGCGGCAGGGGTATAAAAGAACCAGCCAACGCCATTTTCTTCAGTCTTTTTTGCCGCGTGGTGTCCGAAGCAGTTCGCAAGTGCCGGTCGGCCAGCTCGTGAGATTACGGATATTTTTCAACCGAAGTCTTCTTGAAAGCCAAGTACCCTGTTGGGGAAACTTTTCTTGCCTCAGACCGATGTCAGACAAAGTTAATAATTGTATTTCATGTGGGAAGCAAATACCGCATAAGGATTTTCATTACCTCTGCATTCCTTGCTTAGGCCCAGACCACGACATCCTGGCCTGTCGTTTTTGTGCTACATTCAACAGACGCACTATTAAGCGTCGGGCAGAGTTCGCCCAACACTATTTTGGCAAAAAATTTAATAACATTATGTCGTCGGATACTCCGACTCCAGTTTTGGGTAAAAGACGCAAAGATAAGGACCGACATACGAGGTCCGCGACTTCTGCCGACACCACGCCAAAGCCGACTACAGGTGGTCCGGTTCTCAGTGAGGCGCCTACGCAGCCCCTGACTACCGACGACACTTCATTGGCGGTGTCTGCTGTGCCCGAGGTCACAGGCTCTTCGGCCCACACCCAGACTACAGATACCGAAGCCACTTTTGGCGGTGAAACTCAGAATTTAGACAGGGCTGCCACCTCTCAAGGTGTCTTCAGGCCTTCCTCTTCTTTTTCCATCAAGGCTTTTCACTAAGTCTAAAGCAGCCATGCATTCTAAAAGACAAGTTCCACAGGGCCCTTCTCAAGGCCCCATGCCTAAAAAGCAGATGCTCAAAATGGCTGAGGATTTGATTACTCTTATCAAGGGTTCTCAAACCCCCCCCCCCCCCGGACAAAAGGCCCAGAGTGGAGGAAGATTCTCCCTCCTCGGACCAGGCCTCCATTATTTCAGAACGTTCTGAAGATCAGGAACATTCTTACTCCCCTTTTGAAGATTCTGATGCAGAGGAGTCCATTCCCTCTGTCTCCCCCCCTCAGGATTACTCTTTTGGGAAAACCTTGCATACCTTGAGGGAACACTTCCACTGGGAAGGCCAAGAGTACTCAGACTCCAAGAAAAGGCTTAGGGATTTTCTCTTGCTCCCTCAGCACAGGCCTCTGGCTATACCTCCTGTCTTAGACATTCTAGATGATGTGTATTCGGAGGCCTGCCTTAACCCAGACTCTCTACCTCCAGCCCCAGTCAAGCCTGACGGGTATTACCGGGTTCCTGACTCACACCAATTCCTATACAAAAGCCATGCGGCTGACCCAGAAACTATTTCACAGGGTCCCAAGGGAATTAAGGCCTCCACTGCTAAAAATCCATTACCTTCAGAGAGAGATTCCAGAGCTTTAGAAAGGTGGGGGAAAAAGGTATACACCTTGGCTACCTTAACCATGAGGACATTAAACTGTCAGTTCCATATGTTAAAGTACCAACAGTTTCTGTTGTCACAGTTGAGAAGCAACATGTCACAACCTGAACAACCAGACTTGAAGGAGTTGCAGGATTTGATACATAGTGCAGAACAAGTGGGTAAACATACCTTGCAATGTGGTTTTGATGCTTTAGAGGCCTCATGTAGAGCTGCTGTTACAGGATCAGTCATACGTAGACATGCCTGGCTCAAAGAGCAAATTTTACCAGATCATGTCAAAGCAAAATTACTAGATGCCCCTCTGCAAAAAGATGTATTGTTTGGTGTTAAAGCTGAGGAGGTATTAAAGAAAATGGAGAAAAAGGCTAAATCAATGCAAACAGTGAAAGATTTCCTACAGATACAACCTCCACGTTTCAGTAGAAATTGGCCTTCCAAAAATTGGTCCTTTCCAGCCACGGACAGACCCCAAAGAGGCAGATACAGGCGCCCGAGCGGCAGAGGGCAATCTCAAGGATCGTTTACAGGCAGACAATGGCAAGCACCTACACAAAGAGGTGGTGAGGATAGTTCACAGCCATTCAGAAAGCAGAGCCAATGACTTTCCCCTTTGCATGCCAAGCAAGGCTCAAATGGCAGCACCTTTAGGCGGAAAACTGGCATTATTTTCGAAAAATTGGCATATTGTCACAAAAGACAAATGGATCCTGGACATTATAGACAGAGGCTACAGATTCCACTTTCACCCTTCCAAAAATGAGAGGCATGCCAAACCTGCCACACAATCAAAGGGCAGTGGCACAAAAACAAATTTCATATCTCATGGACATGAAAGCTATTCAAGAGGTACCTGCACAAGAACAGGGTCAAGGTTTTTATTCCAGACTATTCCTGGTACCATGGAAGGGAATAGATTGGAGACCTATTTTGGACCTATCCATCCTAAACACATTTTTACTCGTGCCATAATTCAAGATGCTCTCACATTAAAGCAGCTTCTTCCCATGCTGGGCAAGGAGTCTTGGCTGGTAACATTGGACCTCATGAAGGCGTAACTGCATTTCCCAGTCAGACAAGATTGCAGAAGATACCTCCGATTTCTTGCAGGTTCAACCCATTATCAATTCTCTGCATTACCCTTTGGCTTATCTACTGCGCCCAGAGTGTTCACGAAATGCCTGGCATCAGTAATTGCCTACTGCAGACTTCAAGGGATACAAAATATACCCATATTTGGACGACTGCCTGATCCAAGTGGACAGCAAGAACATACTTCTGAAACCTCTGGCTTTTGTATTAATGTTGCTGAATTCTCTGGGATACACAGTCAACAAAAAGAAATCAAGGCTAATACCCTCTCAAACAATAATTTTCCTGGGTGCCAGCTTGGATACAAACACCCAGATGGCCTACCTCACACCAGAGAAACAAGGGCAATTAACTCAATATTTCAGAAAAAAGGCAACTTTCACCAGGCTGACTGCAAGGAAAATCCTGCAGGCTCTGGGATTCATGGCATCTTGCATCCTACTAATCCCATGTGCAAAGCTGCATATGAGGAAACTTCAATGGTACCTAAAAAACCTATGGTTTCAACACAGCCACAGTTTGGAAACAATAATACCACTAATTCCATGTCTTCAAAAGGAATTTCTGTGGTGGGCTCAAGCATACCAAAGAAACACAGGTCTCCCATTCTGCAAGCCTCAAGCAAGTCAAGTCATCACAACAGACGCCTCGGACTACGCCTGGGGGGCACACATGACAAACCGGTGCATTCAGGGCAAATGGTCCCAAAAGGAAAAGCACCTACACATCAATCAAAAGGAAATGCTAGCAGTAATAAATGCTATTGTAGCTTTCAAAGACCTTCTGCATCCAGGTTAGCTATTGATAAGGACAGACAACACCACAGTAATGTGGTACATAAACAAACAGGGAGGAACCCATTCATACCCCCTATGCAGGCTGACTGTGTTTCTTTGGAACATGGCTCTGGAATTACAAATCGAACTTCAAGCACAGTACTTGCCAGGCAAGGAAAACACGCTGGCAGACAACCTAAGCAGAAATATGACAGATCCACACGAATGGAAGTTGCATCCTCAAGTTTTTACAAGGATAATTCAAGCATGGGGAA
Source organism: Protopterus annectens (assembly GCF_019279795.1). NCBI lineage: Eukaryota > Metazoa > Chordata > Ceratodontiformes > Protopteridae > Protopterus > Protopterus annectens. The sequence goes on from NC_056742.1 coordinate 246,475,897, forward strand.
GGCCAGACATAGATCTCTTTGCCTCCCACAGAAATCACCAATTGGCAAAATTCTGCTCAAGGACCTTTCATCCACAGGCCTGGAAAGTAGACGCACTCTCTTTCAGTTGCACAACAATGACAGTTTATGCCTTTCCACCTCTTCCTCTGCTGCCCAAAGTTCTATTAAAAACCAGAGCAGACAGACCAAAGATGATTCTCATTGCTTCAGACTGGCCAAGACAACACTGGTACCCACTCCTGAGGAGCCGGACGCATTCCCCACCATGGATCCTGCCTCTAATGCCTCTTCTACTGACTCAGCACAACTTCAAAACTCTTCACAGTCAGCTGAAAACACTCAATCTAGCCGTATGGAAGATTCCTTAAATTCACAACAAACCCTACTCTCCAAGGAGGTGCAGGATGTCATGTTGGAGGCCAGAAGGCCTTCTACTAGAAAAGCCTACTCCGCAAAATGGAAACGGTTTTGTGTCTGGAATGAGAAAAAGGGTCAGGATCCTGGAAAACTGAACTTACCTCAAATATTACAGTATCTAGCTGAGCTGCTAAGCAGTGGACTTTCATTCTCCTCCATCAAAATCCATGCCTCAGCCATTTCTGCAGAATACAACACTGATCCACCCTTATTCTCTCACCCCCTCTTAAGACAGTTCCTCAGAGGGGCTAAGAATCTAAACCCCCCAAGGAAGCAACCAGTGCCTGCTTGGGATCTCAATTTAATTCTAGAAAAGCTGACCTTGCCTCCTTTTGAGCCAGCTGCTTCAACAGATTTGCAATATTTGTCCTGGAAAACAGCTTTCCTTCTGGCTGTTACCTCAGCTCGTAGGGTATCGGAACTGCAAGCTCTCATGGCTGTGCAGCCTTTTATAATCTTCCATCAGGACAGAGTTTCCTTACGAACCAACCCGTCCTTTATGCCAAAAGTGGTATCCAGGGTAGCTTTGAATCAGGATATACACTTACCTACCTTTTATCCTAATCCTCAAAACAAAGGGGAGCGATTACTACATTCCTTGGACATCCACAGGCAACTGCGTTATTATTTGGACAGAACAAAGCCTTTCAGAAAATCAGAACAGCTCTGTGTCCTATGCTATAGGAGCTCAAGGAAAGCCAATTTCCAAACAGACAATCTCAAAATGGAGAGCCCACTGCATACACTTTTGCTATTCTTTTCATGGCAAAACTGTACCTACAGGCATCAGATCTCACTCCACAAGGGCCACGGCTACCTCTGCAGCTTTTCTCAGAGGAGTTCCTACCAAAGATTTTCTGGAAGCAGCCACTTGGAGTTCTGTGCATACCTTCTCCAAACACTACCACCTTCCACTATACTCCAAATCTAGAGCGGGCTTTGCCACTGCAGTCTTGCAGGGCATTCCGGCTCCTCCTAGATGTCCTTCAAGGATGCAACTGCAGTCCTGACATATGGGTTGTCCTGCCTCAGGCAGCCCTTTGGTCGGCCGGATTCCAAAGTCTGGGTCCGGCGTCGGCTGATGTCGCCCTTTCCCCGACGTCAGAGCGCCTGGGGTATAAAAGCGTCAGCCGACGCCATCTTCTTCAGTCTTTCTTGCCGTGCGGTGCCCGAAGCAGAAGCAGTTCGCAAGTGCAGGTCGGCCAGCTCCTGTGTTTTCAGCTACTGAAGTCTTCAAAAAAGCTAAGTACCCCGTTGGGGACCTTTTCTTGCCTCAGCCGATGTCAGATAAAACTGAAAAAGTTAATAATTGTTTAACTTGTGGGAAACAAATACCTCATAAGGATTTCCACTCTTACTGCTTACCCTGCCTTGACCCAGAAAACAACGTCTCGGCCTGTACAGCTTGTGCTTCTTTCAATAAACGCACTCTTAGGCGTCGGTCAGAGTTTGCACAGGATTATTTTGGGGAAGATTTCTGTTATATCATGCCGTCGGAGCTTCCGACAGCACATTTACCTAAAAAACGGAAGGATAAGGACCAACACCCGCGGTCTCGGCCCACACCACGCTGAGGCCTACCGCGAGTGTCTCTGTCTCTTCTGAGCCAGTTTCACAACCGCGACAGACCGATGATACCGCCCCACCGGTGACTTTGATACCGGAGGCCAGCTCGGTGCCGGTTTCTGTTCTCCCCTCTGAGACCGTAGCCCAGGATATTTCTGACACCATTTCAGTGGATAAGAGTACTCCAGCACGTGGGGCTGCCAGGCCTCCAGTGTCTATGTCCATTACGGCCTACACACGTGCTAAGGCTGCCAAACAGGCTAAGTCTCTCCCTCCAAGATCTATTTCTCTGGGATCCACTTCTGGTTCTCAAATTTTAAGTTTAGCTGAGGACCTTATTTCTTTAATTAGGGGTTCTCAGCCACCTTCTGTCAAGAGGCCTAGGGTTGAGCAGGTAGATCCCCAGTCCTCCGATGAGGCCTCAGGTGATTCTGCACATTCAGACTACCAGGAGGAGGCCTTCCCGGCCTACGAGGATTCTGAGGCGGAGGAATCCATTCCCTCTGCTTCTCCTCCTGAGGAGTTTTCCTTTGGGGAAACGCTTCATTCCATGAGGGAACGCTTCAAATGGCAAGGCCAAGAATACTCAGATTCTAGGAAAAGGTTAAGGGAATTTTTAAAGCTGCCTCAGCATAGATCCTTAGCTATTCCTCTAGTTTTAAATGTTTTAGATGATGTGTACTTAGAATCAAGTGTTTCCCCTGACTCCCTCCCCCCTGCTCCTGTCAAGCCAGACAGGTACTACAGGGTCCCAGACACACATCAATTTCTGTACAAGGGCCATACTGCTGACCCTGAAACTATTTCTCAGGGGCCTAAAGGGGTTTCCTCCACTACTGCTAAGAATCCACTTCCTTCGGAAAGAGATTCTAGGGATTTAGAAAGGTGGGGCAAGAAAGTATATACATCTTCCACCCTTTCTATACGAGCATTAAATTGTCAATTTCATATGATTCAGCATCAGGAATACATGTTGGATGACTTGCAAAAGAAATTGGCTTCCTCTGAACCATTAGATAGAAAGGGGTTACAGGAATTGGTTCATAATACTCAGCAGGTTAGCAACCATTTCCTTCAGTGTGGATATGATGCATTGGAAGCTTCATGTAGAGCAGCAATGACAGGTGCGGTCATACGCAGACATGCTTGGTTAAAGGAACAAACATTGCCAGACCATGTGAAAATTAAGCTTTTGGACGCACCACTAGAGAAACATAAGCTATTTGGTGCTACTGCACAAGAGGTTTTAAAGAAAATAGAGGAAAAGGCAAAATCAGTGCAAACAGTCAAAGATTTCCTCCAGGTACAGCCTCCAAGATTCAGCAGGAATTGGCCTTCTAAGCATTGGTCCTTTCCAGACACAGACAAATTTCAGAGGCAAAAACAGACATGGCAGAGGTAGAGGGCAAACTCGAGGCTCCTACAGAGGACGTCAATGGCAGCCTCCGAACCAGAGAGGTGGGGCAGGACCTTCCACTGCTCCGCAGGGACAATCTCAATGACTTGACTTTGACTCCGCCATCCAGGGCTCAATTAGAAGCACCTTTGGGGGGAAAATTATCTTTATTCTCACAAAATTGGCGCAATATTACAAAGGACAAATGGATACTGGACATAATAGACAAAGGATACAGATTCCATTTTCATACACTACCAACAAGACATGGCAGGCCAAACCTGCCACCAAATCAAAGGGCAGAGGCACTCAAACAAATAACAAACCTACTTCAAATAAGAGCAATAGAGAAGGTTCCTTCTGCAGAACAAGGCCAAGGATTTTATTCAAGACTGTTCCTTGTTCCAAGAAAAGAAAACCAATGGAGACCCATTCTGGACTTGTCCGCACTGAATACTTACCTTATTGTGCCAAAGTTCAAAATGCTGACTTTACAGCAACTCCTTCCCATGCTGGGCAAGGGGTCTTGGCTGGTAACTCTGGACCTCAAGGAGGCATACCTGCATGTCCCAATCAGACAAAGTTGCAGAAGATACCTCAGATTTCTTGCAGGCTCAGAGCATTATCAATTCTCTGCATTGCCCTTTGGCTTATCTACTGCGCCCAGAGTGTTCACAAAATGCCTGGTATCAGTAATTGCACATTGCAGACTTCAGGGGATACAAATATACCCTTACCTGGACGACTGCCTTATACAAGCGGACAGCCAACAAGCCTTGTTAAAAAACTTGGACTATGTTATTCACCTACTGCAGGCCTTGGGATACACAGTCAATATTCAGAAATCAAGACTCGTACCATCCCAACAAATACCTTTCCTGGGTGCCACACTGGACACAAACACCCAGATGGCGTTTCTGACAAAAGAAAAACAAAAACAATTACCAGAATACTTCAGAAAATTAGCAACACACACCCAGATGACTGCAAGGAAAATCCTGCAGGCCCTTGGTTTCATGGCATCTTGCATTCTTCTGATTCCACACGCAAGGCTGCATATGAGGAAACTACAATGGTATCTAAAAAGTCTATAGTCTCAACACAGCCACAGCCTGGAAGCATTGATCCCACTCATTCCATGCCTTCAAAAGGAATTTCTGTGCTGGGCTCAAGCAAGCCAGATAAACAAAGGTCTGCCTTTCAGCAAGCCTCATACAAGTCAAACCATAACAACAGATGCCTCAGACCATGGATGGGGGGCGCGCATGGAGGGCAGATGCATTCAAGGACAATGGACACTAAAAAGCACCTGAACATCAACCAAAAAGAAATGCTGGCAGTGATACATGCAATCAAGGCCTTCGGAAAATCCATGCATCAGGGCCATCTACTAATAGACAGACAGTACCACAGTTATGTGGTACATAAACAAGCAAGGAGGTACCCATTCCTACCCTCTTTGCAGACTGGCAATGAATCTCTGGGATATTTCCCTACAATTGAAAATAGAGCTACAATCCCAGTTTGTACCAGGGAAGGACAATGTTCTGGCAGACAGCCTAAGCAGAAACATCATGGATCCACACGAATGGATGTTGCATCCAGACATTTTATTACAAATAACTCAAGCATGGGGAAGGCCGGACATAGATCTTTTTGCCTCCCACCTCAATCACCATCTGAAAAATTTTGCACAAGGACATACCATCCTCAAGCATGGGAGGTGGACGCTCTCTCCTTCAGTTGGAACTCTCTAACACTATATGCCTTCCCACCTCTTCCTTTGATGACCAAGGTGTTACTAAAGATCAAGACAGAGCAACCGAAAGTCATACTGATAGCTCCAGACTGGCCAAGACAACACTGGTACCCACTGCTACGGAGCTTGACACACACCATTCCGTGGCTCCTTCCTCAAAGGCCACTTCTTCTGACACAGCACAATTACAGGACACTACACCCCAGCTTGAAAACATTGAAGCTGACAGCTTGGAAGATTCCATGACTATTCCTCAGGATACACTTTCCAAAAGGGTTAAAGATATCATCCTGGAGGCGCGCAGACCTTCCACTAGAAAAACATACTCAGCAAAATGGAAGAGATTTCTTATCTGGAACAGCAAAAAGGGTCAAGACCCATCAGTGATGAGCATTCCACAGATCCTAGAATATTTGGCTGAAATGCTCCACAATGGCCTTTCATATTCTTCCATAAAAATACATGCTTCAGCAATATCTGCCAAATATAACACTGATCCGCCTGTATTTTCTCACCCATTGCTAAGACAGTTTCTAAGAGGTATAAAGAACATCAACCCTCCAAGGAAACCACCAGTGCCTGCATGGGACCGCAACTTCATGCTGGAAAAATTAACTCTTCCTCCCTTTGAACCAGCAGCATCTTCAGAGTTGAAATTTTTGTCTTGGAAGACCGCTTTCCTTCTGGCAGTAACCTCTGCAAGAAGAGTCTCTGAGCTACAGGCCCCTATGGCAATACAACCATTTCTCATTTTTCATCAGGACAGAGTTTCTTTGAGAACCAATCCGTCATTCATGCCAAAGGTGGTATCCAGAGTGTCCCTGAATCAAGCTATTCACCTGCCTACCTTCTTTCCCAATCCTCAAAATAAAGGAGAGAGACTTTTGCACACCTTGGACATACACATACAGTTGCGCTACTACTTGGACAGAACAAAGTCTTTCAGAAAATCTGACCAGCTTTTTGTAGCTTGCGCTGCTGGATTGCAGGGAAAAGCAATTTCCAAACAGACAGTTTCTAAATGGATTGGAAATTGCATTCGATTCTGCTACTCTTTTCATGGAAAAATAGTGCCAGCTGACATCAGGCCACATTCCACCAGAGCTACAGCCACCTCCACAGCCTTTTTAAGAGGAGTGGCAACAGAGGACATTTTAGAAGCTGCTACATGGAGCTCCGTGCATACATTTTCCAAACATTACAACCTGCCTTTATATTCCATATCCAGAGCAGGGTTTTCTTCTGCAGTCCTGCAGGGCATTTTAGCTACACCATCTTTGTCTTAGTGCCTATCACCCCCAGGTTGGCTATGGTATTCAACCCATATGTCAGGACTGCAGTTGCATCCTTGAAGGACATAGTACAGTTTTGTACCTACCATAAATGTAGATGTCCGATAGGTATGCAACTGCAGTCAGGTTTTCCCTCCCACCTACCCCTCTGTGGTATTCTTTTGGGTTTCTACCCCTCATTTTAGCTACCTGGGGTAATCTTTTATGGTGTATTTGTTTTTTATGTTGTACTTGTCTGGAATTTTTTCTCTATTTTCAAAATTTAGCCTTTCTTAGAGGGCACCTGGCATCTGGGGCAAGAAACACTGAAGAAGATGGCGTTGGCTGACGCTTTTATACCCCAGGCGCTCTGACGTCGGGGAAAGGGTGACATCAGCCGACGCCGGACCCAGACTTTGGAATCCGGCCGACCGAAGGGCTGCCTGAGACAGGCCAACCCATATGTCAGGACTGCAGTTGCATACCTATCAGACATCTACATTTATGGTAGGTACAAAACTGTACTTTCCACCTAGTGCCTACCACCCCTTTCTTAGCTTTGGGATTCTACCCATCTGGTATGACTGCAGCTGTATGCACGATGAACATAGTACAGATGTCCTTCATGGATGCATCTGCAGTCATAACAAGTGGGTTGTCCTGTCGTCAGGCAGCCCTGCAATCGGCCGGATTCCAAAGTCCGGGTCCGGCTTCGGCTGATGTCGCACTCCACCCGACGTCATCTCTGTTGGTCTTCGGGTATAAAAGCATCAGCCGACGCCATTTTCCTCAGTCTTTCTTGCCGCGTGGCGCCCGAAGCAGAAGCTGTTCGCAAGTGCCTGTCAGTCGGATCCAGAGATTACTTCTACCGAATACTACTTCGAAGACTTCTAAAGCTAAGTACCCCGTTGGGGACTCTTTCTTGCCTCAGCCGATGTCAGAAAAAGTTAACAATTGTTTAACCTGTGGGAAACAAATACCTCATAAAGATTTCCACTCTTACTGTCTGCCTTGTTTAGGCCCAGACCACGAGGTAGCAGCCTGTTCGGCCTGTGCCTCTTTCAACCGACGAACGCTTAGGCGGCGGGCGGAGTTTGCAGAACAGTTTTTCGGTACTGATTTTGCGTACATTATGCCGTCGGATCCTCCGACTACCCAGTCTTCCAAAAAACGCAGAGATAAAGACCGACACTCGCGGTCCGCGGTTTCGCCGTAACCACGGTAAAGCAAACATGAGTGTCTCGGTTTCGGCGAAACCGAGAAAACTGATCTAAGCACAGCTGAACCTATTCTTACTACTGAGGCCCCTGCTACAACTCTTGAATCGACCTCAGGACTTTTACCCACTACGGTGGTTGACTTATCAGACACCATCCCCTTGGATGTCTCTACCCCAGCACGTGGTGCTGCTAGGCCTCCAGCAGCCATGTCCATTAAGGCCTTCGCCAGGGCTAAAGCAGCCAAGACTACTAAATCAGTGCCTGTTAAACCCCCCACATCCAGGCCCTCTTCTAGTTCTCAAATGCTTTCTTTGGCAGAAGATTTAATTTCTTTAATTAGAGGATCTCAATCTCACCCAGACAGGGCCTCTCAGCCCCCAGAGAAGAGACCTAGGCCAGAGCCCCCTGAGCCAGTGTCTTCTGATGATTCTGCTGATGAATCAGACATAACTGACCAGCCAGAGGCTCCCTTCTCCAATTTTGAAGATTCTGATGCTGAAGAATCCATTCCTGCTGCTTCCCCACCAGAAGAATTCTCCTTTGGGGAAACCTTGCATGCCATGCGAGAACAGTTCCAATGGCAGCAACAGGATTTTTCAGACTCCAGAAAAAGACTTAGAACCTTTCTGCACCTCCCACAGCACAGGCCCTTAGCTATACCTCCTGTTCTATCTGTGGTGGATGATGCTTTTAATGATGTTTGCTCCGCTCCAGATTCTTTACCCCAGCCCCTGCCAAACCAGACAGATTTTACAGGGTGCCAGATACTCATCACCACCTTTACAAGGCCCCACTTGCAGACCCAGAAACTATATCCCAGGGTCCCAAGGCAGTAGCCGACCACAGCTAAAACCCTATTCCTTCTGAAAGGGAAGCAAGGTCATTAGACAGATGGGGTAAAAGGTCTACACTTCAGCTACTCTCTCAGCTAGAGCTTTAAACTGTCAGTTTCACATGATACAATACCAAGAGTTTATGCTTGATCAGTTAACTAAAAACTAACCACTGATGAATCTCTTGATAAGAAATATGTATTAGAGATGGTAAATAACATACAACAGGTTAGCAACCATTCCTTAAAATGTGGCTATGATGCACTGGAGGCTTCATTTAGATCAGCCATGACAGGCACAGTGATAAGAAGGCATGCATGGCTAAAGGAACAAGCTTTACGGATCATGTTAAAGCCAAGTTGCTAGATGCTCCTATGGACAAGACAAGTTTGTTTGGTACACCTGCCCAGCAGGTTATGAAGAAAATGGAAGAAAAGGCAAAATCTGTTCAAACTGTTAAAGATTTCTTGCAGGTTCAACCCCAAGGTTTAGCAGGAACTGGCCTGCCAAAATTGGTCCTTTCCTGACTCCACAAAATTTCAAAGGGGCAGGAATAGACGTTCCAGAGGCAGAAACCAACCCAGAGGAGGTGCCTACAGAGGACGACAGTGGCAAGGTAACAACAGAGGCACAGACACAGCCACTGCCACTACATCAGCACAACCACAGTGACTTAATCCTAACTCCGCCTACCAGGAACAAATAGCAGCTCCTCTAGGCGGAAAGTTAACCTTATTTTCAAAGAACTGGCACTACATAACAAAAGACAAGTGGATTTTACAAACCATAGATCAAGGTTACCGGTTTCACTTCCACACTTTACCAGTCAAAAGAGGAATGCCAAATCTACCTCCAAATCAAAAAACAGAGGCTCTACGCCAGATAATGGAGTTAGCCAACATGAGAGCTGTGGAAAGAGTGCCAACAGCAGAACAAGGAAAGGGTTCTATTCCAGACTATTCGTAGTTCAAAGAAAGGAACAAAGTTGGAGACCAATTCTCGATCTGGCCACCTTAAATACATACATCATTGTCCCAAAATTCAAAATGCTGACCCTACAGCAACTTCTTCCCATGCTGGGCAAGGAGTCTTGGCTGGTAACTCTAGATCTCAAGGAGGCATACCTGCACGTCCCCATTCGACCAATCTGCAGAAGATACCTCAGATTTCTTGCAGGATCAGAGCACTATCAATTCTCAGCATTGCCCTTTGGCTTATCTACTGCCCAGAGTATTCACAAAATGCCTGGCATCAGTAATCGCCCATTGCAGACTACAGGAATTCAAATTTACCCATACCTGGACGACTGCCTGCTACAAGGGGACAACAAAAGCAAGCTGACAACAGATTTACAAAGGGTCATTTACTTGCTACAAGGACTGGGATACACAGTCAATTTACAAAAGTCAAGACTGATACCATCCCAAACAAGGACATTCTTGGTAGGAATTGGACACAGTACAACAAATGGCATTCCTGACTACAGAAAAACAAAAAGAACTTCCACTTTACTTCTTGGCACTAACAAAACTGAACAAGTTAACAGCAAGAAAATTTCTGCAGGCCTTGGGCTTCATGGCATCATGCATAATCTTGGTCCCATTTGCCAGACTACATATGAGGAAACTACAGTGGTACCTAAAGAATTTATGGTCCCAACACAGACACAGTCTAGAAACAGAAATCCCACTAATTCCATGCTTAAAACAGGAGTTCCTATGGTGGGCTCAGGCATGCCAGTCAAACCCAGGCCTACCCTTTCGCAGATGTCAACCAAGCCAGACCATCACAACAGACGCTTCAGACCTAGGATGGGGGGCCCACATGCTGGACAAATGCGTGCAAGGATTGTGGACACAGGATCAACTTCACCTGCACATCAATCTAAAAGAAATGCTGGCAGTAAAACTGGCAATCCAAAAGTTCAAACCATTCCTCAAAGAGGGCCAGTTGATGATAAGGACAGACAACACCACAGTCATGTGGTACATCAACAAACAGGGAGGCACTCATTCATACCCCTATGCAGAATGACCTTGGAGCTGTGGACCCTGGCACTCAGCTACAACATTCAGTTACAGGCAATATTTGTACCGGGGAAGACAATACTCTAGCAGACATATTAAGCAGAACCACTTCGGATGCCCACGAATGGAAACTGCACCGGACATCTTCAAGACCATCTCAAAGAAATGGGGAATGCCACAGATAGACCTATTCGCATCACCTCTCAATCACCAGCTCAAAAAATTCTGCACAAGGACATTCCATCCACTAGCATGGAAAGTGGACTCACTCTCCTTCAACTGGAAAGGCCTAACAGCATATGCATTCCCACCTCTTCCTTTGATACACAAGGTACTACTAAAAATCAAGGAAGAACGTCCAAGGATAATCCTGATAGCCCCAAACTGGCCAAGACAACACTGGTACCCACTACTGAAGAGCATGTCTCGGAACAATATGTGGCCAATACCCCTGATGCCTTTGATGTTAACTCAGAACAACTACAGCATCATACATCCAAACCTAAAAACGCTACAACTGACTGCATGGAACATCACATAGCAGCAGCTAATCCAGAACTGTCTCAAAGAGTTAAAGACATTATTCTTGAAGCACGCAGACCTTCAACAAGAAGGAACTATGCTGGAAAATGGAAAAGGTTTGTCATTTGGAGTACCGAAAGAGGAAAAGATGTGTCAAACATAGATATGCATAACATTCTGGAGTATCTGGCCGAACTTCTTCATTCAGGCCTGTCCTACTCCTCCATCAAGATACATGCATCAGCTATTTCAGCAGAATACAGCTTTGATCCACCTGTTTTTCGCACCCTTTGCTCAGGCAGTTCCTCAGAGGAATCAAGAATGTAAAACCTCCAAGGAAACCACCATTACCAGCTTGGGATTTAAACTTTGTGCTAGAAAAGTTGACACTATCACCCTTTGAACCAGCAGCAACAGCAGACCTACAACACCTGTCATGGAAAACTGCTTTCCTACTGGCAATTACTTCAGCAAGGAGGGTTTCAGAACTACAGGCCTTAATGGCAGTGCAACCCTTCCTAATCTTCCACCAAGATAGAGTGTCCATGAGGACTAATCCTACATTTATGCCCAAGGTGGTATCCAGAGTATCTTTGAACCAGGCAATCCACCTACCTACCTTCTTTCCCAACCCACAAAACAGAGGGAAAGAATACTGCATACCTTGGATGTACATAGACAGCTACGCTACTACTTGGACAGAACAAAAATAGCAGAAAGACTGACCAACTTTTGTAGCCTATGCAACAGGAAGGGAAGGAAAAGCTATTTCCAAACAGACAATCTCCAAATGGATAGGAAATTGCATACGATACTGTTACTCCTTCCATGGAAAACCAATTCCACAGAACATAAGACCTCATTCTACAAGAGCAACAGCCACTACCACAGCCTTCTTACGAGGAGTGGCAACCAAAGACATTATTGAGGCGGCTACTTGGACCTCCGTGCATACATTTGCCAAGCATTATAATTTGCCTCTATATTCCAGATCCCGAGCAGGGTTTGCCACTGCTGTACTGCAAGGGATCCTAAACACACCATAATCTACTTTTATCCTCCTCCCTAGTTGGCTATGGTATTCTACCCATTGTTATGACTGCAGATGCATCCATGAAGGACATAGTACAGTTTTGTACCTACCATAAATGTAGATGTCCGAACTGGATAGCATCTGCAGTCAGGATTACCCTCCCTCCTTCCCCTCTGTGGTACTCCTAGGGTGTTTACCCTCCTAATAGCTAGCTGTTGGGGGGGAGTCTTTTATGGTGTATTTGTTTGTATATATGTACATATATGCTTATTGTTGTGTTTACCTCTATCTATTTGGAAACATTGGCATCTATCCAAATTTTAGCCTGCAAGAGGGCTACTGGCATCTGGGGCAAGAAACACTGAAGAAAATGGCGTCGGCTGATGCTTTTATACCCGAAGACCAACAGAGATGACGTCGGGTGGAGTGCGACATCAGCCGAAGCCGGACCCGGACTTTGGAATCCGGCCGACTGCAGGGCTGCCTGACGACAGGACAACCCACTTGTTATGACTGCAGATGCTATCCAGTTCGGACATCTACATTTATGGTAGGTACAAAACTGTACTTTTTGTACCTACCATAAATGTAGATGTTCGAGTGCTAATACAGCTGCAGTCCAGGTTTCCCTCCCTCCTTCCCCTCTTGGGACAGGCCTATTGGCTAACATCTCCTCATGCAACCTGATTGGGGTATTCATTCTTGATGTATTTGCTTGCACTATTGTATTTTGATTATATGGCATTGCTTTATTACACAAATTTATGTATTGCCTTCATTCTGGGGGCACCTGACATCTGGGGCAAGAAAAACTGAAGAAAATGGCGTCTGCTGGTTCTTTTAATACCCCTGTCGCACTGACATCAGGGAAGAAGCGACGACAACCGACGCCAGACCTAGACTTTGGAATTCGGCCAACCGAGGACCCACCTGATGGCAGGAGAACCCATCTGTTATGACTGCAGCTGTATTAGCACTCGAACATCTACATTTATGGTAGGTGCAAAACTGTACTTTAGTTGTCTTCATCTCACCTTCTTTCTTGTGTCCCACCCTCCGTCCCCCTGTCCTGTTGGATTGAGAGGAGTTCTGGTTTCACTGGCTGAATGTTCTCTGGTTTGTTTCCTCTACTGACTTAGAGAGTATGACAGGTATGCTCAACCTGTTTGTTTGGACAGGTTGATTCTCTGGCTATGTCTGGGGTTAGCTTTTACAAACGAGATCTGGGTAGCTAGCGCTAGGCATCATGGGATAAGGGGCAGCCTCGAGCCAGTAAACAGCTCTTGAGCTATAGAAGATGGCCGAGTCGGAGCCGAGGATGAGATGAAGACAACTAACATGGAACGTTATGGTAGGTACATAACTTCTTTTTCAGAGACAAACACACAAACCTGAAAGAGCTTATGTCAATTAAAGAAGGGCTGGTAGTATTCGGAGAGAAATGGAAACCAGGGGTCCTATTAGTAAAAACAGAGACCACAGTTATGTGGTACACGAACAAGTAGGGGGGGCACCCACTCCTGCCCTCTCTGTCGCCTAGCAGTGCAGGTTTGGGAAACTGCTTACTCTCTGGGGTTAGACCTTTTGGCACAATTCCTTCCAGGCGCTCAAAACCTTCTAGCGGATCACCTCAGCAGAAACCTGATGGACCCCCGTGGACAGCATCTGCATCGGGGAAACATTTCTCAGCATAGCCAACAAATGGGGAAGTCCCCCAGATAAACCTCTTCACCACCAAGTAAGATGCTTAACTGAAAAGATTCTGCTGCAGGAGCAACCTACACTCAGCCTGGAAGATGGATGCTTTTTCTTTCCCTTGGACTTGTGTTTTCATCTATGCACCCCCCCCCCTTACTTCTTCCTCTGGTGCTTCTAATATTAACTCCTTCACTCCAATGGATCTCAGGAAGTTTGCAGTGCAACTTCCAGTGGGCAGAGCCAATGCCTTTTAACAGAATCAAATTATGTCCTTAAATTTAAAAAAAAATGTTCATATCTCTGAAACCATAGGGATTATGAAAGAAGTATAAATGGCAAATTCATCAGCACAAACTATTTTTATAGTGGTAGTATTCTTTAGATTCTAGGTGTAAAACCAAATTTTATAAGTCATAGTTAACAGTAACTATTTGTAAGATTTTGTATACAACTTGCAATATCTCAGCAATCACTAAAGTTACACACATACTGTCAGCAGAGTTTTATTCATCTATCTGAGAGCTTTCTAATGAGGCTAAGGAGTTGTCTCTGTTACTTGGTTGTTGAGATATTTAGAAAAATGTGAAAATTACGTTTATGTAAATTAATACTATAAAAACAACAGATTTGAAGTAGTTTACTTCATTTGATCTTCAACTTGCGGGTTATTGATCCATATCGGATTCGACACGGCCACATATCCAGCATATGCTCCAAGCTCCTCCCCTTACCCATAATGCCCCCTCTCTCCTTCCTCCCTTCAGATTTCGTTTGCTGCTGGAAAAGCAAGCATCGTAGTCTGAGTTCTTGGCTAGTCGTTTGGTTTTGTGAGTGCATTTTTGTGCTTTTTGGTTCCCTCTTTAACTTTCCTCTTAGCTTTACTTTCTGTCCTCCCTGCGCAGTCGGAAGTCAGAAAAAAATCTTTTCTCGCTTTCTGTCTATCCTATTTTTTCTTTAGTGTGTGTGTGTGTGTGTGTGTGTGTGTGTGTGTGTGTGTGTGTGTGTGCGCGTGTGTGTTCTGGGCCTGTTTAGGGACATGGTTGAAACCCCTAAACTAGGTTTCAGAAAGTGCACACAGTGTTGGCCATAAGCTCTCCCTGGCCGATGGTCACACTCTGTGCGTGGTGGGTTTGGGGGCCGCCCTCCTTACAAACCTCCTGTCCTGTCTGCCGAGTTTAATCCCAGGGCACTGAAGGACAGGAGGGATAAACCCATTCTCAGTGGCCTACTTCCCTCTTCAGAAACTGTAGCCCCTATGCCCCCCCCCTACTTCAGGTGCAGCAGCAGCTTCTACCTCTTCCCCAGTGTCTGGGACTCAAACTCCCTCCAAGAGGTCCGGGGAAGGGGAGAAGTCTAAGGACAGGCCAGGGAAGCAGTCTTCTGACTGCTCGGCTCTGGTCAGCCTGCTGCCGAACGTTAGGCCAGAAACCAGACCTGGTTCTCCCTGGCTCCATTCTCCCAGGTTCACCCTGGAGCCAGAGGAATCCCAGATCCAGTTGCCTCTATGGGTTTCCCCTCACAGGCACTCCAGACCTGTCAGTGGGTTCATCCTCCCGCTTCACCTGGAGCCTCAGTGAAGCAGAGATGGACAAGATGATTCAGGGGTTTATCCACACCCAAATTCAGATGGGGGTCTTGCCAGCCCTCTCTCCCTCTGGAGGGGGGAGCCTGCAGCCTTTCTTTACTCCGATCACTCCTTCTCCGATCTGACCTTCGGTTTCAGAGCCCTTGGATCTGAAGACCCTCAGGGTCGAGGGGTCGACACTGATGGTACCCTGCACCTTGACTTTAGCCATTGCCTTGAGCATGTCGGATCTGAGCTCTCGGAGCCATAGCCTCAAGGTCTGATCCGAGGGGGTGTTGTCAGCTCCTAGTGTGTTTGGAGCACAGTATTCCCCTTGGTATCTCAGCTCCCGGAGTCTCTGCTCTGACACCCCTGTCAGGTCAGAGGAGAATGGCTCTGGCTGGCACTTCTGAGGATGTCCATTCTCCTTCAGCCTTTGATGTGGTGGAGAGGGTTCTTTCGGTGTCGTTGAGACCCTTGACCATCTCATCCTCAGACTCTGCCCCGACTCCCTCTGCTTTGGGTATGGTCCCGACCATCTTACCATCTCAGGGAACAGCCTGTGCCTGTTTTGCCTCAGCAAGCCCTCGTGAGGGAGCAGCAGGACGTTTGCGAGTCCTGCCCAGAGATTCCCACTGAGGAGATCCCTTGCAAACAGACTTGTAAAAGGAGGCATTAGGCTTCCCCACCGGTGTTCCTCACCAAGTACACTGATTTGGAAGAAGGGAAATTTTCCCCCTTATCACCCCCAAGTTTGTCTCCTTTGGAGACATCATGGAACTCCTATGCTGGGGGGGGGGGGTCTGCCTAAAAACCAACCTCAGATGAGTCAGTGTTCCTAGAGGCATTCGGCACATACCCATCTACTTTACTTATTGGGTGTCTCCTCCAGCAGATCCCTTCGTGGACCTAATAACATCTCAGGCGTGGAAGGAACTGGATACGGTGGAGCCTGTCCCTAAGCACCCTGATAAAGTCCTTAGCCCCCCTTCAGACAGGACATGTTGGGACAAAGGGTCCCCCAGTTGATGCTATAGTGGTGGCAGCTGCCACCAAGAAAGAGCTCGCTGAGGAGAGGTCTTCGGTCCATCCTCCTGACCGAGAGTCAAGGGCATTGGATCGATTCGGGAACCCGGGTCTATGCTTCAGCCACCTCAGTAAGAGCGCTGAATTACATGGCACATGTGATTTTGCTGCATGGAGACCTAGTGAAGGAGATCGCTGAGTTGACCCCAGAGTCCATGTCGGCAGGAGACTAGACCTTTTCCGCTCATATGACCACTCTGAAATCAGTCACTAACACCTCCATGCATCGCCTCTCCCATGCTACTGAGGGAGTTGCTAGGGCAGCTGGCACAGGCGTTCCCATCAGGCAGCATGCCTGGCTCCAGCTATGTCAGTTATTGGAACCTTTCAAGGCGCTGTTTACCAATGCCCTGTACGACGGTTCTCCCTGTTTGGGAAGTCGGTACAAGAGACTTTGGTCCAAAGTGAGAAGGATGGGAGGACACTGTCGGGATCAATCTCAACAAATCGTCAATGGGCCCTGTTTAGGTCTTAGATTTCATTGGGGCTCGGTTGGACACTGTCCAGATGAAAGTTTTCCTCACCCCAGACAGGATACACAGCCTGAAGTTGCACGGTCTGTACGTCATTTAAGCCCAGTCTCTGACAGCAGAGACAGTACTGAGGTGTTCGGGTCTGTTGCGACCATGATCAACCTGCTACCTTTAGCGTGCCTTCACATGCGGATTCTTCAGTGGACTCTTGATGTTCAATGGTCTCTGTTAGCTCTGCCGTTGTCTCACCCGGTACATTTCTCCTGGGTATGCAGGGACTCTCTTCAGTGGTGGACTGGACCTAGTCAGTGGACTTCCCTTTCTCCCATCCTTTCCCAAGACCATGGTGGCCACGGATGCCTCCCAGCTAGGGGGGGGCATTGCTCGAGAAGGACTGCTCAAGGCACATGGTCCCCATCCGAGACCAGTTTGCATGTCAATGTCCTGGAGATGAGGGCGGTGCTTCTGGCATTGTAGGCCCTTGATATCCATCTTACTCTAGGGACAGTTGCTATTCAGACAGATAGTATGTCGGTGGTCTGGTAAAACAACAAACAATGGGGAAGCAGATCTTACCATCTGTCGTGAAGCCGTGAGAGTGTGGGAATGGTTATCTCCATCGGCCATTTTCTGGTGGCAACGCACATTCTGGGACAGTCCAACATTCTAGCGGACAGGCTCAGCAGATCTGTCCTGATACCATACGAGTGGTCTCTGAATCCTTCATTGGCTGAGCATATCTTTCTAAAGTGGGGTCATCCTTGCTGTTATCTATTTGAATCTCCTTCCAATGCGAAATGCAGTGAGTTCTTCGCTCTGAACCCCCCTCGGGGGAAGCTTCCAGAGATGCTTTGATTCATGCTTGGTGTTCTTTATGCCTATCCTCCTCTGCCTTGACATCAAATTTTTTTCAGAAAGCTCGCAGCCTGGAGAGCTTTGTGATCCTCATTGCCCCATTCTGGCCTCGCCAAGTCTGATTTCTCTCTCTCTATGGTCTCATCTAGTAGTTCCACATTTTATAAGTAGTAAGTAAACACAGTAACTGTTATATTTGTAAGATTTTGTATACAACTTGCAATATCTCAGCAGCCACTCAAGTTACACACACTGTAAGCAGAGTTTTATTCATATATCTGAGAGCTTTCTTATGAGGCTAATGGGTTCTATCTCTGTTACTTGGTTGTTGTGATATTTAGAAAAATGTGAAAATTACATCTGTATAAATTAATACTATAAAAACAGTTAATATTTATTTACCTGTACTAGAATAGACAGAGGTAAAAATTAATGCAGTTGAGTTTGCCATTGTGTAAGTTTTAAAATAAAATCTTTAAACTTGTACATAGCATGGTTTTGGAATTATTGATGCAAATATGAGCGAACAATATTTGACACTGCAGATATGAACAAGCAATATTTGATACCTAGACGTGTCAGTAGGAGTTAACTGCAGATGCACCTGGAGGCATCACTCGGATGTAATGAGTTAAGGGAAGTGGGGCCAAGGGCAATACTGATAGCCCCAGAGTGGCCCAGGCAACACTGGTATCCTCTGCTCCTCAACCTAACAAACGAGAATCCATGGGATTTACCTCAGATAGAGGACCTTCTGACTCAGGACAAGGGAAAGATTGTGTATCCCAGTCTGCAGACATTCAGACTTCAGCCTGGATAATTCCCCAACATCCTGGACCTGCGCTGCCCTAAGTAAGCAGGTTCAAGACGCCCTTAAAGAGGCCAGAAGACCCAGAACTAGGAAATCTTACTCAGCTAAGTGGAAAAGGTTTTCCATTTGGTGTCAACAACAGGGCTACAATCATCTCTTAGCAAAGATCTCTGTCATACGAGATCACCTGGCTAATCTGGTTGACAAGGGGCCTGTCCTATTCCTCCATGAAAATTCATGCCTCTGCCATTTCATCCCATATCCCTGTTCCTCCTCCTGTCTTTTCACTCGCCCTTCTCAGACAATTTCTTAGGAGAGTGATTCACTTCAGGCCTCCTAGGAGACAAACCTACTCCTCCATGGGACCTCAGTTTTGTTCTGGAAAAACTGACTCTGCTTTCTTTTGAACTAGCGACTCTGCTAACTTAAGTTTCTGACTTCGAAAACTGCCCTTTTGGCTATCACTTCTGCTGGAAGAGGCTCTCAGCTGCAGGCTGTCATGGCAGTGGACCTTTTCCTCATCTTCCATCCAGACAGTTTATCTCAAGACTAACCCTCCCTTTATGCCCAGGGTGGTTACTGACACGTCCTTGAATCAAGCTGTACATCTGCCTACCTTTTTTCCCAATCCTCAGATGCAGGAGAAAGAATCCTTCATTCCTTGGCTGTTCATAGGCAGCTCTTTTGCTATCTTGACAGAACTAAAACTTTGAGAAAATCAGACCATCTCCAAATGGATCTGTCACTGTATCTCATTTTGTTACAACCATTATGGTAAGAAGCCACTTGAGGCTGGCAAGACTCACTCTACTAGGGCTACTGCTATGTTTACTGTCTTACTGAAAGAGTCCCTACTGAGGGCATTCTGGAAGCTGATATCTGGTCATCTATGCATACTTTCACCAAACACTACCACTTATCAGCCTTTTCCAGGTCTAGAGCAGTTTTTGTCACTGCCATTCTGGTGGGCATCCTGTCCTGTCCCTAATCTAACTTCCCCCCTCCTTTTCAACTTTGGGAATCATTCCACAAGTCAGGACTGCAAGAGTGAAACAAAGAAAATAGTACAGTTGTGTACACTTGCCATAAATGTCGATGTTTAAGTATATTCACTGTTGCAGTCTTCTTTCCTTCCCTCCTTCTCCCTTAGCCTACAGGATAATCTAGTACAAACTTCTCAAGCCAAGGGGACCCCTTTTTTGCCCCTTCCCTTGCTTAGGTTCTCTGTTTTAAGTCCTTTACTTTAGGACCCATCTTGGGGGCCTACTAACTTCAGTGGGGGGGGGGCTGAAATTGTGAAGTTGCCTGGCTCCCTATATTTCTGAGCATACTGTCTGCCAGCTTTTTGAGAGGGGAGTTTTTTTTCATTTGGTAGTCTGACCGGCCAAGAGCTTTCACGGCAGGAAGTCCCACAAATCAGGACTGCAACAGTGAATACACTCTAATCTATATGTGTGGTAAATGTACACAACTGTACTTTGTGTTATCTGTTTCTGTCCTTCAGCTTCCCCATCACCTTACCCTTTCTATTTCATGGAAAATTTTCAATTTTGGCTTCTGGTATGACAGTATGGTTTGCCATTTCAGCAGGATGTCAAGCTCTTTCAGCACCAGAGCAGATTTCTGCCCATCTCCTATGTGACCCTGTACTAATCTGTCTGTATGATATATTTTTATTTTTGTTGCCCTATCATCATCGTTACAGGCAATCTCAAACTGAAGTAGTTTTGGGGACAGGAGGGGTTTTTCGGTAAGGGGAGGAGCCGGATCTGATCCTGAAGTCTGGATAAGAGGCCAAAGTCTGTTCTGAAACTCATTAGTTGAGGAAGGACAGAAACAGACAACATAGATCTATCATTATGGCAAGTACATTACTTTCATTTCCTGCATATCGTGTGTGTGTACAGTATTTTGTGTTGCTTTGTTTTTATTTCTTGTGTTGTGAGCTTTGTTTGCTTAGTGGATAGAGGTAGTGTATGTACTGAGTTCTGTAGGAAATTAAGCACGTCCTAAAACATTGCGATTCCATGATGCATGCAGCTAGGAAGCATACCCACCTCTCGAGTATGGGAATGACAGTAAACTTTACTGAGCTAGGGAAAGCATAAGCAGAAGTCTACCCCCAGCAGTAACTCACTGAAGATTTCCTTGCAGATCAACTGATATTGAGTAATTATTTTGTGGTTTTAGTTTGTCATTGTGGGAGGGCTGATTTGTAAAAGTTTATTTCTGTGTAAGATAGCACAAGTTGTAAAGAATATTGTCACTTAAAATTGATATTAGTCTTCTGTGATGATTGAGTTCTTGCTGTTGCTTTTTTTTGGGGGGGGTGTATTTAAATATGTCACTTAACAGCTGCTGTTACAGTTCCTTATGTCCTTGTACTGTTTTGTTTGCAACAAGATTAAATTTTGCATTTTAAAGTTTTACAAATAAGATTTTATGTATGTAATGATCTGATGATGATGATCTCATTTGATCTTCAACCTGAGGGATCCAGATCTGGCCATGGATCTGACTCTGCCACGTACCTCTGCTTCAGATCCAAGCTCCCAAGTTCCACCCCTACCCATACTGCCTCTGTCTCCCTACAGATCTCGTTTGCCATGCATTTAAACAGCCACGTGAACCTTCAGCTCCAAGTTTTTTTAGTGGGTGAGTGAAATTTTTTTGCTTTTTTTCTTCTGTCATCTCGCTCTTTCTCACTGTCCAGTCACCCTTCCCATTTTTGCCCTAAGGTGTCAGTTCTGTACAAATAAAAAAAATAAAAACCCTTGCCCCATCTCGCTGTCCCTTCCTATCTATGAGCATATGTGTCTGCCTTTGCTTCCTGTAGCCCTGAGACCCATAAGCCGGGCTTTAGGAAATGTACAGTGTGTGGCCACAAACTAACCTCTTCCAATGGCCACACTCTATGCGTAATATGCCTGGGTGTTCCACACCTGGACACCTCCTGCTCGATCTTCGAGGGCTTCAACCCTTGCACATTGATCGACAGGAGGAATAAGCTCATTTTAAAAGGCCTCCTTCCCCCTCCTCCTGAGGCCTCCTCCACCTCATCTTCCTCCACCCCGGCCTCTGGGACTCAACCTCCCACCAAGAGGACCAGGAATAGAGAGAAACTGCCATAAGGAGCGGGATCAGCCTAGAAAGCAGTCCCCTGACCGTTCTTCTGCTGAGCCCCCAGCCAAATCCCACTTAGATCTGAGCCCGGGTTCCTCTTGGCTCCAGTCACCTCGCTTCTCGCCAGAAATGGAGGTCCCTCTGGTCCGATCTCCCTTCTCGGCCTCTCCCCAGCATCAGTCCAGGCCTGGGTCTGTGGCCTCTTCCATCCAGTCCTCTCAGAGTCTGTCAGAAGCCAAGGTGGACAGGATGATGTGGAAATTCATCTGAGCCCAGATTCATTTGGGAGTCCTGCCTTCTCCATCTCCCTCTAGGGCCAAAGGCATACAGTCCTCCCTACTGATTACTCCTCCTCCAATCCGACCTTTGATTTCGGAGTCATTTGGTCCGAGGTTCCCTGGAGTTGAGGGGTCCATGCTGATGGTTCCAGGCATCTGTATGCCGACCTTTGCCGTGAGTGGATCGGCCCCGACGTGTTTGGTGCCGACTGGCTCTGAGTCAAAGCCTGGGCATCTGGTCCGAGGGGATAGCATCTGCTTCGAGACCTTCAGAGTCTCTTCTCGCAGTTTCGGTGCTGCAAGACTCTGCTCGAGCTCCTCCCTCTGCGCAGTGGGCATCTGATCCAGTCCTGGTCATCCCAGCTTCGGGGATCCTTTCGCCTTCTGCTTTCAATGTATTGGAGAGGCTCCTCTCAGCCCCTATGAGACCCCTGACATTATCATCCTCAGAGTCCTTCCTGGCTCCCTCTTTTTCTGGGCCAGAGTCTGCCATCCTTCCTCCTCAGGGGACCGCCTGTTGCCACTCTGCCCCAGGAGGCCCCTCCCTGGAACTCCTTGAGGCTTGCAAGTCCTCCCTGGAATTCCCCCCTGAGGAGCCCCCCTCAGAAGCGCACGTGCTGGAGGAGACACTTGGACTCCCTGCCAGAGTCCCTCACAGAAGATGCCGAGTTGGAGGAAGTGGAGAGTTCCCCTATCACCCCAGGAGGATGTCTCCTTTGGAGACATCATGGAAGTCCTGCGTCAACACATTCGGTGGTCTACCAAGAAGCCCAACCTGGATGAGTTGGTATTCCTGGAGGCGTTTGGCACAGGGCCCTCTACCTCCTGGGTGTCCCCTCCTGCTGATCCCCTTGTTGGTCTGATTTCATCTAGGGCATGGCAGGAACCGGATATGGTTTAGCATATTCCCAAGTGCCTGGACAAAGTACTGAGCGCCCCATCAGATAGGTAACATTGGTCAAAGGGATTCCCGGTCAGTGCTATGGTTGTTGCGGCGGCCCCAGGAAAGAGCTTGCACAGGAGAGCTCTACAGTCCATCCTCCAGACAGGGAGTCTCGGGCCATGAACCATTTTGGGAAGCAGGCTTACACCTCAGCCACATTCGCCTTACTTGTGCTGAACTACTGAGCACATGTCATCAGACTACAGAGATACCTGGTCAAAGAGGTCACTGAGTCTGCCCCAGGATCCATGTCTGCAGAGGAGAAGGTGGTGTTCTCCTGTATGGCCACCCTTGCATCGATAACGAATACTTCCATGAAGCTCCTATCACATGCTACAGAAGGTGCCTCTAGGGTGGCTGGGACAGGAATTATGCCTGGCTCTGGCTTTGTGCTTTCTCAGAGCCCTTCAAGGTATCATTTAGGAATGCTCCCTATGATGGTTCCACCCTGTTTGGAAAAACATTTTGAGGTACCTTGGTCCAGAGCGAGAGATGAGAAGACCTTGTCTGCCATTGGGATCAGCGTCTCCACCCCACAATGATCCTTCTCTAGGAATCAGCATGGGGTAAAGAAGATGTGGTTCTGGAAATCTCAAGGCTCTTCCCAGGACACTTAGGATTCACCTTCCCCCAGAGGCAAAGGGGGGTACAGCAGATGCCCCCAAGGCAGTGGGCGCCAGAGGAACTAAGGATCTTGGGATCCATTCCAGACAGACCCTCGCAGCAGCCCTGAAGAGTTGCCCAACTTCTCGTCTTTGGAGGCAGTCGGGGATGCCTATTTCTGCACCCAACATCCTTGGGAGTCTATAACAAACTAGCGTTGGGTTTTGCAGATAATATCCACAGGGTGCTAGATTCCCTTTCTTCAGCCCCCAATCCCTCCCAAACACTTCATGGATGTTCCACCCATGCAGCGGAAGCAGGCAAACACAGAAATTTCCAGGCTGCTCGAAAAACGAGTCATCCAGCCTGTCCCCCAGTCCAAGCCGGATTAGGCATTTATTCCAAGTTCTTTTTTGGTGCTTGGGAAAATGGGGGACTTAAGACCCATTCTGGATCTTTCATTCCTGAACCTGTCTGTTGCCAGGATGAAATTATGGATGGTCACCTTTCAATCAGTTCTGCCCCTCCTACAGCTAAATGACTGGATGTGCTTGGTGGACCTCCAAGATACATACTTATCAGAGCAAGATGAACAGGCGATGTTCTTTGTGTTTCACTGTTGCAGTCATCACACTTGGGTTATCTGCCTGCAGATAGCCCTCAGTCAGCCCGAATACAAGAGACTTAGTATTTCTGTGCCGGATGCTGTCGCTCCAGGACTGACGTCAGGGGTATAAAAACAGGCAGCCGACGCCATTACATCAGTCTTTCTTGCCGAGGAACCCGAAGCAGAAGCAGTTCACAAGTGCCAGTTGGCTGCTACCTGAATTTTCATTCACGAATTGAATAATACTGAAGTCTTCTAAAGCTAAGTACCCCGTTGGGATCCTTTTTTTTCTTGCTCTAACCAATGTCAGAAAAAGTTAACAATTGTCTTGCCTGTGGAAAGCAAATACCTCACAGAAATTTTCATTCTTACTGTGTCACCTGTTAAGGCCCAGACCACGACGTACCTCGCTGTCGGTTTTGTGCCTTGTTTAATGCCCGAACCATTCATCATTGGGCTCTTTGTCGCTAAATTCTTTCGCTCTCGATCTCCGAAATTCTGAAATGGCTTTAGTAAGCTATCAGACTACCAATATTCAGAAAAAAACGTAAGGATAAAGAGACACAGACTGCATAGGTCCAAAGCTGCCGCCGATGCTTCAGTTGAGCTAGTCGCCAGTCTGCCAGTACACAGTGAGGTGCTTTCGCAGTCCCTGATGCCCACTTCAAGTGGATTTGCAGGCCTCTACTGAGACCCATTCGAAGTCCGGTATGCCACAAGACTCTTCGACTATGGAACCTGCGGATGTCTCTACCTTGGATGGGTCTGGAGCCGCTGTGCAGGCACCGGCTTCTGAGGCAGTTCTTCACTCAACCAATGTTCGACTCAAACTGACAACTTTTTTTAACCAAAACTACCACGTTTTTTAGGCCCAGAGTGCGCACTATGCCTAGAAAACCGACGACCAAAGTGCATGCATCTGCTCCCATGCCACAAAAACAAATGCTTAGAATGGCAGAAGACCTTATTATGCTGATTAGGGGAAGTCAGCCTTCCCCCTGCTAAGAGAAAGAGCCCAGTCCCCTCCAGCTTCTACAGACCAGGAGTCCGATGACTCTGAGATTTCTGGTTATGAAGACATGCCCTTATCTGGTTATGAGGATTAAGATGCAGAGGAATCCATTCCCTCTGCTTCCCCTCCAGAGGATTTTTCTTTTGGTGAAACCTTGCATACCTTGAGAGCATTTCCACTTTGAATGTCAAGACTATCAGCAAGAAAAAACACGTCAGGAACAAAAAACAAGTTTATTCTGCAAAGCTTTCGGGGTAACACCCTTCCTCAGTGCATTATAAAATCAGTTTATACATCCATTTTAAATAGGAGCATCAGTTAATCACATGTCAGCCAGCTAACCTATCAAACACATATACCACTCCCCCCTTTTTTCTCATATATACAAATTCATATAAAATGTAAAGTAACAAAGTTGTTCAAAAATCACATAATTGTTAAAAACACTTATTAAACATAATAGACATAATACAAATTAAAAAATATCACTTAATTCTTATTTTATTTATTTTTTACTAAAATAGGTTTTATATTTGCCATACTATTAATACCCAGTTTATTATCTGCTCTCAGCCTTACTATCCATTCATATTCTCTTGTTTCTAAAAAAAAAATTTGTCACCACCCCTCATACTGATGACCACTCTATCCATCACCCTAAATTTAAAATAATGCCTTGAACCATTATCTGTTATGTTTACTTAATGCATTTGTGTTTATATTTCTCCTAATATCTGATTTATGTTCTACCGTTCGTTCCCTTATGCCAAGACTATCCTCAGTCCAAAGAGAGACCCAGAGAATTCCTAGAGTTGCCTCAGCACAGGCCTTTAGCAATACTCCCTGTCCTGGATGTTGCTGATGTTTTTGTGAAATCCAGTCTTACTCCTAACACTTTACCTCCTGCCCCTAGGAAACCAGACAGGTACTACAAGAGTACCTGACAACTCAAATTTCTTTTCAAGAATCCTTCTGCTGACCCAGAGATCATTTCCCAGGGGCCTAAAGGTATCAAGGCTACTACAGCAAAGAATCCCACCCCTTCGGACAGGGATTCCAGAGCTTTGAACAGATGGGCTAAGAAGGTATACACCTCTGCAACTCTTGCTATTAGGTCATTGAATTGTCAGTTTCACATGCTGAAGTACCAGCAGCATATTATGGAACTTATTAAACAAAAAGTGGCAACCTTTACAGACTGCAGAAAATAAAGAATTGCAGGAGCTTATGCACTCTGCAAAGCCAAGTCAGTAAGCATTATTTGCAGTGTGGCTTTGATGCCCTAGAAGCATCTTGCCGGGCAGCAGTCACTGGATCTGTACTGAGAAGATATGCTTGGCTCAAGGAGCAGACCTTGCCAGACCATGTCAAATCAGAGGTACTGGACGCTCCTTTGAACAAGGACAGTTTGGCACCAAAGCAGAAGAGGTTCTTAAAAAGATGGAAGGAAAAGCTAAGTCTATGCAGACTGTTAAAGAATTCTTACAAGTGCAACCCCCTAGGTTCAGTAGGCATTGCTCTTCCAAACACTGGTCCTTTCCAGCCCCTTCCAGGCCTTCTCAAACCAGACCCAGGTGAAACAGACCTCCCAGACTACAGTCTCAGGGTATGCAGAGATCTAAGCAGTGGAGTGCCCCCACCCCTAAAGCAGGGAGTGGTAAGTCATTTCCTTACGGAAAAAACTCATGACTTCTTTACACCACTCCCCAACCCTGTCCAATTGCATGTGCTCCTAGGAGGAAAACTTGCCCTTCATGCAAACAGTTAGATATCAATCACACAGGACCGGTAGGTCCTCATCATTGTATCCCAGGGGTACGAATTTTATTTCCATTCACTGCCAACCCCAAGCGGGTTTCCAGACCTTCCAAACCAGTGGGCAGAGGCTCAAAGCCAAGTGGCTTCCCTGCTCAATATCACAGCTATTCAGCCGGTACCAGTAGAACAGAGGGGTCAAGGATTCTACTCCAGACTCTTCCTGGCACCCAGGAAAGAGGGCTCTTGGTGCCCAATCCTGGATCTTTCAGTTCTCAACACCTTCCTGGTGGTACCAAAATTCAAAATGCTTACCCCGCAACAGCTTCTTCCTGTGCTAGCCAAGGATGCCTGGTTAGTCCACCATAGACTTAAAAGAAGCCTATCTGCACATCCCAATAAGGGAGTTATGCAGGAAGTATCTACGTTTCAGGGCAGGATCTATGCATTATGAGTTCTCTGCACTTCCCTTTGGCTTATCTACTGCGCCCAGAGTTTTCACAAAATGCCTGGCTCCAGCCATTGCATACTGCAGGCAGAGAAATATCCAAAGGTTCCCATACTTGTACGACTGTCTGATTCAGGTGGACAGTCAGGAATTGCTGTTGCAGCACCTGACACTTGTGAAACACCTTCTCACTTCCTTGGGGTACACCATCAACGAAAATAAGTTAAAACTGGTACACAGTCAAAAGATTGTATTCCTGGGAGCAAGCTTGGACACAACATCCCAGATAGCATTCCTCACTTCAGAAAAACAAGTCTGACAGTCTACTTCAAACAAATGGCTACCAGAACCCAGTTATCCGCAAGAAAAATACTGCTGCCCCTAGGGTTCATGGCCTCATGTATATTGCAAATTCCATATGCAAGACTGCATATGATGAAACTTCAATGGTACTTAAAAAGTCTTTGGTGCCAGCAACAAATGACTTGCCTTTTCTCAACCCCATGCCACCCAGACCCTAACCACAGACTCATCAGAATCTGCCTGGGGAGCACACATGGACGGCAAATGCATTCAGGGCCACTGGAGCCTAAGTCAAATTCATCTGCACATCAACCTAAAAGTGATGTTAGCTGTGCAGAACATCTTAACAGCTTTCAGATCCCTACCCTTTCCAGGACAACACCACAGTTATGTGGAACATCAATGAGCAGGGGGGAACCCACGCCTACCCACTCTGCAGGTTAGCCATGGCCCTGTGGCACACTGCCTTGGACATGCAAGTCCATTTGCAAGCTCAATTCCTGCCAGACAAACAAAACTCACTGGCAGACGACTTGAGCAGAAATCTCCTAGACCCACATGAATGGCAATTGGAGCTCAGCACCTTCAACCTCCTGATTCAGAAATGGGGGACACCAGAGGTGGATCTCTTTGCCTCCCCCTACAGCCACCAGCTCAGCAAATTTTGCACCAGGAATCCTCACAGCAGGGCTTGGAAAGTGGATGCCCTATCTTTTCAGTGGGTAAATCTCTCAATCTATGCCTTTCCCCCTCTGCCCCTTCTCTCGAGTATTACTCAAGATAAGACAGGACAGACCAAGGACAGTTCTTACTGCCCCGGATTGGCCACGGCAGCTCTGGTACCCACCCCTGCGCAGAATGTCACCGGTGCCACCCTGGCCACCTACACCAGAACCCAACCCTGCTCTCTCAGCATAAGGGACAAATTTTGCATCCACAACAGCAAACCTTAAATCTTGCAGCCTGGCTTATTCCTTGAATTCTCCCCCAGCAACCCTAAGCAAGCATGTGCTGGACGTCATTCTTGAAGCCAGACAACCCAGTGCAAGAAAATCCAATGCTGATAAGTGGAAAAGGTTCTGCTCCTGGATTCTGTCTAAAGGAGAAGACGCAACTCTGCCTTCCCAGCTTCTAATCGTGGATTACTTAGCAGATCTGCTCCACAAAGGCCTGTCCTCCTCTTCCTC
Organism: Protopterus annectens; assembly: GCF_019279795.1. Classification (NCBI taxonomy): domain Eukaryota; kingdom Metazoa; phylum Chordata; order Ceratodontiformes; family Protopteridae; genus Protopterus; species Protopterus annectens. The sequence goes on from NC_056742.1 coordinate 246,504,687, forward strand.
CATTAAGATGCATGCCTCAGCCATTTTGGCTCATTACAACACTGCGCCACCTCTCTTCTCGCACCATCTTATCAGTTCCTGAGAGGGGCAAACAATGTAAGGCCACCAAGGAGAGCACCCACCCCTGCATGGGACCTTAACTTTGTACTGGAAAAGCTCACGCTTCCCCACTTTGAACCTGCTGCGTCAGCAGACTTAAAATTCCTCTCTTGGAGAAAAGCCTTGCTTCTGGCCGTCACTTAGCTAGACGAGTGTCTGAGCTACAAGCACTTATGGCTGTGGAACCCTTCATGATTTTTCATGCTGACAGGGTTTCCCTCAGGATTAACCCTTCCTTCATGCCTAAAGTGGTGTCCAGTGTGGCTCTCAACCAATCCATCCATTTGCCAACTTTCTTCCCTAATCCTCAAAGTAAAGGGGAAAGGATCCTACACTCCTTGGACGTGCACAGACAGCTCAGATTCTACCTTGATAGGACTAAGCCCTTCAGAAAATCTGACCAGTTACTAGTCAGCTTTGTAACAGGGGCAGAGGACAAGGTCATTTCAAAACAAACAATTTCCAAATGGATAGCACACTGCATCCATTTCTGCTACAAGCACCATGGGAAACTAACCCCTCAGGGGGTCAGAACACATTCCACTAGGGCAACATCTACCTCTACAGCATTTCTCAGGGGAATTCCTACCAGGGACATCCTGAAAGCTGCTACCTGGAGTTCAGTACACACCTTCACCAAGCATTACCACCTGCCTGTCTATTCCAAATCCAGGGCAGGTTTTGCAACAGCAGTCCTGCAAGGAATACTAGCCAGCCCTAACTATTCTTGACTGCCTCCACCCTTCTTCAGCTTTGGGAATCAGTGAAACATAAAGAACATATTACAGTTGTGTACACTTACCATAAATGTAGATGCCAGGGTGTATTCACTGTTGCAGTCCTGGTTCACTCCCTCCAGCCCCTGTTTTTTCTCTGTCTGTCTCCTCTCTATAGCTATTACTCACCCCTTTCAGGGGTATTGGTATTGATATTTACTTTTTACTGGTGGTGTTTTCCCCACCATAACTTAGCTCCCTGTTTGGAGGGCTCCTGACATTTAGGGCAAGAAAAACTGATGTAATGGCGTCTGCTGCTTGTTTTTATACCCCTGATGACCTGACGTCAGTCCTGGAGCGACAGCATCCGATGCAGAAATACTAAGTCTCTGGTATTCGGGCCGACATTAGGGCTACCTGCAGGCAGATAACCCAAGTGTGATGACTGCAACAGTGAATGCACTTGAACATCTACATCTATGGTAAGTGTACACAACTGTACTATCTCTGCTATTTCTCTGCTTCCGGCTGGGGGCCAGTCATTTTCAGTTCAGAGCTCTCCCCTTTGGGTTCACCAAAGTGATGGCAGTAGTGGCGGCTTACCTGCAGCTGCAGGGGTTTCACATATTCCACTACCTGGGCGATTGGCTCCTTTCTGCTCCCTCCAGGGATCGACTAACCCAAGCGAGGGATCTTCTTCTCCAGACCGCCCAACACCTGGGCCATAACCATAAACCTCAACAAGTCTCAGCTGGCACCAGTGCAGGTTTTCAACTTCATAGGTGCCCGAATAGACACTACCCAGGGCAAAGTGTTTCTGCCTCTGGGCAGATTGCTATTGCTCCGACATCATGTGAGTTGCATCTTTCAAGCCAAACTTCCCCCAGCGGATTCAATTCTTCAGGCATTGGGGGTCCATGGCGGCCTTGATCACTCTCATTCCGACAGCATGCATTCAGATGAGGGTTCTTCAGTGGACCATGACCGTTAAGTGGTCCTTGCTAGACCTTCCCTTGTCACTTCCTGTTAGATTGTCCCTTCTGTGGTGGCTTCAATCCCTGGACCTCCCTTAGGGTCGTCCATTTGTTCTTCCCTCCCCCATGACCATGAATGCCTCCTTGCTCGGGTGGGGGGGCATTACATTGGAAGGACAGTCCAAGCACATGGTTTTCCCTGGTGACCAGTCTGCATATCAGTGTCCTGGAGATGAGAGTGGTGCTCCTGGCATTGCAAGTGCTACAAGCCTATCTTCCTCTGGGGACTATTGCCATACAGACAGACAATATGTCAGTAGTCTGGTACATCAACAAATGGGGGGGACCAGATCTTAGCCCCTTTGTTGTGAAGCCATGAGATTGCGTCAGTGGGCGATCTCCACTGGCCATTTTCTGGTGTCAATGCACATTCCGGGGAGGTCCAACATTCTAGCGGACAGGCTCAGCAGGTCTATTCTGATGCCCTATAAGTGGTCTCTGAATCCTTCAGTAGTAGAGCACATCTTTTTAAAGTGGGGTCAGCCTTGCTGCGATCTCTTTGCCTCTCCTTAAAGCGTGAAGTGCAGCGAGTATATCACTCTGAACTCCCATCCGGAGAAGCCCCCAGTGACGCTCTAGTTCATGCTTGGCCGTCCAGTCTACTGTGTGCTTGCCCTCTGCTTCCTTTAATATCCAAGTTCATTCAGAAAGCTCGACGGCTGGGGAGCTGTGTGATCCTCATTTCCCCTTTCTGGCCTTGCCAAGTTTGGTTCCTCTCTCTGTGGTCTCATGCAGTGTGTCCACCTTGGGCACAAGATCCGGTTCCAGATCCGATCATACATCCCTCTGGGATCCCTTACCCAGACTTAGTCTGAGGCTCACAGCTTGACTGCTCCAGTTCCCATGATAGTGAGGACTCTCGGGCTGCCTTCTCCTGTCAAGAAGATCCTGGTGGTGGCTCACAAATCCTCTACAAGGAAGGTTTATTAGAGTAAATAGAAACGTTTCTCAATCTGGGCCTTTCAGCATGACCTGGATCCTTTTACTGGCCAGTTCCGGCCGTTTTGAAGTTTTTGGCGGATATCTTTAATCATGGTGCTAGCTTCTCAATTGTTAAGGTACAATTGGCAGAAATTTCTAACTTTCACATAGGTGAGAATTTGGCTTCTTCCAAACTTTGTAAGGCCTTTTTGAAAGGTACTTTCCTCCTCATGCCTCTGGTTAAGGACCCAACACCCCCTTGGGATCTCACCTTGGTGTTGCAGGCCCTGGTTTCTCCTTTTGAACCAGCGGACACAGTTGACTTGCAGCTTCTGTCACGGAAGACTTTTTAGTTGCGATTACCTCGGCCAAGAGGGTTTCTGAAATCCAAGCCTTATCTATCAAGTTCTCTTATATGGTCTTCCATAAAGAGAGGGTGTCAATGCCGACTAATCCATCTTTTCTACCAAAGGTGGCATCAGAGTCTAATATTAATCAGGTCATCAGTTTGCCACTTTTCTTTCCGAATTTCCAGAATAAGGGAGAGTGCAATTTGCACTTGCTTGATGTTCGCAGGCAACTGCACTTTTATTTGCATAGAACAAAGTGGTTTCGTAAGTCTGATAGACTCTCTGTATCTTTTTCTATTATTGCACGTGTCTGGAGCTTTTCTCCCTGAGCCACCGCTGAAAAAGGGCTTTTGCTCAGTTGTACACTCTCGGTCAGCAAATGTAAAAAAAAAAATAAATAAATTAAAATTTTTATAAAAGCCTGGGATGTAGCTGAAAAGGGTCTTTTGACCAAGCCCACTCACTTGGTTTGGAAACCAATACATAAAAGCAAAGTACAAAGCAAACGAAGTAATTTTGATAATACTTTTTTGTTCTTTCTTGGTCAGATAGACATAAAAATTCTTTGTAGTTTTGAAAGCACAGTATTTGATTACTAAACTGGATATTTGTATTTGAGTTAACTGTATTTTAATGTGCTACAAACAAAATGTATTTATTTTAGTAGCTACAACGCCAAAGCATCCTTCCCAATCTGCTGTTGGTCAGAAGGGAACTCCCAACTCAGCTTCTAAAACCAAAGATAAAGTAAATAAGAGGAATGAGCGAGGAGAGACGAGGCTTCACAGAGCTGCTATTCGAGGAGACGCTCGGCGAATTAAAGAACTTATTAATGAGGGAGCAGATGTCAATGTCAAAGATTTTGCAGGTACATGTCATTTGCATTTGAAAGTGTGAAAAGAAGCATTGTTCCATAAAATGTCTTGTGAAAGTTATTTGGTTGGATCTTTGGATGGATTTTGTATAGTGTTTGCCTTCAAAAGTGAAGTGCAGCATCAACAGAACAGTTTGGAGGGGCAGATATATAGCCTAGAGGATGCTGTTTTTTTCTGGAGTAGACTCCCTATCTATATAAAACATAAAGTTCATTTCTGTCTATTCAAATGCAGTTTATCCCAAGACTGCTCCCTGTACTAGTAATGGACAGAGGCAACTGCTAAATGCTTTATTTCATGCATGGGTCTCCTCAAATTGGCTGTGGTATGATGCCAATTATTCTTATAAGGAGTAATATAAATAATTATCAACCACATGATGGGTAGGACCAATTTCTAGTCAAGTGGTATAAGTTAATTCGCACATTAAAAAAAGAAATTGGCTAGGCTTAAAATGTCCCTCAAGGGCAGCTAGCCTAATTTTACCTATGAACCTAACGGGAGGTACTGCATTTCAGTATTCTTTTTTTGCATGCAGCTGTCTGAGAGAGACCTGTAAAATGTGCAGCCTTGAAAATTTATTTTTAGGGTTATATCTGAACTGTTCTTGATGGAATTAACATTGGGAATTGATGTGGTATGGTCTTGGTAAAGAAGGTTTAATTTCATTTTACTAAAAGCTCCTTTGCACACTTTGTACATAGCAGAGAAGGGCAGGAGGAAGTTATAAGCATACTGCTGTTCCTCAGGAAAATATACTAGTAGTATGGTGCTGCCCATACTTTGTGCATAGGTGCAGGTGTGCAAGCAGTAGTCAACAATAGCAGGTATTTACTCTCTCCCAGCTGTATATTCGTCTTTCATTGCAAGTATAATGTTTACTTTGATAATTGCACCATTGTGGTGATGTTCGTGTTTCACTGTTGCAGTCATTACATTTGGGTAATCTGCTGGCAGGTTGCCCTCAGTCGGCCTGAATAACAAAGTCTTGGGTCCTGTGTCGGTTGCTGTCTCCTCTTCCATGACGTCGGGTCGTTAGGGGTATAAAACATGCAGCCGACGCCATTTTATTCAGTCTTTCTTGCCGCGCGGTGCCCGAAGCAGAAGCAGTTCGCAAGTGCCGGTCGGCCGACTCCTGAAATTTTTGCATTCGAGTTTCAGAACCGAAGTCTTCAACTAAAGCTAAGTACCCCATTGGGGAAAACTTTTCTTGCTCCTTACCGATGTCAGTAAAAGTTAATAATTGCATTACTTGTGGGAAGCAAATACCTCATAAGGATTTTCATTTGTACTGTATTCCTTGCCTAGGCCCAGATCATAACATGCCTTGCTGTCGGTTTTGTGCTAGATTTAACCAACGCACTATTAAGCGTCGGTATATTTTTGCTTCAAAATATTTTGGATTCAGATTGTATTACTCTGAAATGTCTTCGGTTAGCAATCCGACTACCGGAGGTCACAAAAAATGCAAAGAAAAAGAGACAGACCGTCGAGGTCCAAAACCGACGACGAAGCTTCTCCTAAGCCAGTCGCCAGTTCGCTGGTACTCAGGCGCTTTCGAAGACCATGATACCTGTTACTTTTGAGTCGCAGGCCTCTACCGAGACCCAAGCGGAGTCCAGTTTGCCCAGAGATTCTCAGAGTATTGAACCCGCGGATGTCTCCCTTGGATGGGTCCAGGGCCGCTGAGCAGGCACTGGCTTCTGAGGGTGTTTTTAGGCCTCAACATTTTTACATAAAACTGACGCCAACTTCAAAAACAAGATCAAAAACAGTTTCCAAGTCTAAAAAAAATGACGCATGAGCCATGTGCTCAGGCCCCTATGCCTAAAAAATATGATCAAAATGGCTGAGGACTTAATTACCTTGATCAGGGGTTCCCAACCCCCCCCCCCCCCTGCTAAGAGGCCTAGGCAAGACACTGATTATGAATTTTCAGATCAGGTTTCCATTTCTTCTGATCAGGAATTTTCTGTTCCTCCCTATGAGGATTCAGATGCAGAAGAATCCATGCCATCTGCATCTCCTCCTGAGGATTATTCTTTTGGTGAAACCTTGCATACTGTAAGGGAACATTTTCATTGGGGGAGTCAGGATTTCTCTGAATCAAAAAAGAGGCTTAGGGATTTCCTTCTCCTTCCTCAGCATAGGCCTTTGGCTATACCTCCTGTATCAGACATTGTTGATGTGTTTTTGGAATCAAGCATGACTCCTGATTCCCTACCTCCAGCTCCTAGTAAGCCAGACAGATATTACAGGGATGTCCTTCAAGGATGCATCTGCAGTCCTTACAAATGGGTTGTCCTGTCGTCAGGCAGCCCTTCGGTCGGCCGGATTCCAAAGTCTGGGTCTGGCCTCGGCTGGTGTCACACTTCACCCGACGTCATAGCTGCAGTTCTTCGGGTATAAAGGCATCAGCCGACGCCATTTTCCTCAGTCTTTCTTGCCGCGTGGCGCCCGAAGCAGAAGCTGTTCGCAAGTGCCGGTCGGTCAGAACCAGAGATTACTACTACCGAATACTTACTACTACCGAAGACTTCTAAAAGCTAAGTACCCGTTGGGGACTCTTTCTTGCCTCAGCCGATGTCAGAAAAAGTGAATAACTGTTTAACTTGTGGGAAACAAATACCTCATAAAGATTTCCACTCTTACTGCTTACCTTGTTTAGGCCCAGACCACGACGTAGCAGCTTGTCTAGCCTGTGCTTCTTTTAACCGACGAACGCTTAGACGTCGGTCGGAATTTGCTGAGGAGTTTTTCGGCTCCGCTTTTGCTTACATTATGCCGTCGGATCATCCGACTACGCAAATATCTAAAAAGCGCAAGGAAAAGGACCGACACTCGTGGTCCACGGTTTCGGCCGAAACCGCGGTTAAGCCAACCACGAGTGTCTCGGTTTCGGCTGAAACCGAGCTCGCGGTCCTTCCTTCAGCCGAAAGCTTAACTACTACCGAGGCCTCATCCAACCTGGTGGAATCGGCTACTGAAATCCCGCTTGCTCTTGCAGGTTCCCAGGATTTATCTGATACTATCCCCATGGATATTTCAACCCCTGCACGTGGAGCTGCTAGGCCACCAGCAACCATGTCGATTAAGGCCTTTGCCGGGGCTAAAGCAGCTAAATCTACCAAAACTGTGCCTGCTAAGACCCCCTCTCACAGGCCTAGTTCTACTTCACAAATGCTCAGTCTAGCAGAAGATCTCATTTCTTTGATCCGGGGATCCCAACCTCACCCAGACAAGGCCTCTCACCCACCTCCAGAGAAGAGGCCTAGAGCAGAGCCCCCTGAGCCAGTTTCTACAGATGACTCCTCTGATGATTCAGATAATTCAAACCCTCCAGAGGGCCCTTTCTCCCCTTATGAGGACTCTGATGCTGAAGAGTCCATTCCTTCTGCCTCTCCGCCTGAGGAATTTTCCTTTGGGGAAACCTTACATGCTATGAGGGAACAATTTCAGTGGCAGGGCCAAGATTTTTCAGACTCTAGAAAAAGGCTTAGAACCTTTCTGCATTTACCACAGCATAGGCCTTTAGCCACCCCTCCAGTTCTTACTGTTGTAGATGGTGCATTTAATGATGCTTGTACTGCTCCTGATTCCCTTCCTCTGGTCCCTGCTAAGCCCGATAGATACTACAGGGTCCCGGACACACATTATCATTTGTATAAGGCTCCCTTTGCAGATCCCGAAACTATCTCCCAGGGATCTAAGGCTGTAGCAGCTACCTCTGCCAAAAACCCCTCCCCTCTGAAAGGGAATCCAGAGCCTTAGAGAGATGGGGTAAAAAAGTTTACACTTCTGCTACTCTTTCAGCTAGGGCCTTGAACTGTCAGTTCCACATGATCCAGTATCAGGAATTTATGTTAGACCAGTTAACTAAAAAGCTGTCCTCAGATGAACAATTAGATAAAAAATCTGTTCAGGAAATGGTACATAACATTCAGCAGGTCAGTAATCATTCCTTAAAATGCGGCTATGATGCACTGGAGGCTTCCTTCAGATCAGCCATGACTGGCACAGTGATCAGAAGACATGCATGGTTAAAAGAGCAGGCCTTACCAGACCATGTCAAATCAAAGCTACTAGATGCTCCCATGGACAAGATCAATTTGTTTGGCTCTCCTGCACAACAGGTGCTGAAGAAGATGGAAGAGAAAGCTAAATCGGTCCAGACAGTCAAAGATTTCTTACAGGTCCAACCTCCAAGGTTTAGCAGGAATTGGCCCTCCAAGAATTGGTCCTTTCCAGACACCTCCAGAGCTCAGAGAGGCAGGAATAGGCGCTCAAGAGGCAGAGGTCAATCCAGAGGTGCCTACAGGGGACGTCAGTGGCAGGCTAACAACCAGCGAGGTACAGCCACAGATATAGCCACCACCACTACTACAGGACAATCACAGTGACTTGGCTCTGGCACCGCCTACCAGGGAACGACTAGAAGCACCCTTAGGCGGGAAGCTAGCCTTATTTTCAGTAAACTGGCATTACATCACAGGAGACAAATGGATTTTGCAGACAATAGACCAAGGTTACAGGTTTCACTTCCATACTCTACCGAACAAGAGAGGAATGCCAAACCTACCTCCAAATCAAAAGGCAGAAGCTCTAAAGCAAATAACTCGCTTACTAAGGATGAGAGCTGTAGAAAAGGTACCATCTATGGAGCAAGGACAAGGATTTTACTCCAGGCTCTTCCTGGTACCAAGAAAAGAAAACCAATGGAGACCTATTCTCGACCTGTCCACTTTAAACACATACCTCATTGTCCCAAAATTCAAAATGCTGACCCTACAGCAGCTTCTTCCCATGTTGGGCAAGGAGTCTTGGCTGGTAACTCTAGATCTCAAGGAGGCATACCTGCACGTCCCCATACGACCAAATTGCAGAAGATACCTCAGATTTCTTGCAGGATCAGAGCATTATCAATTCTCAGCATTGCCCTTTGGCTTATCTACTGCGCCCAGAGTGTTCACGAAATGCCTGGCATCAGTAATTGCTCATTGCAGGCTTCAGGGAATCCAAATCTACCCTTACCTGGACGACTGCCTGTGTTACAAGCGGACAACAAAAACAAGCTAGCAGAAGACTTGAAAAGGGTCATTTATCTACTGCAAGCCCTGGGATACACAGTCAGTATAAAAAAGTCAAGGCTGATACCATCCCAAAGGATAACCTTTTTGGGTGCAGAGCTGGACACATCAAAACAAATGGCATTCCTAACAGTAGAAAAACAGGAACAACTCCCTCTCTACTTCTTGACATTAACAAAGCAGAACCAGCTAACAGCAAGAAAAGTCCTGCAAGCCTTGGGTTTCATGGCATCCTGCATAATATTGGTTCCACATGCCAGACTGCATATGAGAAAGTTACAGTGGTACCTAAGGAATTTATGGTCTCAGCACAAGCACAGCCTAGAAACCCAAATTCCAATAATCCCATGCCTGAAACAAGAATTCCAATCGTGGGCTCAGGCCTGTCAATCAAACAAAGGATTGCCCTTCCACAGCACTCAACCAAGCCAAACCATCACAACGGACGCCTCAGACCTCGGTTGGGGGGCCCACATGCTGGGCAAGTGCATACAAGGTTTATGGACTCAAGACCAGCTGCACCTACACATAAATCAAAAGGAAATGCTGGCAGTAAAACTGGCAGTTCAGACATTCAGACCATTTCTTCGACAAGGTCAACTGTTGATAAGGACAGACAACACCACAGTTATGTGGTACATCAACAAACAGGGAGGCACACATTCGTACCCTCTATGCCGGATGGCAATGGACCTCTGGAATGTGGCCCTGAGCTTCAACATTCAGTTACAAGCAATTTTTGTACCAGGAAAAGAAAACATTCTAGCAGACATACTAAGCAGAACTACCACGGATGCCCATGAATGGGTGCTGCATCCAGACATCTTCAGAACCATTACAAGAAAATGGGGACTACCAGAAATAGACTTATTTGCATCCCCACGCAATCACCAACTGAAGAAATTCTGTACAAGGACGTACCACCCACTTGCTTGGAAAGTGGACTCCCTATCTTTCAGTTGGAAAAACCTGACAGCATATGCATTCCCACCACTTCCTTTGATGCACAAGGTGCTATTGAAGATCAAAGAGGACCGTCCAAGGATCATTCTGATAGCTCCAGACTGGCCAAGACAACATTGGTACCCATTACTGAGGAGCATGTCTCGGGAACAAATATGGCCCCTACCCCTAGTTCCCTTGCTGTTAACACAGAACAACTACAACACCCTGCACCCGAACCTGAAAACACTGCAACTGACTGCCTGGAACATTGCATAAGACCAAATAACCCAAATTTATCCCAAAGGGTTAAAGACATTATCTTGGAGGCTCGCAGACCCTCAACAAGGAAAAATTATTCAGCAAAATGGAAAAGATACCACATTTGGAGTACTGCAAAAGGAGAAAATGTGTCACTGGTAAACATAGCCAACATCCTGGAATACTTGGCAGACCTCTTCCACAACGGCCTGTCCTATTCTTCCATTAAGATTCATGCATCAGCTATTTCAGCAGAATACAACTTGGATCCTCCAGTCTTCTCACATCCTCTGCTCAGGCAGTTTCTGAGAGGAATTAAAAATGTAAAACCACCTAGGAAGCCACCATTGCCAGCATGGGACTTGAACTTTGTGCTAGAAAAGTTGACACTCCCTCCTTTCGAACCAGCAGCAACAGCAGAATTACAATACTTATCATGGAAAACTGCTTTCCTGCTTGCAATCACTTCAGCAAGAAGGGTATCTGAGCTACAGGCATTAATGGCAGTACAGCCCTTCCTGATCTTCCATCAAGATAGAGTGTCCATGAGAACAAATCCTACTTTTATGCCAAAGGTGGTCTCCAGAGTATCTTTAAATCAGGCTATCCATCTACCTACATTCTTCCCCAACCCACAGAACAGGGGAGAAAGACTGTTGCACACCTTGGATGTACATTGACAATTACGCTACTACCTGGACAGGACCAAGGACAATAGAAAAACTGACCAGCTACTGGTAGCATATGCAACAGGAATGGAAGGAAAAGCAATTTCAAAACAGACAATCTCTAAGTGGATAGGAAATTGCATTAGATTTTGTTACTCCTACCATGGGAAGAAAACTCCAGAAAACATCAGGCCTCACTCTACAAGGGCTACAGCCACTACCACAGCTTTTCTACGAGGAGTGGCTACCAAAGACATTTTAGAGGCTGCTACTTGGAGCTCCGTGCATACATTTGCCAAGCATTATAATTTACCTTTATACTCCAGATCCAGAGCAGGTTTTGCCACTGCTGTTTTGCAAGGGATCTTAACTACACCATAATCTTATTTCTCCTCCTCCCCCAGTTTGGCTATGGTATTCTACCCATTTGTAAGGACTGCAGATGCATCCTTGAAGGACATAGTACAGTTTTGTACCTACCATAAATGTAGATGTCCGATAGGCATGCATCTGCAGTCAGGATTACCCACCCTCCTTCCCCTCTGTGGTACTCCTAGGGTATTTGCCCATCTTGTAGCTAGCTGGGGGAATCTATTATGGTGTATTTGTTTGTATATATGTACATACATGCTTATTTTTTGTTTGCACTCTACTATTTGGAACCATTTGCATTATTCCAAATTTAGCCTTCCTAGAGGGCACCTGGCATCTGGGGCAAGAAACACTGAGGAAAATGGCGTCGGCTGATGCCTTTATACCCGAAGAACTGCAGCTATGACGTCGGGTGAAGTGCGACACCAGCCGAGGCCAGACCCAGACTTTGGAATCCAGCCGACCGAAGGGCTGCCTGACGACAGGACAACCCATTTGTAAGGACTGCAGATGCATGCCTATCGGACATCTACATTTATGGTAGGTACAAAACTGTACTTTCCTGACTCCCACAAATTTCTATTCAAAAATCCTGCTGCTGATCCTGAGACTATATCACAGGGTACCAAAGGTGTAAAGGCCTCTACAGCCAACAATCCTACCCCCTCTGATAGAGATTCCAGGGCGCTGGATATATGGGGAAAGAAGGTTTATACGTCTGCAACCTTGGCAATTAGGGCCCTAAACTGCCAGTTCATATGCTTAAATAACAATAGCATGTTATGGGCTTATTGAAACAGAAAATTATGTTGATTTCTGATTGTGTGGAAAATAAAGAATTACAGGAATTATTGCATGCAGCAGAACAGGTTGGAAAGCATACTTTGCAATGTGGTTTTGATTCCTTGGAGGCTTCTTGCAGGGCCGCAGTTACTGGATCTGTGATTAGAAGGCGTGCCTGGCTCAAGGAGCAAAATCTGCCAGATCATGTTAAAGCTAAATTGCTGGATGCCCCTTTACAGCATGATACTCTGGTAATAAGGCAGAAAAGGTTTTAAAGAAAATGGAAGACGAAGCTAAATCTATGCAAACTGTAAAATATTTCTTACAAGTGCAGCCACCCAGGTTCAGTAGGCGCTGGCCCACTAAAAAATGGTCCTTTCCTGTGTCCAACAGAGCCTCTCAAGGCAAATCCAGGCGCTCAAAAGGCTGTAGATACCAATCACAGGGTTCTTGCAGGTCAAAGCAATGGTGTGCCTCCACCTCCAAATCTGGAGGAAACAAAGCACAACCCTACAGTAAGCAGTCTCAATGACTTCCCTCTACCTTCACCAAGCACTTTTCTCTTGGCAGCCCCCTTGGGGGGAAAATTAGCACTTAATGCTCAAAATGGGCAGTTAATTACCCAGGACAAGTGGGTATTAAACATAGTATCCCAGGGGTACAGATTTCATTTCCATACTTTGCCAATTCCAAACAGTTGGCCAGATCTGCCACAAAATCAATGGGCAGAGGCTCAGAAACAAGTTACGTCCCTCATGGAGATGGGGGCTATTCAACCAGTACCAGAACAGGAAAAATGACAAGGTTTTTATTCAAGGCTGTTCCTGGTACCCAGAAAATGCCATGCATGGCGTCCAATACTGGACTTATCGATTTTGAACACGTACCTGGACATTACAAAATTCAAAATGCTGACTTTACAACAGCTGCTACCCATGCTGGACAGGAACGCTTGGTTAGTGACTCTAGACTTAAAAGAGGCATACCTGCATATCTCAATAAGGGAATCGTGCAGAAGATACCTCCGCTTCAAGGCAGGTTTTTTTAAATTACCAATTCTCTGCACTGCCATTTGGCTTATCTACTGCGCCCAGGGTCTTTACAAAGTGCCTGGCACCAGTAATTGCATTTTGCAGTCAAAGAAGCATACAATTTTATCGTTACCTGGACGACTGTCGCATTCAAGCAGAAAACAAGGACATACTTCTTCAACATCTGGCATTCGTAAAAAGGCTTCTAACATGCCTAGGGCACACAATAAATGAAAAGAAATCACAACTGGTACCCTCTCAAATAATTACATTCCTGGGTGCAAGCTTGAATACAACTGCCCAGATGGCTTACCTTATGCCAGACAAACAAAGGCAACTGACAACGTACTTCAAACAGATGGCAACAAAAACCCAGTTATCTGCAAGACAAATTCTGCAGGCTTTGGGGTTCATGGCATCCTGCATTCTACTAATTCCATACGCAAGACTGCATATGAGGAAACTTCATTGGTACCTAAAAAGTTTATGGAGTCAACATTGTCACAGTCTGGAAACAATGATTCCTCTCATTCCCTGCCTACAACAGGAGTTTCTTTGGTGGGCAGAGACATGTCACCAAAACAAGGGACTGTCATTCACTCTACCCCCTGCCACCCAAACCCTAACTACAGACGCATCAGACTATGCTTGCGGGGCCCACCTGGTGGGGAAATGCATTCAGGGCATATGGAGCCCAAAACAAATGCATCTGCATATCAACCAGAAAGAGATGCTAGTGGTTAAGAATGCTCAAGGACTTACTTCATCCAGGACAACTACTGATAGATGGACAACACCATGGTTATGTGGTATATAAACAAGCAGGGGGAAACACATTCCTACCCCTTTTGCAGACTAGCCATGGCATTGTGGAACACAGCCGTAACTCACCAAGTACATCTTCAAGCTCAGTTCCTGCCAGGAAAACAAAATACTCTGGCAGACGACCTAAGCAGAAATCTTATGGACCCGCACATGTGGAAACTGGATCCACAAATCTTCAGCATGGTAGCACAGAAATGGGGGAGCCCAGACATACATCTGTTTGCCTCTGCCCAAAATTATCAACTGGACAAATTCTGCACAAGGAGTGATCACAGTCAAGCATGGAAAGTGGATGCCCTATCCTTCAGTTGGAAAAACCTTTCAGTCTATGCCTTTCCCCCTCTGCCTCTTCTCTCCAAGGTCTTACTAAAGGGCAGACAGGAAAAACCAAAAATGATCCTAATTGCTCCGGACTGGCCTCACCAGCACTGGTACCCAGTCCTAAGGAGTATGTCTCAACTCCCTCCTTGGTGCTTGCCTCAGATACTTTGTCTACTGTCTCAGCAGAACAATCAAATTCTGCACACCCAGCTCCAAACTCTGAACCTTGCATTATGGTTGATCGTTTAGTTATTCAAACAATACCTCCCAGTAAATCTGTGATGGATGTCATTTTGGAAGCTAGAAGGCCTAGTACTAGAAAATTTTATGCTGATCAATGGAAGAGATTCTGTGCTTGGAACCAAGCACAAGGAACAGACACAGCAAAACCAAATATTCCTCAGATTTTACAATACTTGACTGAGATGCTTGACAAGGGGCTATCTTTTTCTTCAATGAAAATCCATGCCTCTGCCATATCTGCTCATTACAACATGGAGCCTTCCATCTTTTCTCATCCTCTGCTAAAACAGTATCTTAGAGGGGCCAAAAATTTAAGGCCTCCCAGAAGATCACCAACTCCTGCATGGGACCTCAATTTTGTGCTGGAAAACCTCACCCTGCCTCCTTTTGAACCAGTAGCTACTACGGATGTAAAATTTTTTATCTTAGAAAGCAGCTTTCCTTTTGGCAATCACTTCAGCAAGAAGGGTTTCAGAACTACAGGCTCTCATGGCTGTGGAGCCCTTTATTACATTTTACCCGGACAGGGTGTCCCTCAGGACCAGTCCTTTATGCCTAAGGTGGTATCCAGTGTGGCTCTTAACCAAACTATTCACCTGCCAACATTTTACCCAAATCTGCCGAATAAGGGGGAGCAGATTCTGCATTCATTGGACGTACACAGACAACTAAGATTCTACTTGAACAGGACCAAGTCTCTAAGAAAATCTGAGCAACTACTGATGGCATTTGCTTCAGGATCAGAGGGGAAGGCTATATCAAAGCAGGCTGTTTCCCAGTGGATAAGCCACTGCATTCGTTTCTGCTACTTGCACCATGGTAAACCTGTGCCCAAGGGAATCGGGTCATATTCCACCAGGGCTGCCTCTACCTCAGCAGCCTTTCTCAGAGGAGTTCCAACCAAAGACATTCTAGAAGCTGCTACTTGGAGCTCTGTGCATACCTTCACGAAGCTTTATCATTTGCCTCTCTTCAAATCCAGGGCAGGCTTTGCTACTGCAGTTCTGCAAGGCCTTATAGCCGCCCCTAATGCTATTTAGTTCCATCCTCCCATCCATATCTTTGGGATTCTACCCAAATGTAATGACTGCAACAGTAAAACACGAACATAGTACAGTTGTGTGCACTTGCCATAAATGTAGATGTTCGAGTGTATACTGTTGCCGTCTGGGTTACCCACCCGCCATTCCCTTTTCTATAACTTCTCTACCCTTCACTATATTCTACAGCCTTTGTGGTGTATTTGCTTTTAGATGAAGATAAAGTTTATGTTGCTAAAAGTGCATTTACATATATTGCTGTTTAGTTGTGTATATATATATATATATATATATATATATATATATATATATATATGTGTGTGTATACATATATACATATATATATATATATATATATATATATATATATATATATATATATATATATATATATATATATATATATATATATATATATATATATATATATATATATATATATATATGTATGTATGTATTTTTGCTCCCCATTTGGGGGGCACCTGACATCTGGGGTAAGAAAAACTTTTTCACTTGTAAAAGACTCAGCACAGCTCCTCGTGGTGTCCTGCAGAGTTCTACAAGCAGCAGAGAGTGAGTGTGACTTCCCTGGATTTATAAGTATTTTTTCTGGATTTCGCTTAAATTACTGCATCTCGACTGCATTTCGCCTAAAAAACAGCTCTGCATATTGTTTTTACTGTACCTGTGTAGATTTTAAACTGTTAGCACTTTAAAAAGTTATTTTGTTTAATTTAATTGTTAGGCTAACACACTCAAGTGTGCTAGCCGTTTTATAGCATTTACTGTTTGCTACTGTATCTTTTTCTTCTGTCTCTGTAAAAAAAAAAAAAAAAGATATCCTTGTTTTCCCGCTTTTCTGAACTAGAATAGTCCAGTCTTCAGATTTTGCTGATCTCTGGGCTTTGTCTTAGTTCCTGTGCTATCCATATCCTTATTTGGATAAGAGGAAGCTTCTTTGTTCACCAGTGGGAGTGGGGAGCACTGAGCAACCTATTTGTCCCTAGAGGAGTGGTTCCAGCCCAGCAACTTGTAGTTTATTGGCCATTTTGGGTCAATTCCTGGCTCTTTTCAACCCCCTGCTATAAAGCCCGTTTTTGCGCACTTTTTCACTTGTAAAAGACTCAGCACAGCTCCTCGTGGTGTCCTGCAGAGTTCTACAAGCAGCAGAGAGTGAAAGAGTGACTTTCCTGGATTTATAAGTATTTTTTCTGGCTTTCGCTTAAATGACTGCATCTCGACTACATTTCACCTAAAAAACAGCTCTGCATATTGTTTTTACTGTACCTGTGTAGATTTTAAACTGTTAGCACTTTAAAAAGTTATTTTTGTTTAATTTAATTGTTAGGCTAACACTCAAGTGCGCTAGCCGTTTTATAGCATTTACTGTTTGCTACTGTATCTTTTTCTTCTGCTCTGTAAAAAAAAAAAAAAAAAATATATCCATGTTTTCCTGCTTTTCTGAACTAGAATAGTCCAGTCTTCAGATTTTGCTGATCTCTGGGCTTTGTCTTAGTTCCTGTGCTATCCATATCCTTATTTGGATAAGAGGAAGCTTCTTTGTTCACCAGTGGGAGTGGGGAGCACTGAGCAACCTATTTGTCCCTAGAGGCGTGGTTCCAGCCCAGCAACTTGTAGTGTATTGGCCATTTTGGGTCAATTCCTGGCTCTTTTCAACCCCCTGCTGTAAAGCACGTTTTTGTGCGAATTAGCTCAAAGTTGCTCATAGAGCAGCCATCGGGCAGCACCGGTTAATCAAGTTTAAACTATTTCTGGCTCCGTAAAGTCTACTCTTCAATTTCTCCCTTAGAACTGCTCTACTTGCAATCTAAACAGCCTATACTCTAACTGAAAAGCTCAGCACTTGCTCCTAAAGCATTTTTTATACAGGTAAAGCACTCTTAAACAAAAGAAAGTACTTCATTCACCTAAATTCCCTTGAGTACCCATTTCCCTATAGATCCTTTCTGACTCGCACAGCAATCTTTTTCACTATTCTAGCATGTCGAAGGGTCAGTTGCTGGCGTCCTCTCCTGTTCAGCTGGTGAATCTTGGAATCTTGAGGCAATGTTACAATTGCCTCATGTACACAGACAACCCTCTCCTCCTCCCAACAAATACAAATATATGTGAGAGATGCAACTATATAGCCAAACTGGAAGCTGAGCTCTCTCAATTCAGTACTGGCAAGACCAGTCAGGAGAAGAAGGTAACCACGCACACCACAATCCCAGTCACACATAGAACTATCACAACTGCAAACCAAACACATAAACACACAAAAACATACTCGGAGGCGCTGATTAAAAATCTACCAAAACAGTGGCCGCCAAAGCAGACACCCAAGCAACCGCCACCTCAAGACATAGCACATGCAACACATAGTTCACAAAGTCAGTGTGCTAAACAGTCACAGCCCTTAAGGCCAAACAACATGCCAGACACTTGTAATAGGTGACTCCATAGTCAGACACACTGACGTCCCGCTCACCAGACTGAACAAGGAAAAGGTCACAGTAAGCTGCCTGTCGGAAGCTAGAATCCGCCACATAACACAAGCACTCAGGTCACTCCACAGCAAGTACAAATATGACTCAGTCATTGTACATGCCGGTGTGAACGACCTGAGGCACCTCCCTGGACTACATGAAAAGAGACATAGAGGAGCTCTCTGATTATGTAGCCCTGGTCGGTATGACCCTGACCCTGAGCAGCATCTTACCCTCACCAAGAATGATGCCACAGTACAAAGACGAAATGATCAGTTTTAACAATTGGCTTAATTACTGGTGTCATTCTAAGGGGATCCAATGTCTGTCTGCTTGGGATGACATGCTCGACAAGCCACGCTGCTTCGCAAGGGATGGCTTGCACCTGTCACCCCTGGGTTTCCGGATATTGGCCAAGGCTCTTGCCACCCCCATAGTGCCTTTTTAGGCAAGGCTCAAATGACAAACCTACCTCCTAGAAAACACAAGTGGAAAAAAACTAAGGGTAATGCTGCTCAATGCCAGAAGTCTAAACCTCAAGATGCACGCCCTCGAAGCCCTCCTCAGTATGGAGAACATCGATGTCTGTGCGGTGACTGAAACCTGGTTCAAGGCTCCTGAGAGCACCCCAGCACTATCAGGTTTTACCTCATATCATGCTTTCCGGCCCCAAAACTTGGACGAACCACAAAAGGAGGGAGTATCCATATTCATCAAAGATACTCACACCTCCAGGTTAGTGGCAACGCACAAAGCATCGGAGACCATCCAGGTGCAACTAACCATAGGCAAAACTGCCTTAAAGCTTGTAGCATGCTACAGACCACCCTCTCAAACTCAGGAACCCCACACAGCCTTCCTGAAGACACTGGAAGTATGAATGTCTCCAAATACCATCATATTGGGAGACTTCAACTACCCAAACATAGACTGGGAACATTACTCAAGCCCCAACACCCTAGCCCAAAGGTTTCTAGAATTCATAAACTCAAATGCGATGGAACAACTAGTCACCATTCCCACAAGAGGAGACAATATACTAGACCTGATCATCACAAACATGGGGACAAAATGCTCCACACGGAGTATATCCCTCATTGGTAAGATCAGACCATAAATTAATCTCACTGGAAATCCACATCCGCCCCACCCCTGCACAAAGACCACAGTGAAGAACTTCTCAAAAGCCAACTTCACACTTCTTAAGACTGAAGTGGTATCCTTCAAGGTCCCTGGGCCAGTGGAAACCACAACCCACACTGCTGAATCCTTTACAAATGCCTTCTCGAGCACCTTCAAGAATGCATGGATCATGCAATCCCAAATAAAACCAAGACCCATTCCCCAAAGGCAGGCGCCCGGTCTGGTGGACCCCAGCCATAAACAAACTTTACAACAGAAGGAGGAAGCTACTACATGACAGAGCAAAATCCCTAAAAGGGAAGGCATCTCTGATCAGTACTAGCAAAAAACTACAATCACTCATAAAATCATCCAAGGCCAACTTTGAGAGAAAAATCGCAAAAGACACAAAAGACAATCACAAGGCCTTCTTTAGCTATGTTAGAAACCTGAGTGGAAACTCCCAGATATGCTCAGAGTTAGTCCAAAATGACACAAAATACACTGAACCCACTGACATTGCCAACATTCTGGCAGACAGGTTCAGTGCAAATTTCTCCCGCCCAAAAGGAGAAAAAACTATCCCAGCAGAGTGTAGCCTCCCTAACATCTCATATGCCTAGGTGAGAGCCGCCCTTTCTAAAGCTAAAACCACAGCATCAATGGGACCGGACGGTGTCCCGGGCTGTGTGCTACATGAACTCCAAGAGGAACTAAACCCACACATAAGGCTGCTGTTTAATCTTAGCCTTACTACAGGATACGTACCCAAAGAGTGGCGTACAGCAACAGTGGTCCCACTTCACAAAGGCGGTGCTTCTACGGACCCTGGAAATTACTGCCCCATAAGCTTGACGAGCCTGGTCTGCAAAGCTATGGAGAGGATCATTATGGAACTCATAAACAAAGACATTGGGGACCTACAGACATTGGATACTACCCAATTTGGCTTTGTCAAGGGCAGATCCTGCCTTTTGAACTTGGTCGACTTTTTTGAAACATTCACTAAGGCCATTGATGAGGGTAAGTTAGTTCACACAGCCTACCTTGACCTTGCAAAAGTCTTTGACACAATACTCCACTCGGGCATCATAGACAAACTCACCAGCTTAAATGTAAACCCATATGTCACGAGATGGGTTGCAAACTGGCTCAAGGAGAGAACCCACAGGGTCAGAGTTGCTGGAGCTATGTCAGACTCCAAGCCAGTCACAAGCGGTGTCCCACAGGGCTCAGTCCTGGGACCCCTCTTGTTCGGCATTTATTTTTCCGAGGTACAGGCAAACATAGGAGGATTGTAGCTGACAAATTTCGTAGATGACTGCAAACTGGGCGCCATAATTGATACTCCAGCGGACACAAACATCCTTCAGAGAGGCCTCATAGAAACGGATAATTGGTGCCAGAGCCATGGCCTTAAGCTGAACGCCAAAAAATGTAGTCATACCCTTTGGGGAAAACAAGGTACCCACAAATTACCACATAGGTGGTAATCCATTAAGTACGGAAGAGGTAATCAGGGACCTAGGGACCCAGGTTGACAGTAACCTCTCATTTGACACTCACATTGCCAAAGTGGTTAGGAAGACCTTCTATATTGCCCACCTTATCATGAAGGGTTTCACATCTAGATCAAGAGAGGTCATTGTGCCCCCGTACTCTTCTCTTATCAGGCCAATGATTGAGTACAATGCCCCATTTGGGATGTATCTTACCCGACACCTGCAGCAGTTGGAAAGTCCCCAAAAGTTCCTCACCAAGAGGATAAAGGGTCTTAAACATATGTCATATGCTGCCCGACTGAAAAAACTCCAGATCTGAAGTAGGAGATTCATTTGTCTGCAACCTGTGGGTTATGGATACGATATCGGATCCGAACCGGCATGGTTTATCCAGCTATGGATCCGAGCTCTTAGCTCCTCCCCTCACCCATAATGCCCTGCTCTCCCTACATGACCTCAGATCTAGTTTGCCGCGCTGGTAACCAGTTGGATCTTCTGAGCTCTTCAGCTAAGTCTATAAAAAACTCTTTTAAAGCTTTAAATTGCTTTTTTGTAGTTAAATTTGTGTGATTGTGTTAGGTTTCCTTTAGTTTTTTTGATACTTTTGGGTCTTAATTGTTACATCTAAAATTTTATTTTAATTCCCTCCCCTCGCTGGTTTGGAGTTTTGTTGAGTGTGTTGTTTGAGGCCTTGTGTGTGTGCTAGTTTAGCCCTAATTGTTTGTTTGTCTTTTTTTTACTTGGTTTAAAAAAAAAAAAAGACTTTAGTTATGTCTGAAGCCCCTAAGGCAATTTTCTCAAAGTGCACCAAGTGTGGCCATAAGCTTTCCCCTGCTGATGGCCACACTCGGTGCGTTCGATGCCTTGGGGTTGAACACCTCACTTCTGGATGTTCCATTTGTGCAGGGTTCAACCCCAGGGCATTGAAGGAGTGGAGGTCGAAGCTAGTCCTGGCGGGACTTCTGCCCCCGGACTCGGCTTCGGCCTCCGCTCCGGTGGTGGGTACTGTGGCTACAGTTCCCTCCTTGCCTGCTCCCCCTCCTCCACCTGGGACTCAACCTCCCGCAGCTGGGTTGGAGGATAGGGAAGCAAGAAACAAGGACCGGAGAGAGAAGCACCACAAGCGGCGGGCCGAGACCTCCGTTTCGGCCCCGCCAGCTAAGCGGGCTTCTCCTCCGGCCTCCTTGGCTGCTGGCTCCCCCCCCCCCTCGGCTCCTGTCTGCTTTTCACCGGGGCCTGAGGAGGAGGAGACCCGATCTCCGTCGAGGCCATCGAGGAGGCACTCAAGGCCTACCTCAGTAGCCTCTTCGAGGTCTACGTATAGCCTTTCTGACGCCGATCTGGACCGGATGATGAGAAGGTTCATCCAGGCCCAGATGCAGATGGGAGTGCTCCTGCCCCCTCTGGGGAGCGCTTCCATTTTCAAGCCCATAGCTCCTTCTCCGACCCGCTACCGGGTTGGGCGTTGAACCGGGGTGGGTCGGCGCCAATAGTACTAGGTACTTCGGATCCGACCCTGCCCTCGAGTGTTTTGGATCCGACCTCTCAGAGCCTGGCTCCGAGCTTCGGATCCGGGGGACTTAGTGTGCCTTCGGCGCCGTCTGTGTCGGAGCGCACTGGTCCCTCGGATCCGAGTGTCTCTGGGCCAGCTCCGATCCACTCTTCGGATCCGAGGGGGAGCCGACTTTCGGATCCTTTGGTCGAGGCTGGCTCTCCTTCGGCTTTTGATGTAGTGGAGAAGGCTCTGTTGAGGGCTTCCGGACCCCGGGCACTTGCTTCGGCTCCTTCCCGCACTCCATCTGCACTGGGTCAGACTTCCACCATCCGGCCACTGGGACAGCCCGCTTCAATGCCCCAAGCTGTTCCATTGGAACAAGACACTGCTTGCGAGGGCTCCTCAGACAGCCCTCCCGAGGAAGCACCTCGCAAGCATACGTGTAAAAGGAGGCACATAGACTCCCCCGAGTCTTTAACAGAAGACACGGATTTGGAGGAAGGGGAAGGCTCCCCAAGATCACCCCCCGAGGATGTCTCCTTTGGAGACATCATGGAAATGCTTCGCATAAGGGGTGGGTGGTCTGCCCCCAAGTCTTCCTCGGACGAGTCCGTGTTCTTGGAGGCATTCGAAGCGGGCCAGTCTACCTCTTGGGTGTCCCCTCCTGCCGACCCCCTGGTGGACCTTATTACCACCAGGGTGTGGAAGGAACTGGACACCGTGGAGCCAATCCCCAAAAGGCCAGACAGAATCCTTAGCCCCCCTGCAGACCGTGCCCACTGGAGTAAGGGGCCTCCGGTAGATGCCATGTTGACGGCAGCAGCCACCAAGAAGGAACTCGCCCAGGAGAGTCCTTCAGTCCATCCTCCGAGCAAGGAGTCTCGGATGATGGACCGCTTGGGGAAGCGAATGTTTAGTTCAGCGACATTCTCGGTGAGGGCGCTCAACTACTTGGCACATGTTACCAGCATGCAGCGCAATCTTATTAAAGAATACGCTGCATCCCCCCCAGAGTCCATGTCGGAGGAGGACCAACTTTTGCACACCACCCGTATGGCCACTCTTCAATCCGTGACGAATACCTCTATGCGGTTGCTGTCCCATGCTACTGAGGGAGCCGCTAGAGCTGCAGGAGTAGGCCTAGTCCCTAGACGCCAGGCCTGGCTCCGTCATTGCGATTTCACGGAGCCCTTCAAGGTGTCCTTCGCGAACGCCCCCTTTGATGGTTCTGCCCTTTTTGGCAAAACGGTTCGCAACACCTTGACCCAGAGCGAAAAGGACGGGAAGACGCTGTCTGACGTCGGAATCCGCTTCTCTGTGCCCCCGAGGTCCTACTCTAGGAACCAAAAGGGCCAGAAGAAGATGTGGTTCCGGAAGTCGCAGCAATCCCAACCCGCTCCGGACAACCAGTCCTTCCTTGGCAGAGGAGGACAGGGAGGACGCCGCCCCAGGGGCAGAGGGGCTCCCAGGAATTTCGATTCCAGAGAACCTTTCTCTGAACGGCCCACGCAGCAGCCCTGAGGGGTTGCCCGACTGCTCCACTCTGGAGGCAGTCGGGGGACATTTTTCGGAGCACCTAGCGGCATGCGAGTCCATAACATCAGACCGCTGGGTCCTCCGCATTATATCCAGAGGATACAAGATCCCCTTTCATCACATTCCAAAATTAAGATCCCTCCCCGACGTTCCACCTGGTCAGTGGGAGGCCGCTTCAGCAGAAATTGGCCATCTGCTGGGGAAAAGAGCCATCCAGCCCGTCCCCCCAGACCAGATCGGATCAGGGTTTTACTCCAGGTTCTTTTTAGTGCCAAAAAAGACGGGGGACCAAAGACCAATTTTAGACCTGTCCCTGTTAAACCTGGCAGTTCCCAAGGAGAAGTTCCGAATGGTCACTTTGCAATCCATCCTCCCCCTCCTGGGAGAGAATCACTGGATGTGCTCTATAGACCTCAAGGATGCGTACTACCACATACTAATGGACAGGCGCTCCAGGAGGTTTCTTCGCTTCCAGCTGGGAGCCAGTCACTACCAGTTCAGGGTCCTTCCCTTTGGTCTCACCACAGCCCCCAGGGTGTTCACCAAAGTATTAGCAGTGGTTGCGGCCCACCTGACGCTTCAGGGGGTGCAAGTCTTTCCTTACCTGGACGACTGGCTTCTTACCGCCCCAACAAGGCATCTACTATCCTTGGCGCGAGACTCCTTTCTTCATCTAGCTCCCCGCCTGGGCATCACAGTAAACGTAGCAAAATCCAACCTGGCTCCTACTCAGTTGATAGATTTTATAGGTGCCAGGTTAGACACGAGGGAGTTAAGAGCCTTTCTCACAGCCGACAGAGTTCGGAATCTGCGACTCCAGGTGCGGGCCATCCTCCACTCCAGCTCAGTTCCGGTGGATTTGGTCCTGAGGGCTCTAGGGTCCATGGCGGCAGCGATATCTCTTCTTCCACTCGCCAGGTTCAACATGCGGGTCCTTCAGTGGACACTTCAGGTTCAGTGGTCTTACCTTGCTCTACCTCTGCATCATCCCATTGCGATCAGCAAGGCTTGCAAACGGTCTCTCTTGTGGTGGCTCCATTCTCAGGATCTCCACGGAGGCCGCCCCTTTTGTGCTTCTCCCCCTCTCGCCACGGTGACCACGGACGCCTCCCGCCTCGGGTGGGGGGGGGGGCATTTTGCAGGCCGGACGGTCCTAGGCACGTGGAACGACTCAGAGACCTCCCTGCATATCAATGTTCTAGAGATGAGAGCAGTGCTCTTGGCGTTGCGAGCACTTCAGGACTTTCTTCCCCTTGGAACAATTGCGATTCAGTCAGACAACATGTCTGTGGTCTGGTACATCAACAAACAGGGGGGAACCAGATCTTATCCTCTATGTCGGGAAGCCATGAGAGTGTGGGAATGGGTGATCTCCACCAACCTCTTTCTCATCGCAACGCATATTCCGGGTCGGTCCAACATCCTTGCAGACAAGCTCAGTCGCACCATTCTCTCCCGTCTGAGTGGTCTCTCAATGCACAAGTAGCGAAACGTATCTTCGCACGGTGGGGAACTCCTTGTTGCGATCTCTTTGCGTCTCCCTTAAACACAAAGTGCGACAGTTTTTTCGCTCTAATCCCTCCTCCAGGGGATTCCCCAAGAGACGCTCTGGTGCATGCTTGGCCTCCCGGTCTTCTTTGCTTACCCCTTGCCTCTGATGCTCCAAGTTCTTCAGAAAGCCTCTCGGTTGGGGTGCAGAATGATCCTCATTGCCCCATTCTGGCCTCGACAGATCTGGTTCCCTTTCCTAAGGTCTCACTCGGTGAATCCACCTTGGATTCTAGATCCCATTCCGGATCTGATATCACACCCGTCGAACCTACCAACTCTGAATCTGGACAGCCTGAAGCTAACTGCTTGGCTGCTCCAGTTCCACTCCTAATTAGGACTCCCGGTATCTCGTCCCCCGTTAAGGCCATCCTGGTAGCGGCTCATAAACCATCTACCAGAAAAGTTTACCGCAGTAAATGGAAACTGTTCTCCATTTGGGCGGAGCGGCAGGGTCTAGATCCCTTCACGGTTCCCCTTCTTCTAGTACTAGACTTCCTAACCACTCTTTTTAATGATGGTGCCAGTAGTTCAACGGTTAAAGTGCAGCTTGCGGCCTTTTCACACTATCATGTTGGTCATGACTCTGGACCTCTTATGTCCGCCAAATTATGTAAAATCTTCCTAAAAGGCACCTTTCTCCTTAGACCCCCTGTCAAGCAGACAGTTCCACCGTGGGATCTTTCTTTGGTTCTTCAGGCCTTGACCGCTCCCCCCTTCGAGCCTGCGGCTACAGTAGATCTTAAATTCTTGTCCCTGAAGACTGCTTTTTTAGTAGCCATTACTTCGGCCAAGAGGGTTTCGGAACTTCAAGCCTTATCCATGAAACCTCCTTACTTGGTCTTCCATCCGGACCGCGTATACCTCAGGACCAATCCCTCCTTTCTTCCTAAGGTAGCTTCAGAAGCAAACATTAATCAGTCCATTAACCTCCCTGTTTTCTTTCCTAAATATCAGAACAAGGGCGAATACAAGCTGCATTCCTTGGATGTTCACAGGCAGCTTCGTTTTTATCTTAACAGGACAGCTGGTCATAGGCAATCCGACCAGTTGTTCAATTCCTTTGCCAAATTCAATTTGGGTAAACCAATTTCCAAAGTCTCCTTGTCACGATGGATTTCGCAGTGCATTCTTTTAGCTTACCAAGCTTCTGGGAGGCCCGCACCGGAGGGAGTCCATGCCCATTCGACCTGGTCAGTTTCTACCTCAGCGGCCTTTAGAGCTAGGATTCCTCTGGATGATATTTGTTCAGCAGCCACTTGGGCTTCATCTCATACCTTTATTTCTCATTACAAGCTGGATATCACATCTAGAGGTAGAGCATCCTTTGGCTCCGCGGTGCTCCGGAATATCCTTCCATGACGGCCGCCCAAGATTCAGGTAGCTGGGGACTCTGTCCCACAGGTTGCAGACAAATGAATCTCCTGCTTCAGATTTAGAAGTTATGTACTTACCATAACGTTCCATCTGAGTAGGTGGATTCATTTGTCTGCAACCATCCCGCCCTCCTATCCCCCTGGCCTTGTCAGTTTCCTGCATATTATGTGTTACCCTTTTTAGGGTATTTTGATTCAGGGCAAACTCAATCTGAGGTCATGTAGGGAGAGCAGGGCATTATGGATGAGGGGAGGAGCTAAGAGCTCGGCTCCATAGCTGGATAAACCATGCCGGTTCGGATCCGATATCGGATCCATAACCCACAGGTTGCAGACACATGAATCCACCTACTCAGATGGAACGTTATGGTAAGTACATAACTTCTAATTCTATTCAGTCGCATACCGTCTACTCAGGGGTGACCTGTGCCTGACGTACAAGGCCATGTCCAGTCCGGAATTAATGGACATGCTCCATCTCAGAAAATCCAAATCCATCAGAGCCACGAGAGCAAGAGACTTAAACCTCAACACAGAAATAAATAGGACGTGCTGGAGGGACAGATTCATAACCCAGAGGCTCCCTACACTCTGGAACAGAATCCCAATCCATGTTAGGCAGAACCCCTCACTAAATCTATTCAAGAGAAATCTTGATGAGTGGATGGGAGATCTCTGTGTCACTACTAGACAGAGGCACAGCAAAAAAAACCCTAAATGGGAGTAGTATTCTCATCCTAAGGAGTGGTGAGAGCCACACACACTCTGGCTAGGCTTATAAATGCCCTAGGGCAGATAGCCTAGTACGAACCTATGAATAAAATGGCGTCAGCTGCATGTTTTATACCCCTGACGACCCGAAGTCATAGAAGAGGAGACAGCAACTGACGCAGGACCCAAGACGTAGTTATTCAGGCCGACTGAGGGCAACCTGCCAGCAGATTACCCAAATGTAATGATTGCAACAGTGAATGCACTCGAACATCTACATTTATGCCAAGTGTACACAACTGTACTTTTTTTATCCCGTCATGTAATTATATATTCTTGTTATTCTGTTTCAGAATTTGCTTTTCTCCGCAGCCAACAAAGTTAAATGTACATGCAGATGTTCATTGTAGGCAGTATTGCAGTGCTGATTCCTGTGCAAAAGCCCATGGCAGGCCTGAATACCTGAGTCTTTCCCTATCCTCCAGCCAGTGGACATCCACTGCGAGCTAACGTCTAAATGTGTGGGTATAAAGAGGGAGTCATCTGCCGCATCTCCAGATGTTCTTCATGTTTCACTGTTGCAGTCATAACTGTAGGGTGTTCCTGCCGGCAGGCAGCCCGAGGTCGGCCAGAATTCCAAAGTCTGGGTCCGGCGTCGGCTGTACCAGCAAGTACCCTGACGTCAGAACGCAGAGGTATAAAGCCGACAGCCGACGCCATCTTCTCCAGTCTTTCTTGCCGTGCGGTGGAAAGCAGCTCGCAAGTTGTTGGTTGGCGAATCTGGACAGCGTGGTTTGCTTGTCGTCGGTCCGAAGACTTTCTTCTTCTCTTCTCAAGCTAAGTACACCGTTGGGGAAACTTTTTTCTTGTTCTTCCGATGTCAGAAAAAGTTAATAATTGTATATCGTGTGGGGAAACAAATACCTCATAAAGATTTCCACTTTTACTGTCTTTCTTGCTTGGGCCCTGACCACGACGTTTCTTGCTGTCGGTTTTGTGCTAGGTTTAATTCTCGTACGATTAAACGTAGGTACGATTGGGCCTTAAATTATTTCGGTAGACGATTCAACTACAGGATGTCGTCTGATACTTTACCGACAACCGGAATTCAAAAGAAACGCAAGGACAAGAATAGGCCTCCGAGGTCCAAACAGGATACTTTGCAGCCGGAGCCTGCTTCAGGTTCGGCTGTCGTCAGTGAGGCGCTTTTGCAGCTCCTGTCATCAGCCACTTCGGAACCGATGGCCGACACGGACTCCCATGGGGAGCCAACTAGGCCCAGTATTTTATCTGCTGCAGGACCTTCGGACATCGCTCCTTCAGATGGGTCCGACGCTGTGCAGGTACCGGCTTCTGAAGGGGTCTTCAGGCCTTCTCATATTACTATTTCTTCAAAGACAAAGGCAAAGTCAAAGACTCCTGTTAAACCAAGGGTTCCTTCTCAAGCTTCTTAGGATTCTGCTCCCAAGTCTCAGAAGCAATTATTAAAGATGGCTGAAGATTTGCTTACTATGATTAGGGGTTCTCACCCTCCTCCTGAAAAAAGGCCTAGACAGGATATTCCTTATGATTCCTCTGATCAGGCTTCTGTGTCTTCAGTCTCTTCCTCTGACCAGGATTATTCTTTTCCTCCTTATGAGGATTCTGATGCGGAGGACTCAATTCCCTCTGCTTCTCCCCCTGAAGATTTTTCTTTTGGAGAAACCCTGCATGAGATGAGAGAGCATTTTCATTGGGAAGGTCAGGATTATTCCGCCTCCAAGAAGAGACTTAGGGAATTTCTCCTTCTCCCTCAACACAGGCCTTTGGCTATTCCTCCTGTTCTTGATATTGTGGATGATGCTTTCTCTGAAGCTACCCTGAATCTGATTCTTGTCCGCCTGCTCCTTCTAAGCCGGATAGATTTTACAGAGTTCCTGATTCCCATCAATTTTTGTTCAAGAACCCTTCTGCAGACCCTGAAACTATTTCTCAGGGTTCCGAAGCTGCTAAGGCCGCTTCTTCTAAAAATCCTATTCCCTCTGAAAAGGATTCTCGGGCCTTGGACAGATGGGGCAAAAAGGTGTATACTTCGGCTACTCTTTCTATTAGAGCTTTAAATTGCCAGTTTCATATGTTCAAGTATCAGCAATTTCTTTTGTCTGTTTTAAAACAAAAACTTTCTTCCTTTCCTGCATGTGCTGAGGACAAGGAATTACAAGATGTACTGCATGCAACTGAACAAGTTAGTAAACATAGTTTACATTGTGGCTTTGATGCCTTGGAGGCTTCTTGTAGGGCCGCAGCCTCTGGTACTGTTATCAGGAGACATGCTTGGCTCCGAGAGCAGAATTTACCTGAACAAGTTAAGGCTAAATTGTTAGATGCCCCTGTTCAGCATGATGTTTTGTTTGGTTCTAAAGCTGAGGAGGTTATTAAAAAGATGGAGGATAAAGCGAAATCTATGCAGACTGTGAAAGATTTCTTACAAGTTCAGCCCCCTAGATTTTCTAGGAATTGGCCCTCCAAAAATTGGTCCTTTCCCACTTCTGACAGGCCTCAAAGGGGAAGATATAGACGCCCCAGAGGTCGAGCTCAGGCACAGGCCTCTTATACGTCCAGACAATGGACTGCTTCATCACCTAGAAGGGGTGAAGACAGATCTCAATCACAAAGGAAGCAGACCCAATGACTCCCTCTGCTGGGCTACAGGTCCTCTTTACCTGGAAGCCCCTCTCGGAGGAAAACTTTCTCTTTTCTACCAAAATTGGACTCGGATTACCCAGGACAAATGGGTTTTAGATGTGATTTTAAGAGGTTACAAATTCCACTTTCATACTCTGCCAAGGTCTATCGGTTGGCCAGATCTGCCAAAACATCAGTGGTCAGAGGCCTTAAATCAGGTGGACGCCTTATTGGCCATGAGAGCCATAGAGCCTGTTCCACTTTCAGAGATGGGAAAAGGTTTTTACTCAAGACTATTTCTGGTTCCAAGAAAGCAAAATTCATGGAGACCGATTCTGGACCTTTCGGTATTAAACACCTTCCTGGAAATTCCAAAATTCAAGATGCTTACTTTACAACAACTTCTTCCAATGCTCTCCCAGGATGCTTGGATGGTGACATTGGACTTAAAAGAAGCCTACCTACACATTCCCATCAGGCAGGAACGCAGAAAATACCTCAGATTCAAGGCAGGTTCGAGGCACTTTCAATTCTCTGTACTGCCCTTTGGTTTATCTACTGCGCCCAGAGTCTTTACCAAGTGCCTGTCTCCAGTAGTAGCTTATTGCAGACTCCAAGGGATTCAAATTTACCCCTATCTGGACGACTGCCTTATTCAGGCGGACAGCAAAGACCTTTTACTTCAGCATCTGCATTTTGTTCAACGTCTTCTCCTTCTACTGGGATTTTCAGTGAACACAAAAAAGTCACATTTGATCCCCTCTCAGCAAATGATCTTTTTGGGAGCTGTTCTAGACACAAACTTGCAAAGGGCCTTCCTCACTCCAGAAAAACAATTACAGCTGGCCTCAATTTTCAAAACCTTGGCTACTTTAACTCAGCTCACTGCAAGGAAATTCCTGCAGGTATTGGGCTACATGGCTTCTTGCATCCTGTTGATTCCAAATGCAAGGCTTCACATGAGAAAACTTCAATGGTACCTAAAGAGTGTATGGTCACAGCATTACCACAGTCTGGACACAATGATTCCACTGATTCCCTGCCTCCAAAAGGAGTTCCTTTGGTGGTCCAGGGCTTGTGCTTTAAACGAAGGGAATCCCTTCCGCCTGCCTCAACCTTCTCTTCCATAACCACGGACGCTTCGGATTATGCTTGGGGAGCTCATTTTCTAAATCTTTGCCAGCAGGGTTCTTGGACAAAGAAGCATTTACACTGGCACATTAACTTGAAGGAAATGTTGGCAGTTCAAAATGCTCTATTAGCCTTCCAAAACTTCTAAATCCGGGGCCTCTTCTGATACGTACAGACAATACCACAGTCATGTGGTACATAAACAAGCAAGGGGGCTCTCACTCTTACCCCCTTTGCAGACTAGCCATGAATTTATGGGACACGGCTCTAAATCTGAATCTGCGTCTTCAAGCTCAATTCATTCCAGGAAAACAAAATCTCTTAGCAGATAGCCTAAGCAGAAACCTTTTGGATCCTCACGAATGGATGCTGGACCCCAGCTTATTCAGCAAGATTACTGCAGTTTGGGGTTGTCCTCAGATAGATCTGTTTGCATCCCATCTCAGTCATCAGCTGCCTCTCTTTTGCACCAGGTCCTTCCACAAAACAGCTTGGAAAGTGGATGCCCTGTCATTCAGCTGGAGGAACCTTTCGGGATATGCCTTCCCTACACTTCCTCTTCTTCCTCGAGTATTACTGAAAATAAAACAGGACAAGCCCAGAATAATCATTCTGATAGCTCCAAATTGGCCTTGGCAGTTTTGGTATCCAACTTTTAAAACACCTGTTCTTGGAACCTCCTTGGATTCTACCTCTGATCCCTTCTCTTCTGTCCCAGCATCAGGGTCAGATGCTACACCCTCAAATCAAGACCCTATGCCTGGCAGCTTGGCTCTTCAAGGGCCTTTGATTCCTTCTGCTCTTCCCAAACAAGTTTTGGATGTTCTTTTGGAAGCTAGACGGCCTAGCACTAGGAAATCTTATGCTTCTAAATGGAAAAGATTTTGTATTTGGATAGAGGCCCGAGGTTCTAACCCTATCTTGCCTGATATTTCCTCAATTTTACTTTACCTCTCAGACCTTTTGCTTAAAGGCCTCTCTTTTTCATCCATCAAAATTCATGCTTCTGCTATCTCAGCTCATTTCAACACTGATCCTCCTATCTTTTCTCACCAACTGGTGAGACAATTTTTGAGAGGGGCCAAGAATTTAAGACCTCCCAGAACTCTTCCTGTTCCTGCGTGGGATCTTAATTATGTCTTGGAGAAACTTACTTTGCCTCCTTTTGAGCCTGCTGCGGCTTCGGATATCAAGTTTTTATCCTGGAAGACAGCTATTTTGTTAGCATTGACTTCTGCCAGAAGGGTTTCAGAGTTGCAAGCTCTCATGGCTGTGGAACCATATATTATCTTCCACCTAGACAGAGTTTCCTTCAGGACCAATCCTACATTTATGCCTAAGGTGATTTCGAAAGTGGCTCTAAATCAGACTATTCACCTTCCTACCTTCTTTCCTAATCCTCAAAATAAAGGGGAAAGGAATTTACATTCATTGGACGTACACAGACAGCTACGATTTTACCTGGACAAAACTAAAGATTTCAGAAAATCTGATCAATTGCTTATCTCTTATGCCTCCAGTTCTCTAGGTAAGGCTATTTCTAAACAAACTATTTCCAAATGTATTGCTCATGGAATAAGGTTTTGTTACTCTCACTATTGGAAACAGATTCCAGGTACTGTTAGAAGTCATTCTACTAGAGCAGCTGCCACTTCAGCAGCTTTTCTCAGAGGAGTTCCTACCAAAGACATTTTGGAAGCTGCCACTTGGAGTTCAGTGCGTACTTTTTCCAAGCACTATAATGTCCCTCTGTATTCTAAGTCTAGGGCAGGCTTTGCCTCTGCTGTTTTGCAGGGTCTTCTTGCTGCCCCTACTTCTGCATAACCTCCTCCCTCTTTCACTGCTTTGGGATTCCACCTTACAGTTATGACTGCAACAGTGAAACACGAAGAACATAGTACAGTTGTGTACACCTACCATAAATGTAGATGTTCGAGTGTCTTCACTGTTGCAGTCGGTGTTTCCCTCCCACCTTTCCCCTCTTATTCTTGTTTGTTCCCTCTTCCACTTCTTTTGTGGTGTATTTGTGTTTCCTTTTTGGACACCTTTTGGTTTATTGGAGGCTTCTGACATCTGGGGCAAGAAAGGCTGGAGAAGATGGCGTCGGCTGTCGGCTTTATACCTCTGCGTTCTGACGTCAGGGTACTTGCTGGTACAGCCGACGCCGGACCCAGACTTTGGAATTCTGGCCGACCTCGGGCTGCCTGCCGGCAGGAACACCCTACAGTTATGACTGCAACAGTGAAGACACTCGAACATCTACATTTATGGTAGGTGTACACAACTGTACTTTCTTTCTTCTCATGCAGTCTAATGCTCCAATATGTGTTTCTTAGCGTTTCTATTGAATGGTCTGGATTACCAGACCATTAAGAAATAAAAATCCCATTGTACTTTGTTCATGTTCAAGAAACTTAATTGCATTTCTTGTGGGAAAGATTTTCATTCCTACTGCCTTTTTTGCTTAGACCCACAGCACAACATTTCGAACTCCCCATTCTGGGTTAGGTTTAATTCTGAAACCATTGAAAGTAGGGCCAGAGTCTTGTAAGCAACATATGGATTCCAGTAGGGCGGTGCCTTCACATGATTTAGTGTCTACCAGGTTCCCAGGCTATCTTACCCAGAAAGCATAAGGACACGTATGAAGGAGAAGGACATCGAGGACACCAAAGACATTTGTGTGTCCTGGCCCTTGACAGCCGTTAAAGTTGCCAATGCAGGTTGGGCATCTTTGCATCTTCCTGGTCTGATGCCTGTTAAGCTGGAGTTCTGTGGCAAAACCCTTGTGGAAGCCACTATAACTTAGACTCTAACCTCATAGTCTGACATCAGACTGACATTGTAGAGGTCTGAAGCCATGGATCAAGCCGTAGTTCCTAGCATTCAAGTACTGACGACCAAGGGTGAAGGAGTTATCCACTTGGTTATTGTAAGGGACAATGTCCCTGGGAACCAGATAAGTCACAGTTGCCACCCATGACCTGAGGCCTTTACTTTATCTAAGAACTAGGCATTCAGTTTTGCTTCAGACTTCTCTGTCTCAGCCCTCTGCTTCATCATCCTGGGTCTGTTCACAGGACTTGATCAGTCTTGCCCAGGACTTCATGGATTTCATGAATGCAAGGCATTCTACCACGAAAAAAGGACCCTGTACTCCAAACATTCCCTGGGGGGAAAACTGGACATTTCCCCACACAGAGTTTGATTCCTCAGAATCAGAGGATGAGGGGGAAATGGCTTATGTTGAGTACCTTCCACCATAGACTTATGATTCAGATGACACCCCATCCTCAAGTTTATCTCCTGAGGATTTATCTTTTGGAGAAATCCTTCATAGGATGGAAGCCTAGAATTGGTACTCTAGGGAATTCTCTAAGGCTCAAATTTACTATAGAGAGCTTCTGATCCTTCCTACCCATAGACCTTTGGAGGTCTCTGCAGTGCATATTGTCTTGGAGGATGTGATTGAAGCGGTATCATTGCACCCTGACTCCCTTCTCCCTGCTTCTAGGAAGCCTGACTGCTGCTTGTAGATTGCTGGAGTCCCATAAGCCTCTGTATATAAAACTAGTGACAGCTCCAGCAGTAGTATCTGTAGAATTCAAAGGATTTGATGGACATACGTCCAAGTGCCCCTTAACAAATGATAGGGGAAGCTTTACTGGTTTGGTAAGCAAGTATGCTTTAACCACTCTGGCCATGAGAGCTTTTAGCTGTCAGTTCATATGCTCAGATACAGTGAGTCACTGCAGACACAAACAAATGCTAAAGCAGACGGGATCCAGAAAACTGCCTTGAAAAGGATATTCAGGACCAGTGTAATGTCACCCTCAGCTGTCCAGACGCACTCAAATGTGGATATGGTGCCTTAGATGCATCATGCAGAGTTGCTGCCATGGGGTCAGTCACTCTGAGAATAACTGGCTGAGGACAAAACCTCTCTCAGACCAGGTAAAATCTGAACTCCCTTATATGACCCCTTGGACAAAAGTGTTCCTGAAGTTCTTCGTGTTTCACTGTTGCAGTCATTATATTTGGGATAATCTGCTGGCAGGTTGCCCTCAGTCGGCCTGAATATCAAAGTCTTGGGTCCTGCATTAGTTGCTGTCTCCTCTTCCATGACGTCAGGTCATCAGGGGTATAAAACAGGCAGCCGACGCCATTTTCTTTAGTCCTTCTTGCGGTGCCCGAAGCAGAAGCAGTTCGCAAGTGCCGGTCGGCCGACTCCTGAAATTTTCGAATTCGAGTTTCAGAACCAAAGTCTTCAATTAAAGCCAAGTAACCCCGTTGGGGAAACTTTTTCTTGCTCCATACCGATGTCAGTAAAAGTTAATAATTGCATTACTTGTGGGAAGCAAATACCTCATAAGGATTTTCATTTGTACTGTATTCCTTGCCTAGGCCCAAATCATAACGTGCCTTGCTGTCAGAACTACAGGCCCTCATGGCTGTGGAGCCTTTTGTTATACTTTACCCAGACAGGGTGTCCCTCAGGACCAATCCTTCCTTTATGCCTAAGGTGGTATCCAGTGTGGCTCTTAACCAAACTATTCAGCTGACATCTTTTTACCCAAATCCGCAGAACAAGGAGGAGCAGATTCTGCATTTCTTGGACGTACACAGACAACTAAGATTCTACTTAAACGGGACCAAATCTCTAAGAAAGTCTTTGCAGCTACTGGTGGCATTTGCTACAGGATCAGAGGGAAAGGCTATTTCAAAGTGGATAAGCCACTGCATTCATTTCTGCTATTTGCATCATGGTAAACCGGTGCCCAAGGGCATTGGGTCACATTCCACCAGGGCTGCATCTACATCAGCAACCTTTCTCAGAGGGGTGCCAACCAAAGACATTCTAGAAGCTGCTACTTGGAGTTCTGTTCATACTTTTACAAAGCATGATCATCTACCTCTCTTCCCTAAGTCCAGGGCAAGCTTTGCCACTGCAGTTCTGCAGGGCCTTATAGCCGCTCTTAATGCTATTTAGTTCCGGCCTCCCATCCATAGCTTTGGGATTCTACCCAAATGTAATGACTGCAGCAGTGAAACACGAAGAACGTAGTACAGTTGTGTACACTTACCATAAATGTAGATGTTCGAGTGTATTCACTGTTGCAGTTCGGGTTACCCACCTGCTATCCCCCTTTATTCCACAGCTTTTCTTTTCTTCACTATATTCTACAGCCTTTGTGGTGTATTTGCTTTTAGATGAAGGTAAAGTTTATGTTGTGACAATTGCATATATTTATAGTTTTTTTATATATGTATATATATATATATATATATATATATATATATTTTTTTTTTCCCCCATTTGGGGGGCACCTGACATCTGGGGCAAGACAAGAAAAACTAAAGAAAATGGCGTTGGCTGCCTGTTTTATACCCCTGAAGACCTGACGTCATGGAAGAGGAGACAGCAACCGACGCAGGACCCAAGACTGATATTCAGGCAGACTGAGGGCAACTTGCCAGCAGATTACCCCAAATGTAATGACTGCAACAGTGAATACACTGGAACATCTACATTTATGGTAAGTGGACCCAACTGTACTTTTTAGACACCCAGCTGAGCAGGTGTTTGGCAAACTGGATAAGAAAGAGAAATAGATAAAATGTGGTGAAGCTTTTTACTTGCCTCCCACTCCCAGATACAGTAGAAACTGTCCTTCCAAGTCTTTTTCCTTTCCACCTAAACATGAAGAAGAAAAAAAAAAACAAAGCAATGTAATAGGGAAAGGTCTAGACAGCAGGGTGTGGCAAACCAGGTAACTTTGCATACCTGGGGGATTTCAAGGATTCCACCCCACCTGGGTGAGCAGCTGTGACGCTTCCCCACACATCACACTGTATCCCTCAAATCCCAACCCAGCCTCCACCATCTGGCAGGAAGCCTGATGTTCTTCGTGTTTCACTATTGTAGTCATCACATTTGGGTTATCTGCTTGTAGGTAGCCCTCAGTCGGCCTGTTTATCAAAGTCTCGGGTCCTGCGTCGGTTGCTGTCTCATCTTCCATGACGTCGGGTAGTCAGGGGTATAAAGCATGCAGCCGATGCCATTACATCAGTCTTTCTTGCTGTACGCTGCCCAAAGCAGAAGCAGTTTGCAAGTGCCAGTCAGACGACTCCTGAAATTTTCGTTTTTGAGTTTCAGTACCAAAGTCTTCAAGTAAAGCTAAGTACCCCTTTGGGGAAACTTTTTCTTGCTCTAAACCGATGTCAGTAAAAGTTAACAGTTGTATTTCTTGTGGAAAGCAAATACCTCATAAAGATTTTCATTCATACTGTATTCCTTGCCTAGGCCCTAACCACAACGTACCTCGCTGTTCAAACCTCAACCTATTCATCATCTGTTCATTTTTCCATCTAAATATTTTGGTACTCGGTACAATTTTCCAGAAATGGCTTCAGTAAGCCACCCGACTACCAACATTCCAAAAAAACGCAAAGATAAAGACAGAGACAGACCGCATAGGTCCAAAGCTGCCGACGAAGCTTCTCTTAAGGTAGTCGCCAGTTCACCGGTACTCAGTGAGGTGCTTTTGCAGCCCCTGATACCCGCTACTTCAGATTCACAGGCCTCTACTGAGACCCATTTGGAGTCCAGTATGCCACGAGATGCTTCTTCGACTGTGGAAGCTGCAGATGTCTCTGCCTTGGATGGATCCGGAGTCGCTGTGCAGGCACCGGCTTCTGAGGGTATATTCAGGCCTACTGACATGCATATTGAACAGACGCCATCTTCTTCGTTAAGGCCTAAAACTCGACCCACGCCTAGAAAACTGACACCCAGACCACATGGTCAGGCCCCTATGCTTAAAAAACAAATAAGAATGGCTGGAAACCTTATTACTCTAATCAGGGGAAGCCACCCTTCTCCCTCTAAGAGACCTAGAGTTGAACTGATTTTCCTTCTGATTCTTCTGATCGGGATGCTAAAATTTGTTTTCTCTGGCCAGGAGTTGCCCTTATCTACCTATGAGGATTCTGATGCAGAGGACTCAATTCTCTCTGCTTCTCCTCCAGAGGATTTCTCTTTGGTGAAACTTTGCATACACTTATGGAGCATTTCCGCTGGGAAATCCAGGATTACTCTGACTCCAAAAAGAGGCTTAGGGAATTCTTACTCCTACCTCAACACTGGCCTTTTTGCTATCCCTCCTGTACTAGACAGTGTATGATGATACCTTCTTGGAATCTAGCCTGGCCCCTGACAGTTTACTTCTGGCTCCCAGAAAACCTGATGGGTATTAGAGTACCTGACTCTCACAAGTTCCTCTTTATGAATCCTACTGCGGATCCTGAGACCATTTCACAGGGACCCAAAGGCATTAAGGCTACTACTGCCAAAAACCCTACCCCCTCCGATAGACATTCCAGGGCCCTGGACACATGGGGTAAGAAGGTATACACTTCTGCAAGTTTGGCCATTAGGGCCTTAAACTGACAATTTCATACGTTAAGGTATCAGCAGCATATTATTTTATTGGTTAAACAGAAAATTATGTTGATTCCTGACTTTGCTGAAAATAAAGAATTACAGGATTTAATGCATTCTGCTGAACAAATTGGAAAACATATTTTGCAGTGTGGTTTTGATTCATTAGAGGCATCTTGCAGGGCTGCTGTCACTGGGTTTGTACATAGAAGGCATGCTTGGCTTAAGGAGCAATCTCTGCCAGAACATGTTAAAGCTAAATTACTGGATGCTCCCTTAAACCAAGATCACCTGTTTGGCAACAAAGCAGAAGAAATACTTAAAAAATGGAGGAAAAAGCTAAATCTATGCAAATTGTTAAAGATTTCCTGCAAGTACAACCTCCCAGATTTAGTAGGCACTGACTGGCCTTCTAAGAATTGGTCCTTTCCTGCCTCTTCCAGGTCTTCAGTCCATACCCAGAACCAACAGACTTCCGGGCTTCATTCTCAAGATACTCACAGGCCTAAGCAGTGGGGGGCTCCCACTTCCAAAGCTGGGAGTAGTAAAACACCCCCCTATGGTAAACTGTCGCAATGACTTAACTTTAAACCTTCCAAGCCCTGCTCAACTGACTGTTCCTTTAGGGGGAAAGCTCGCCCTGCATGCAAAAAACATTACCCAAGACAAATGGGTTTTAAATATAGTTTCCCAAGGATACAAATTCCACCTCCACTCCTTACCAACTCCAAATGGTTGGCCAGACCTACCCCCAAATCAGTGGGCAGAGGCTCAAAAGCAGGTTCTCTCTTCTAAGCATCAGGGCTATTCAACCTGTCCCAGAAGAGGAATGGGGACAAGGTTTTTACTCATGACTTTTCCTGGTACCCAGAAAAGACAATTCCTGGCGTTCCTATCCTTTACTTGTCTATCCTAAACACTTTTTTGGTAATCCCAAAATTCAAAATGCTAACTCTTCATCAGCTGCTTCCCAAAAATGTCTGGTTGACAACACTGGATTTAAAGGAAGCCTACCTGCACATCCCAATAAGGGAATCTTGCAGAAGATACCTACGCTTCAGAGCAGGCTACATGCACTGTCAGTTTTCTGCACTGCCCTTTGGCTTATCTACTGCGCCCAGGGTATTCCCAAAGTGCCTAGCTCCAGTCATTGCATTTTGCAGGCAAAGGAATATCCAAATATACCCATACCTGGATGATTATCTAATTCAGGCAGAAAGCCAGAACATACTGTTAAATCTGGCATTTGTAAAGAAATTACTAACTTCTCTGGGGTACACCATAAATGAAAAGAAATCACACCTAGTACTCTGCCAACAAATTGTATTCCTGGGAGCAAGCGTGAATACAACTTCCCAGATGCGCCTACCTCACGCCAGAGAAACAAGTTCATTTGACAGCCTACTTCAAACTACTGGCCACAAAGACCCAGCTATCTGCAAGGAAAATACTGCAAGCCCTGGGGTTCATGGCCTCTTGCATTCTACTAATTCCATATGCAAGACTGCATATGAGGAAACTAGAATGCTATCTCAAACGCCTATGGTGTTAACATTCTCAAGACCTAGAATCAATGATTCCTATCACTTGCTTAAAGACA
Organism: Protopterus annectens; assembly: GCF_019279795.1. Classification (NCBI taxonomy): domain Eukaryota; kingdom Metazoa; phylum Chordata; order Ceratodontiformes; family Protopteridae; genus Protopterus; species Protopterus annectens. The sequence continues at coordinate 246,544,870 of NC_056742.1, forward strand.
GAGTTCCTTTGGTGGGCAGAGGCATGCCGCCACAACAAGGGACTGCCATTCACTCTACCCCCTGCCGCCCAATCCCTAACAACAGAAGCATCAGACTATGCATGGGGGACTCGCTTGGCAGGGCAGTGCATTCTGGGCAAATGGAACCAGAGTCAAATGCACCTGCATATCAATCAAAAAGAAATGTTAGCTGTACAGAATGCTCAGACAGCCTTCAAGGACCACATTCTTCCAGGATAATTATTGATAAAGACCAACAACACCACTGTTATGTGGAACATAAACAAGCAGGGGGGAACCCACTCATACCCTCTCTGCAGACTAGCCCTGGCTCTGTGGAACACAGCCTTGAGCTACCAAGTGCACCTGCAAGCTCAATTCCTGCCAGGCAAGCTAAATACACTGGCAGACGGCCTAAGCAGAAATCTCATGGACCCACATGTGTGGAAACTGGAACCAAAGATATTCAACATTTTGAGAAATAAATGGGGGAGCCCAGAGATAGACCTGTTTACCTCCTTTCAGAACTACCAATTGGACAAGTTCTGCACAAGGACTCCCCACAGACAAGCTTGGAAAGTGGATGCCCTGTCCTTCACCTGGAAAAAACTGTCAGTTTATGCCTTTCCCCCTCTGCCTCTCCTCTCCAAAGTGCTACTAAAGATCAAACAGGACAAGCCAAGGGCAATACTTATGGCACCAGACTGGCCACACCAACACTGGTACACCCTCCTGCACAGTGTCATTTCTGGAACCATGGCACCTGCCTCAGACCCCTCCCCTGCTGTGCCAGCAGGAGGGCCAGATTCTGCACCCACAGCGTCAAACCCTGAGCCTTGCAGCCTGGCTAATTACATGATCTCTCCATTACCATCCCTCAGTAAGCAAGTGATGGATGTCATTCTGGAGGCAAGGAGGCCTAGTACTACAAAATCCTTTGCTGAAAAATGGAAAAGATTCTGTTCCTGGAGCCAAACTCGGGATGGACACAACAGTGCCCAATTTACCACACAATCTTCAATACTTAGCTGTGATGCTTCACAAGGGCCTTTCCTTTTCTTCCATCAAAATTCATGCCTCGGCCAGTTCAGCTCATTATAATACAGAGCCAACCCTCTTCTCTCATCCACTGCTGAAGCAATTCCTCAGAGGGGCCAAAAACTTAAGACCACCCAAGAGAGCCCCTACTCCTGCCTGGGACCTTAACGTTGTATTGGAAAAGGTTAATCTACCTCCCTTTGTGCCAGCTGCAAATGCAGAGTTGAAATTCCTTTCTTGGAAAACAGCCTTCCTTCTAGCCATCACTTCAAGAAGGGTGTCTGAATTACAGGCCCTCATGGCAGTGGAGCCTTTCATCATCTTTCATGTGGACAGGGTGTCCCTCAGGGCCAATCCCTCCTTTATGCCCAAGGTGGTATCCAGTGTGGCCCTTAATCAGTCCATTCATCTGCCAACCTTCTTTTCTAATCCACAGAACAAAGGGGAACAAATACTGCACTCCTTGGACGTGCACAAATAACTTAGATTTTACTTGGATAAGACTAAGCCTCTCAGAAAATCTGAACAGCTGCTGGTTGCATTTGCTGTAGGGGAAGAGGGGAAGGGCATTTCAAAGCAAAGTATTTCTAAGTGGATAGGCCACTGCATTTATTTCTGCTATAAGCACCATGGAAAATCTACCCCACAGGGGATAAGACCTCATTCCACCAGGGCTGCATCTACGTCTACAGCTTTTCTCAGAGGTGTCCCTACCAGAGACATCCTAGAAGCTGCTACCTGGAGTTCTGTACATAACTTCACCAAGCATTACCACTTGTCAATTTTTTCAAAATTTAGAGCTGGTTTTGCCACTGCAGTCTTGCATGGCCTTATAGCTGGTCCTAATGCTATCTAATTGCCTCCTCCTTTCCTTAGCTTTGGGAATCTACCCAAATGTGATGACTGCAACAGTGAAATACGAAGAACATATAGTACATTTGTTTACACTTACCATAAATGTAGATGTTCGAGTGTATTCACTGTTGCAGACCTGGATGATGTTCGTGTTTCACTGTTGCAGTCATCGCTGTCAGATGTTCTTCATCTCACATTGCTGCAGTCCTTACATATGGGTAGTCCGCTGTCCTCGGTCGGCCCGAATACCAAAGTATAAGGCTGACGTCGGTCAAGGCGCTTAAAACTGACATCAGGACGTCAGGGTACAAAAGCGCATGACCGACGTCATATCCTCTGTCTTTTTTGCCGCATGGTCCGATGCAGAAGCAGTGTTGCAAGTGCCGTTCGGCGTTCTGAAATTTTTCGAATTCAGAGTTTCAGACCGAATCAAAGTTGGCTAAGTACCCCGTTGGGGAATATTTTGTTTTTTTCTTGCCTCAGTGTTTTACCCGATGTCAGAAAAAGTGAATAACTGTATTTCTTGTGGGAAACAGGTACCGCATAGGGATTATCATTCTTTGTGTATTCCTTGTTTGGGGCCTGAGCACGACGTTGTTGGGTGTCGCTTTTGTGCTAGGTTCAATAAGCGCACTATTAAGCGAAGGTTAGATTGTGCTAGGCTGGTCTTCGGGAAGCAGTGCAATTATAATATGCCGTCGGATTTTCCGGTGCCCGCTTCTTCGAAGAAGCGCAAAGACAAAGCAGTTAAACCCAGGCAAGAAGAGTCGTCCGTTCCGGACGTCGGTTCTTTAGAGGCGTCAGTGGAACCGGTGGTTCCGACGGAGGCTTCTCTGGAGTCCCAGGGGGAGACTTTGATATTGCAGGATGTGGCCTCTCAGGAGGCAGGTCAGGCTGAAGGGGCTTCCCAAGTTACTGTACTCCCCTCCCTTCCTAGGGTGGTTAGGCCCTCTCCTTCTGTTTCCAAGGCTTCTCCCAGAGGCAGGCCAGGTTTAGCTTCTGTTGGTGTCACTCCTAGTGCAGCAGGGTCTGTGCCCAAGAAGCACATGCTTAAAATGGCAGAAGATTTGATTACTCTGATTAGAGGTTCTTTGCCCCTCCTGATAAGAGGCCTAGGGTGGAGCCAGAGTTGGGGAGTTTTGAGCAGGCTTGGATGTTTCTGAGTCTTGGCTGAAGACTTGCAGGAGTACTCTCCTTATTCTGATTCTGATGCAGATGATTCGACTCCTTCTGCTTCTCCTCCAGAGGATTTTTCTTTTCAGAGACTCTTCATTCCATGAGGGAACATTTTAAGTGGGAAGGTCAGGACTTCTCTGATTCCAGGAAAAGGCTTAGGGAATTTTTGCTTTTGCCCCAGCATAGGCCCTTGGCTATACCTCCTGTTCTGGATGTTGTGGAAGATGTGTTTGCAGAGGCTTCACTTAATCCTGATTCTCTGCCTCCTGCTCCTGTTAAACCGGATAGGTATTACAGGGTGCCTGAGGCTCATAAATATCTTTATAAGAGTCCTAGGGCGGACCCAGAAACTGTTAGTCAGGGACCTAAGGGTGTCAAGGCCTCTGTTGTAAAAATCCGGTTCCTCCAGATAAAGAGGCCAGAGCTTTGGATAGATGGGGAAAGAAAGTCTATACATCTTCTACCCTAGCTATGAGGGCTTTGAATTGCCAGTTTCATATGTTGAAATATCAAAACTATCTTCTTTCTCAATTGAAGTCTAAGGTGGATGCTCTGGCGGAAGGCATTGAGTGTAAAGAGTTACAGGATTTGGTGCATGTTTCAGAGCAGGTGGGTAAGCATTCTTTACAATGTGGTTTTGATGCTGTACAGGCCTCGTCTAGGGTGGCTGCCACTGGTTCAGTTCTTCGCAGGCACGCATGGCTGAGGGATCAGAATTTATCTGACCATGTTAAGACAAGGATTTTGGATGCTCCTTTACAGTCTGATGTGTTGTTTGGTTCACCTGTGGAGTCAGTCTTGAAGAAAATGGAAGACAAGGCTAAGTCCATGCAGGCTGTTAAAGATTTTTGCAAGTACAGCCTCCAAAGTTTAGTAGGAATTGGCCTGCTAAGGGGTGGGCGTATCCTTCTTATGATTCTCAGTCTAGGGGTAGATCTAGGCGTGGTAGGGGCAGAGCTCAGAGTTCTTTCAGACCTAGAACAGGAGTTCACCTGCACAATCTTGGTGAGGGCAGGGGCCAGTCCTTTCGTAAACAGGCCCAATGACCTACCTTTTCAGCTGCCAGATCCTTCTTGCCTGGCAGCTCCTTTGGGAGGAAGGTTGGCACTCTTCAAGGAAAATTGGAATTTGATTACCCAAGACAAATGGGTATTGGATATCATACACCGAGGTTACAAGTTTTATTTCCATACCTTGCCTCCTTTCAAAGGCATGCCGGACGTTCCTCCTCAGCAAAGACTAGAGGCTCACAAACAAATTTCTCTGCTATTTCAAATAGGGGCCATACAACCGGTCCCTCTGCCAGAAGTGGGCCTAGGATTTTATTCTCGCCTGTTCCTAGTACCAAAGAAAGGGAACACGTGGAGACCAATCTTGGATTTATCTATCCTCAACACATATCTGGACATTCCCAAGTTCAAAATGTTGACGTTACAACAGCTTTTACCTCTGCTGGGCAAAGATCACTGGATGGTGACTCTGGATCTCAAGGAGGCTTACCTTCATGTTCCTATCAGGCTCAGTTGCAGAAAGTATCTGCGTTTTTGGGCTGGGACTTCTCATTATCAGTTCTCTGCATTGCCCTTTGGCTTATCTACTGCCCAGAGTGTTCACGAAGGTTCTGGCTCCAGTGATAGCTTTCTTCAGGCTAAGAGGAATACAGATCTGTCCTTATTTGGACGATTGCCTGATTCTGGCCCAAGGAAAGGACGAACTTCATCATTTACAGTATGTGATAGCAGTGCTAAGATGCCTGGGGTATTCTGTGAACGAAATAAAGTCCAGTCTAGTACCCTCTCAGGACATGTGCTTTCTGGGTGTGAGACTGAATACAGCATCCCAGATGGCCTTTTTGACCCCGGACAAACAAAAGAATCTTTCTCTTTACTTCCATCAATTGTCTCATCAGTCCAGGCTGACTGCAAGGACAGTCCTTCAAGCCTTGGGGTTCATGGCATCTTGTATTCTGGTGCTTCCCAATGCCAAACTGCATATGAGGAAGCTACAATGGTATCTCAAAATGTATGGACACAGCACTGCCAAGATATGGACACTGTCATTCAGATAATACCTTGCATTCAAAAGGAATTTTTGTGGTGGGCTCAGGAATGTCACCTAAACAAGGGACTCTCTGTGACCCGGCCAGAGGCGAGTCAGATTCTAACGACAGATGCCTCAGACAAAGCTTGGGGAGCTCATCTAAATGGAAAGTGGGTACAAGACACGTGGCCTGCCAGACTTCAACATCTGCATATCAACTTGAAGGAGATGTTAGCAGTCCAATTTGCATTAATAGCTTTCAGGGATTTACTTCTTCCAGGGCAGGTGTTGGTTCTAACAGACAACACAGCTGTCATGTGGTACATCAACAAGCAAGGGGGAACGCTTTCTTATCCTCTATGCAGACAAGTAATGATTTTGTGGGAGACTGCTCTCAGTTTACAGCTAAATCTTCAGGCAAGGTTTCTGCCGGGAGCACAGAACTCCTTAGCAGATGTGTTGAGCAGACAAATTATGGATCCCCACGAGTGGAAATTGGATCCTCATGTGTTTCAGAAATTGACAGTGTTATGGGGAACTCCAGACATAGATCTGTTCGCTTCTCCACTAAACTACCAGCTGCCAAAGTTTTGCACAAAAAGGTTTCATCCCACAGCTTGGAAAGTGGATGCTCTCTCATTCAATTGGAGCAATCTTCATGTGTATGCCTTTCCACCTCTGCCTCTCCTCCCAAAGGTACTCCTGAAGGTCAGACAGGACAAGCCAAAGATGATTTTAATAGCTCCAGATTGGCCTCGACAGCACTGGTACCCATTACTGAGAAGTCTGGCAGGAGCCTCCATGGCCTTTGCCTTGATTCCACACCTGCTGTCTCAGGAGAACAGTCATTTACTCAATGTCAAACTTCACTCTCTACATCTAACAGCCTGGCATATTCTGTTTTAAACCCTGGAGGGTCTCAGCTTCCACAACAAGTTTTGAATGTTATTTTGGAGGCCAGAAGGCCTAGTACAAGGAAAGTGTACGCAGATAAATGGAGGAGATTTTTATTTTGGAGTACAGCAAAGGAATTTGATGTTTCTAAGCCTAATTTAAGTGTGGCTCTTCAATATCTTACTGAGTTACTGGACAAAGGTTTGTCCTTCTCCTCTATTAAGGTTCATGCTGCAGCAATTTCTGCTCACTATGACTGTGACCCACCATTGTTTTCTCATCCTTTGTTTAAACAATTCCTTAGAGGGCAAAGAATATAAGACCCCCACGTAGAGCTCCTACTCCTGCTTGGGATCTCAATTTTGTGTTGGAGAAACTCACTCTACAACCTTTTGAGCCTGCAGCTACTGCCGAGTTGAAATATTTATCATGGAAGACTGCTTTTTTGTTGGCCATTACCTCTGCGAGAAGGGTTTCTGAATTACAGGCCCTTATGGCGGTTGAGCCTTTCTTAATTTTCCATAAGGATAGGGTATCTTTACGTACTAATCCTTCCTTTATGCCTAAAGTGGTTTCTAGTGTGGCTTTAAACCAAACTATTCATTTGCCTACTTTTTATGCAAACCCCCAAAATAAAGGGAAAAGATTTTGCACACTTTGGATATACACAGGCAGTTGCGATATTATTTGAGCAGAACTAAAGGGTTCAGGCAGTCTCAGCAGTTATTTGTTTCATTTGATTTGGGTTCTCAGGGCAAGCCTGTTTCAAAACAAACTATTTCTAAGTGGATTGGGTTTTGTATTGCTTTCTGTTATTCCCATCATGGTAAGGAGATTCCAGCTGGGATTAGGCCTCATTCCACTAGGGCTACTGCCACTTCTACAGCTTTTTAAGGGGTGGCAACTAAAGATATTTTGGAGGCAGCTACTTGGAGTTCAGTGCATACTTTCTCTAAGCATTACCACCTTCCACTTTACTCTAAATCTAGGGCTGGTTTTGCCATTGCAATTTTACAGGGCATTTTGGCAGCTCCTAATGCTTTATAGTTTTGCCATCCTCCCTTACCTCTGCTTTGGGATTCTACCCATATGTAAGGACTGCAGCAATGTGAGATGAAGAACATAGTACAGTTTTGTACCTACCATAAATGTAGATGTTCAAGATCCACATTGCTGCAGTCCAATTTACCTCCCTCCTTCCCTCTGTAGTTAGAGGCGGTTGTGTGGTTTGGGTTGTGAATATTGTAAATATTGTAAATAGGATTAGTGCAGGGGTGGTTGGTTGGTTTTTTGCTGTCTTTTGGTTTTGGCCTTTCTTTTTAGGGCCTTCTGACATCTGGGGCAAGAAAAGACTGAGGATATGACGTCGGTCATGCGCTTTTGTACCCTGACGTCCTGATGTCAGTTTTAAGCGCCTTGACCGACGTCAGCCTTATACTTTGGTATTCGGGCCGACCGAGGACAGCGGACTACCCATATGTAAGGACTGCAGCAATGTGGATCTTCGAACATCTACATTTATGGTAGGTACAAAACTGTACTTTTTGTGCCTTATTTAAATGGTGAACTATTCGTAGTCTGTATATTTACGCTTCTAAATATTTTGGTACTCTGTTCAATTATCCAGATATGTCTTCGGTAAGCAATCTGACTACCGACATTCCAAAAAAAAACAAAAAGATAAAGGGATAGGCCGCCTAGGTACAAAGCTGCCGACGACTCTTCTAACCTAGTCACCAGTTCGCCGGTACTCAGTGATGTCCTTTCGCAGCCCCTGATACCCGCTTCTTCAGATTCGCAGGCCTCTACTGAGACCCATTCGTAGTCTGGTATGCTGCAAGATGCTTCAGCTGTGGAACCTGCAGATGTCTCTACCTTGGATGGATCCGAAGCCGCTGTGCAGGCACTGGCTTCTGAGGGTGTATTCAGGCCTTCTGACTTGCATGTTAAACAGACGCCATCTTCATGAAGGCCTAAAACTCGAACCATGCCTACAGAACCGATGCCCAGACCGCATGGTCAGGCTTCTATGCCTAAAAAACAAATGATAAAAATGGCTGAAGACCTTATTACTTTAATCAGGGTAAGCCACCCTTCCCTGTCTGAGACCTAGGGCTGAATTTGACTATGATACTTCTGATTAGGATTCTGAAATTTCTGTTTCCTCTGATGACCAGGATTTACCCTTATCTACCTATGAGAATTTGATGCAGAGGACTCTATTCCCTCTGCTTCCCCGCCAGAGGATTTCTCTTTTGGTGAAAGTTTGCATACTCCTAGGGAGCATTTCCACTGGGAAAGCCAGGATTACTCTGATTCTAAAAAGAGGTTTAGGGATTTCTTACTCCTGCTCCAGCACAGGCCATTAGCTATCCCTCCAGTACTGGACATTGTTGATGATGCTTTTTCGGAATTTAGCTTGGCCCCTGATTCTTTGCCTCCTGCTCCCAAAACATCTGATCGATATTACAGGGTTCCTGGCGCTCTCAAGTTCCTTTTTAAAAATCCTACTGCGGATCCTGAGACCATTTCACAGTCACCCAAGGGCATTAAGGCTACTACTGCCAAAAATCCTACCCACTCTGATAGAGAATCCAGGGCTCTGGATAAATGGGGTAAGAAGGTATACACTTCTGCAACCTTGGCCATTAGGGCCTTAACCTGCCAATTTCATATGTTAAAGTATCAGCAGCATATTATTGGATTGCTTAAACAGACAATGATGTTTATTCCTGACTGTGCTGAAAATAAGGATTTACAGGATTTAATGCATTTTGCTGAACAAGTTGGAAACATACTTTGCATTATGGTTTTGATTCACTAGAGGCATCTTGCAGGCCTGCTGTCTCTGGGTCTGTACTTAGAAGGCATGCTTGGCTTAAGGAGCAATCTTTGCCAGATCGTGTAAAAGCTAAATTGCTGGATGCTCCCTTAAATCAGGACCGCCTGGTTGGCAACAAAGCAGAAGTAGTACTTAAAAAGATGGAGGAAAAAGCTAAATCTTTGCAAACTGTTAAAGATTTCCTACAGGTACAGCCTCTAAGATTTAGTAGGCATTGGCCGTCTAAGAAAAATCGTCCTTTCCTGCCTCTTCCTGGCCTTCTCAGTCCAAACCCAGAACCAGCAGAACACCCAGGCTTCGGTCCCAAGGTACTCGCAGGACTAAGCAGTGGGGGCTCCCACTTCCAAATCAGGGAGTAGTAAGACTCACCCCCCCCCCCCCCATGGTAAACTGTCTTAATGACTTGACTTTAAAACTTCCAAGCCCTTCTCAACTGACTGCTGCTTTAGGGGGGAAAGATTGCTCTGCAGACAAAAAAACGGGAACTAATTACCCAGGACAAATGGGTTTTAAATATACTTTCCCAAGGATACAGATTTCACTTCCACTCGTTAACAACCCCAAACGGTTGGCCAGATCTACCACCAAATCAGTGGGCAGAGGCTCAAAAGCAAGTACTCTCTCTCTCTTAAGCATAAGGGCTATTCAGCCTGTACCAGAAGAGGAAAGGGGACTAGGTTTCTACTCTACTTTTCCTGGTACCCAGAAAGGACAACTCATGGTGTCCTATCCTGGACCTTTCTATCCTAAACACCTTTTTGGTGATCCCAAAATTCAAGATGCTAACGCTTCACCAGTTGCTTCTTATGCTAGGCAAGGATGCCTGGTTGACAACACTGGATTTAAAGGTAGCCTACCTACACATCCCAATCAGGGAATCTTGCAGAAGATACATACACTTCAAAGCAGGCTATATGCATGGTCAGTTCTCTGCACTGCTCTTTGGCTTATCTACTGCGCCCAGGGTATTCACAAAGTGCCTAGCTCCAGTCATTGCATTTTGCAGGCAAAGAAATATTCAAATATACCTATACCTGGGCAATTGTCTAATTCAGGCAGAAAGCCAGGACATACTTGTGAATCATCTGGCATTTGTATAAAAGGTGCTAACTTGTCTGGGGTACACCATAAACAAATAGAAATCATATCTTGCACTCTGTCAGCAAATTATATTACTGGGAGCAAGCTTGAACACAACTTCCCAGATGGCTTTTCTCACGCCAGAGAAACAAATTAATTTGACAGCTTAATGTAAACTAATGGCCACAAAAACCCTGTTATCTGCAAGGCAAATACTGCAAGCCTTGGGGTTCATGGCCTCCTGCATTCTCCTAATTCCATATGCAAGACTGCATATGAGGAAACAACGATGGTATCTAAAAATCCTATGGTGTCAACATTCTCAGAATCTAGATGCAATGATTCCTATCATACCTTGTCTACAGTTAGAGTTCCGTTGGTGGGCAGAGGCCTGCCACCAAAACAAGGGACTACCATTCACTCTACCCCCTGCCGCCCAAACCCTAACAGATGCATCAGATTATGCATGGGGGGGCTCGCCTGGCAGGGAAGTGCATTCTGGGCAAATGGAACCAGAGTCAAATGCACCTACATATCAATCAAAAAGAAATGTTTGCTGTACAGAATGCTCTGACAGCCTTCAAGGACCACATTCTTCCAGGACCAATACTGGTAAGGACGGACAACACCACTGTTATGTGGTACATAAACGAGCAGGGGGGGGGCCCATTCATACCCCCTCTGTAGACTAGCCATGGCTCTGTGGAACACAGCCTTGAGCTACCAAGTGCATTTACAGGTTCAGTTCATGCCAGGATAGCTAAATACACTGGCAGACGAACTAAGCAGAAATCTCATGGGCCTACATGAGTGGAAACTGAAACCAAAGACTTTCAACATGTTGATAAACAAATGGGGGAGCCCAGATATTGACCTGTTTGCCTCCCCCCAGAACTACAAATTGGACAAATTCTGCACAAGGACTTCCCACAAACAAACTTGGAAAGTGGATGCCCTGTCCTTCAACTAGAAAAATCTATCAGTTTATGCCTTTCCTCCTCTGCCTCTCCTCTCCAAAGTACTACTGAAGATCATACAGGACAAGCCAAGGCCGATACTGATTGCACCAGACTGGCCATGCCAACACTGGGTACCCCCTCTTACTTAGTGTGTCACTGCTGGCACCATGGCACCTGCCTCAGACCCCTACCCTGCTGTCCCAGCAGGAGGGCCAGATTCTGCATCCTCAGCTTCAAACCTGGCAGTCTGGCTAATTGCTTGACCTAGTACTGGAAAATCTTATGCTGAAAAATGGAAAAGATTCTGTTCCTGGAACCAAACTCAAGGGATAGGCACATCAGCGCCCAATTTACCTCAGATTCTTCAATACTTAACTGAGATTCTTCACAAGGGCCTTTCCTTTTTCTCCATGAAAATTCATGCCTCAGCCATTTCAGCTCATTACAACACAGAACCAGCCCTCTTCTCTCATCCACTGCTCAAGCAGTTCCTCAGAGGGGCCAATAACATAAGACCACCCAGGAGAGCCCCAACTCTAGCCTGGGACCTTAACTTTGTATTGGAAAAACTCACTCTACCACCTTTTGAGCCAGCTGCAATTGCAGAGTTAAAATTCCTTTCTTGGAAAACAGCCTTCCTTTTAGCAATCACTTCAGCTAGAAGGGTATCTGAATTACAGGCCCTTATGGCAGTGGAGCCTTTCATCATCTTTCATGCGGACAGGTTGTCCCTCAGGACCAACCCCTTCTTCATGCCCAAGGTGGTATCCAGTGTGGCTCTTAATCAGTCCAGTCATTTGCCAACCTTCTTTGCTAATCCACAGAACAAAGGGGAACGGATACTGCTTTCCTTAGATGTGCACAGACAACTTAGATTTTACCGGGACACTACTAAACCTCAAAGGAAATCTGAAGAACTGCTGGTGGCATTTGCTGCAGGGGAAGAGGGGAAGTCCATTTCAAAGCAAACAATTTCTAAATGGATAGGCCATTGCATTAATTTCTGCTATAAGCACCATGGAAAACCTATCCTACAGGGGACGAGACCACAGTCAACCAGGGCTGCATCTACCTCTGCAGCCCCTCTCAGAGGTGTCCCTGCCAGGGACATCCTAGAAGCTGCTACCTGGAGTTCTGTACATACTTTCACCAAGCATTACCATTTGCCCATTTTTTCTAAATCCAGAACTGGTTTTGCCACTGCAGTCTTGCAGGGACTTATGGCTGGTCCTAATGCTATCTAAATTCCTCCTCCCATCCTTGACTATAGGAATCTACCCAAATGTGATGAATGCAACAGTGAAATACGAAGTTGTGTACACTTGCCATAAATGTAGATGTTAGAGTGTATTCACTGTTGCAGTCCTGGTTACCCTCCCTCCAACCCCCTGACTTATTTTGGCTATACCTCTATTCTCTTTTACTATGCTTAAAAGCTTTTTAGTGTATTTGTTTTTTTGTTGGAGGAATAACCTTGCATATTTATATTTAATTGCTTTGCACTGGGGGGGGGGGGGGGGGGCACCTGACATCTGGGGCAAGAAAAACTGATGTAATGGCTTTGGCTGCATGCTTTATACCCCTGACTACCTGACAATCATGGAAGATGAGACAGCAACTGACACAGGACCCAAGACTTTGATAATCAGGCCGACTGAGGGCTACTGCAAGCAGATAACCCAAATGTAATGATTGCAACAGTGAATACACACTTATGGTAAGTGTACACAACTGTACTTTACCCTCCCTCCCTCCAGCCCCCTGACTTCTATTGACTATACCTCTATTCTTGTTTACTATGCTTAAAGCTTTCTGGTGTATTTGCTTTTTTTTGGAGGTGTAACCTGGTATATAATTGCTTCTCATTATGGGAGCACCTGACATCTGGGGCAAGAAAAACTGGATGTAATGGCGTCGGCTGCATGCTTTAGACCCCTGACTACCTGACGTCATGGAAGATGAGACAGCAGCCGACGCAGGACTCAAGACTTTGATAATCAGGCCGACTGAGGGCTAGCTGCAAGCAGTGATGACTGCAACAGTGAATACTCTCGAACATCTACATTTATAGTAAGTGTGCACATCTGTACTTTCTTCTACCATCAGTGAGAAGCCATAGCACAAGACAGATAGGTCTTGCAGATTATAAGAAAATACTTCACCATACTGTTCTGGAAGAAAAATCCCTTCTACCAAAACTGCAAGAAAAACTTTTATCCATTCTAAGAGCCATTACTTCAGGTGTCCATTCAGAGAGTTCCCCCAAAGAAGAGGGCAGAGGTTTTTACTCCCACCTTTTTCTTGCCCCCAGTAAAGAAGGTAACTGGAGGCCTATCCTAGATCTCTGAAGTCTAAACAAGTTTGTAGTGGTGCCAAAGTTCAGAATGCCAATCCATTAAAGATTTCTGTCTTTGTCTTCCCACGGACGTGGGTGATAACTCTGGATGTTAAGTTGTCAATCTCGCCTTTATTCTTGCTGGATGGGTTCGGAGCCGAACCTCGGCTATGACTCGGCCGAATACTAAAGCTCGAGAGCTATTTTTACCGGCTCGAGGCTATCCTATGTCCCATAATGCTAGGCAAAATATACCCAGATCTCGTTTGCCGCTTCATCTACGAGGTTGCATTTTCACTGGCTCCAGGTCGTATATTTTATTAATAACTTTTGAGGTAGTTTTTATAGTCAGTCTTTTTTCCTCTTTTGTCCCTTTAGTATTAGTGAAGTTAGCCACTAGTGTTTCCCCTTTTTTTAGTTGCTAATCTCCTTTTTTCTCCACCCTTAAGGTGGTTGGGCCTCTGACCCTCCCCTTAGTAGTACAGATTTCCCTTGGTTGTCTCTGTGTGTGTGTGTGTAATTCTGTCCCTCTGTTTAGCGGTAGTTCCCCCTTTTTTCTGCTTATAGTAATTGTTTTTATAATTTAGTGTATTGTCTAATTTTTTACAGTAGTATGTCTAAGGATACTAAGGTATTCGGGTTTCAAGAAGTGTGACTCGTGCTGTCAGAAGATGTCTCTGACAGACGGTCACACTTCTTGTGTGTATTGTTTGGGCCCTTTGCACCTGCAGGACTCTTGTTCCATCTGCCATGCTTTTAGCCCTAGAGGCCTGCAGGAGCGCAGAAACAAACTCATTCTTAGAGGCTTGTTAAAGCCTGAAGGTTCCCCGGCTAAGACTATGGCTGGGAAACCTTCCCGCCAAATCGTCGGCTCCATGTTCGGAGCCGGTGCCGAGCGGTGCTCTTGCTGCCTTGTCGGTTCCGGCCGGAACCGAGGCATCTAGACCTCAGTCGGCTCCGACTTTAGTGTTGGAGCCGTCCCCGAGCAGAAAGCGCTCCAGGTCTCCGTCTCTTGAATCGGTTAGATCAGCTCCGAAGTCTCCACTCTTGTCGGAGCAGAGCCATAGATCTCATTCCTCTAGGTCTTCCAGGCTTTTGGACCATGACCTCGAGAGGGTAGTCAGCCGGCTTTTAAAGTCGCAGGCACTGGCCCAGTTGCTACATAGCCCATCTCAACAGACAGGGGCTACCCCTACACCCGCTCAAGTTCCTCCTCCGACTACTCTGCTGAGTTCGGAGCCGGAGGTTGTCGAGGTGAGTACTGTGGGGGCGTCGGAACCGATCCCCCTGTTGTCGGTTCCTTCGTCGGCTCCGATCCCGTCCTTGGCTCCGTCCTTGGAGGGATCCGGGCACTGAGACTCCCTCGTCGGCAGCGAGGGGGCGAGTGGCATCGGACCCTTGTTGAGCCTCGGCACAGGTGAGTTCGGCCCCATCGGCCTCGGAGCCGTCCCTCTCTGTGCCGGGGAGAGTTCTCATCTCCTTGGAGTTGGGTCCTTCTGCCCTGCCTGACAGGGGTGCCTTTGAGGTGATGAGCGCGCTGGCTCCAATAACGGCACCACGGTCTGTCTCCTCGGCCCCTCCCTCTACGGTGCCTGTTTCGGCCCCTGCCTACCCTACCGACCCCAAGTGAGGAGAACCGACGCTCCAGGCTGCCCCATTGGGCCTTTCTTCCTCTTCCGAGGCCTCCCCTGACCCTGCGGGGGAGCCCCCTCGGTAGGGGACATGTAAGAGGAAACATGTTGACTCTCCTGAGTCAGTGACATCTGACACAGACCTGGATGATTCGGAAGGGTCCCCAAGGTCCTCCTCTGAAGATGTCTCCTTTTCTGACATCTTAGAGATCCTCAAACAGAGGGGGAACTGGTCTGCCCTTAACCCACCCGAGGACGAGTCTGTGTACCTGGATGCCTTCGGTTCTCGCCCTTCCACCTCCTGGGTGTCCCCGCCTTTTGACCCACTTATGGAGGTGGTGGCTCGGAAGGCGTGGACGGCTCCGGATACCATGGAACCAACTCCCCGGAGGCCCACTAAATTTATTACTGCTCCCACAGATGAGCAGTTTCTCTCCAAGGGTTTCCCTGTGGATGCTATGGTGGTGGCGGCAGCCACTAAGAAGGAGTTGGCTGACCCTTCAGTACCTGTCCATCCTCCTAATAAGGAATGTAGGACTATGGATAGGTACGACAAGCGGATGTTTTCCTCAGCGACCTTTGCTATGCGGTCGCTGAATTATTTATGCCATTTCACCCGACTTCAGAGGGACCTTCTCAAGGAACTGGGTGAAACATTGCAGGACCCAGCAGCTGTGGGGTCTCAGGAAAAGATCAACTCCCAGCTAGGGACCCTGAACTCTACCGTTAACTCTTCCATGCGGCTCATCTCTTATGCAGCCAATAGAGCGAGTAGAGACGCAGGTACGGGTGTCGCTCTAAGGAGACATGCCTGGATGCGGCTCTGCAGTTTTGCTGACCCCTTCACGGCGTCATTCACTAACACCCCCTTTGATGGTTCTGCTCTTTTTGGACCTCAAGTGAAGGATACCTTAACCAGGTGCGAACAAGAAGGCAAGACTCTCTCTGCCGTGGGAGTCCGTTTTTCCGCCCCTTCTAGACCATATCTTAAGGGTCAAAAGGGCAGGAAAATGTAGTTCCGCAAACCTCAGGGAGTTCTGCCGGAAGTACGTGGTGAGCTTCCCTCTAGAGGCAGAGGAGGGAACAACAACAGACGCCGCCCTAGGGTCAGGGGGGTTCCGCAGAATCAGGGTAGCAGAGAATCTTTCTCTGACAAGCCCTTTCAGCACCCCTGAGGAGCTGCCCGACTGTCCACCTTCAGAGGCAGTCAGGGTAAGACTTTTGCTGTACCCAGAAACCTGGTGCTCTCTTACACAGGACAGATGGGTACGGTCGATCATATCCGAGGGCTACAAAATCCCCTTTATCTACACCCCACATCAACCAAAAGGGCCTCTTCCAGACGTTCCACCCGGTCTGAGTGACCAAGCAGCACTAGAAATTTCAAAGCTGCTTTTAAAACGAGCCATCCAACCAGTCCCCGCAGACCAACAAGGATCCGGAATCTACTCCAAATTCTATTTGGTACCAAAAAAGACAGGGGACTGGAGACCTATTTTGGATCTCAGCAGACTGAACAAATCGATTCAAAGAACAGAATTCCGGAAGGTCAAGCTACAGTCCATTCTTCCCTTTTTAGGTCAGGACAATTGGATGTGCTCTATAGACCTTCAGGATGCGTACTACCATATCAAAATGAACAGGCGCTACAGGAGGTTTCTCCGCTTCCGGCTGGGAGCCAGTCACTACCAATTCAGAGCCCTGCCCTTTGGCCTCACCACAGCCCCCAGGGTGTTTACCAAATGCATGGCAGTGGTTGCGGCTCACTTGAGACGTCGAGCATTCCAGGTGTTTCCATATTTGGACGACTGGCTCCATACTGCCACCACCAGGCACCAGCTACTTCAAGCCAGGGATTACGATGTACAAACCTGCAAAGCGCTAGGCATCTCTATAAATTTCAAAAAATCTGCCTTGTCAGCATATTACCTTCATAGGCGCTGTGTTGAACACGGCAGAGTTGTCAGCAAAACTTCCTACGCAAAGAGTATACGACATTCGCAGTCATGTTCAAGTCCTGCTACAAGAGCACAGGGTCCAAGCCAGGCTTGTACTGAAAACGCTTGATGTTCTTCATCTCACATTGCTGCAGTCATAACCTGTGGGTAGTCCGCTGTCCTCGGTCGGCCCGAATACCAAAGTATTAGGCTGGCGTCGGTCATGGGTGCTCAGATCTGACGTCAGTGCGTCCCAGTATTAAAGCGCATGACCGACGTCATATCCTCAGTCTTTTTTGCCGCATGGTCCGAAGCAGAAGCAGCGTTTGCAAGTGCCGTTCGGCGTTCTGAAATTTTCGTATTTCGAGTTTCAGACCGGAGCCAAGTTGGGCTAAGTACCCCGTTGGGGAATATTTTTGTTTTTTCTTGTCTCAGTTAATTCCAGATGTCAGAAAAAGTGAATAATTGTATTTCTTGTGGGAAACAAATACCGCATAGGGATTACCACTCTCTTTGTATTCCTTGTTTGGGGCCTGAGCACGACGTGGTCGGGTGTCGCTTTTGTGCTAGGTTTAATAAGCGCACCATTAAACGTAGGTTAGATTGCGCTAGGCTTGTCTTTGGGAAGCGGTGTAATTATAATATGCCGTTGGATCCTCCGACGCCCGCTTCTGCTAAGAAGCGCAAGGATAAGTCGTTAAGGTCCAAGCAGGATGAGTCCGTTCCGGACGCCGGTTCTTTAGAAACTACGCTGGAAGCTGTAGATCCAGCCGAGGTTTCAGCTGAGTCTCAGGGGGAGACTTTGCTTTTGCAAGATGTGGCCTCACAGGAGTCAGGTCAGGCTGAAGGGGCCTCTCAGGTTGCTGTACTCCCTTCTTTGCCTAAGGTGGTTAGGCCTTCTCCTTCAGTCTCTAAGGTACCTTCTAAGGGCAGGCCTGGTTTGCCCTCCTCAGGTGTCAGTCCTAGTTCTGCAGGCTCTGTGCCTAAAAAACACATGCTTAAAATGACAGAAGATTTAATTTCCTTAATCAGGGGTTCTATGCCCCCTCCAGATAAGAGGCCTAGGGTGGAGCCAGAAGTGGAAAGTTTGGAACAGGTTTCAGATTACTCAGAGTCTTGACTGAAGACACTCAGGATTTTCCTCCTTATTCAGATTCGGACGCAGAGGATTCCAGTCCTTCTGCTTCTCCTCCAGAGGATTTTTCCTTTTCAGAAACCTTGCATTCTATGAGGGAGCATTTTAAATGGGAAGGTCAGGATTTCTGATTCGAAAGAGGCTTAGGGCATTTTTGTTTTTGCCTCAACATCGGCCCTTAGCTATACCTCCTGTTTTGGATGTTGTTCAGGATGTTTTCTCTGAGGCTTCCCTTAATCCAGACTCTTTGCCTCCTGCGCCAGTTAAACCGGATGGGTATTACAGGGTGCCTGAGGCTCATAAATATCTGTATAAGAGCCCAAGGGCTGACCCAGAAACTATTAGTCAGGGACCTAAGGGTGTTGGGGCTTCTGTTGTAAAGAATCCAGTTCCTATGGATAAAGAATCTATAGCTTTGGATAGGTGGGGTAAAAAAGTGTACACCTCCTCCACTCTAGCAATGAGGGCTTTGAATTGCCAGTTTCATATGTTAAAGTACCAGAATTTTCTCCTTACTCAATTAAAATCTAAGGTAGATTTTTTAGCAGAGGGCATAGAGTGTAAGGAATTACAGGAGTTGGTTCATGCTTCTGATCAGGTGGGTAAGCATTCCTTGCAGTGTGGTTTCGATGCTTTACAGGCTTCTTCCAGGGTGGCTGCCACTGGATCAGTTATTCGCAGGCACGCCTGGCGTAAGGATCAGAGTTTGTCAGAGCATGTTAAAGCTAGAATTTTGGATGCTCCTTTGCAGTCTGAAGTTTTGTTTGGTCCTCCTGTGGAGTCTGTTTTAAAGAAAATGGAAGACAAGGCTAAGTCTATGCAGACTGTTAAAGATTTTTTGCAGGTGCAGCCCCCTAAGTTTAGCAGAAATTGGCCTACTAAGGGATGGGCTTACCCTTCTTCTGATTTACAGTCTAGGGGCAGATCTAGGCGTGGTAGGGGCAGAGCTCAGGGTTCTTTCAGGCCTAGAACGTGGAGTTCCCCTGCACCATCTACAAGTGAGGGCAGGGGCCAGTCCTTTCGTAAACAGGCCCAATGACCTGCATCTTCAGCTGCCAGATCCCTCCTGTCTGGCAGCTCCTTTGGGAGGAAAGTTAGCACTTTTCAAGCAAAACTGGCTTTTAGTCACCCAGGACAAATGGGTACTGGACATTATAAACCGAGGCTACAAGTTTTATTTCCACACATTGCCTCCTTTCAAAGGCATGCCAGACGTTCCTCCTCAGCAAAGAGTAGAGGCTCACAACCAGATTTCTTTACTTCTTCAAATGGGGGCTATACAGCAAGTCCTTTTGTCAGAAGTGGGCCTAGGATTTTATTCTCGCCTGTTTCTCGTACCAAAGAAAGGAAACACTTGGAGACCAATTTTGGATTTATCTATCCTCAACACTTACCTGGACATTCCAAAATTCAAAATGTTGACGTTGCAACAACTTCTGCCTCTGTTGGGCAAAGACCACTGGATGGTTACTCTGGATCTCAAAGAGGCTTATCTTCATGTTCCGATCAGACCCAGTTGCAGGAGATTCCTGCGTTTTCGGGCTGGGACTTTACATTATCAGTTCTCTGCATTGCCCTTTGGCTTATCTACTGCGCCCAGGGTGTTCACAAAGGTTCTGGCCCCAGTGATAGCCTTCTTAAGGTTAAGAGGAATACAAATTTATCCTTATTTGGACGATTGCCTGATTCTTGCTCAAGACGAAAACAAGCTCCTTCACCATCTACAGTATGTTATGGCAGTGTTAAGGTGCCTAGGGTATTCTGTGAACAAAACAAAGTCCAGTCTAGTACCCTCTCAGGAAATGTGCTTTCTGGGTGTGAGACTGAATACAGCTTCCCAGATGGCTTTTTTGACCCCGGACAAGCAAAGAAACCTTACACTTTACTTCCAGCAATTGTCTCTACGGTCCAGGCTGACTGCAAGGACAGTCCTTCAAGCATTGGGGTTCATGGCATCTTGTATTCTGGTGCTTCCCAATGCCAAACTGCATATGAGGAAGCTACAATGGTATCTCAAAAATGTATGGACACAACACTGCCACGATCTGGACACTGTCATTCAAATAATACCTTGCATTCAAAAGGAATTTTTGTGGTGGGCTCAGGAATGTCACCTAAACAAGGGACTCTCTGTGACCCGACCAGAGGCGAGTCAGATCTTAACGACAGATGCCCCGGACAAGGCTTGGGGAGCACACCTCAATGGAAAGTGGGTTCAAGACACGTGGCCTGCCAGACTTCAACATTTACATATCAACTTGAAGGAGATGTTAGCAGTCCAATTTGCATTGATGGCTTTCAAGGATTTACTTCAGCCGGGACAAGTGTTGATTCAAACAGACAACACAACTGTCATGTGGTACATCAACAAGCAAGGGGGAACCCATTCGTACCCTCTTTGCAGACAAGCTATGTTTCTGTGGGAGACTGCTCTCAGTATGCACCTCACTCTTCAGGCAAGGTTTCTGCCAGGAGCACAGAACTCCTTAGCAGATGTTTTGAGCAGACAGATGGTGGATCCCCACGAGTGGAAGTTGGATCCTCATGTATTTCGACAGTTGACAGTGATATGGGGGACTCCAGACATAGATCTGTTCGCTTCTCCACTGAATTTCCAGTTGCCAAAGTTTTGCACAAAGATGTTTCATCCCACAGCTTGGAAAGTGGATGCTCTATCATTCAGTTGGAGCAATCTTCACGTCTATGCCTTTCCTCCTCTGCCTCTCCTTCCCAAGGTGCTCTTGAAGGTCAGACAAGACAAGCCCTCCATGATTCTAATAGCTCCAGATTGGCCTCGACAGCACTGGTACCCTCTGCTGAGGAGTTTAGTACGGGAGCCTCCTTGGCCTTTGCCTTCAATTCCACACATTTTGTCCCAGGCGGGCAATCATTTCCTCAATGTCAGGATCCAGTCCCTGCATCTAACAGCCTGGCATATTCTGTTCTAGAACCTGAAGGGCCGAAGCTTCCTCAACAAGTTTTGGATGTTATTTTGGAGGCCAGAAGGCCTAGTACAAGGAAAGTTTATGCTGATAAATGGAGGAGATTTTTTATTTGGAGCACAGCAAAGAGTTTTGATGTTTCCAGGCCTAATTTGAGTGTTTCTCTTCAATATCTTACAGAATTATTAGACAAAGGTTTGTCTTTCTCCTCTGTAAAAGTTCATGCTGCAGCCATTTCTGCACACTATGACTGTGACCCACCATTATTCTCTCATCCTTTGTTTAAACAATTCCTTAGAGGGGCAAAGAACATAAGACCCCATTAGAGCTCCTACTCCTTCCTGGGATCTCAATTTTGTGTTGGAAAAACTTACTTTTCCTCCTTTTGAACCTGCAGCTACGTCTGAGTTAAAGTTTTTGTCTTGGAAGACTGCTTTTTTGTTGGCCATTACGTCTGCTAGAAGGGTTTCTGAATTGCAGGCTCTCATGGCAGTTGAGCCCTTCCTGATTTTTCATAAGGATAGGGTGTCTCTGCGTACTAACCCTACTTTTATGCCTAAGGTGGTTTCAAATGTAGCCCTGAACCAATCTATTCATTTGCCTACTTTTTATGCTGATCCCCAAAATAAAGGGGAGAAAATTTTGCACACTTTGGCTATTCACAGGCAGTTGCGTTATTATTTGAGCAGGACTAAAAGTTTCAGACAGTCTCAACAGTTATTTGTTTCTTTTGCTTGAGCTCTCAGGGAAACCTATTTCTAAACAAACTATTTCTAAGTGGATTGGTCATTGTATTGCCTTTTGTTATTCTCATCATGGTAAGGAGATTCCGGCTGGAATCAGACCTCATTCCACTAGGGCTACTGCCACTTCTACTGCTTTTTTGAGGGGAGTAGCTACCAAAGATATTTTGGAAGCAGCTACTTGGAGTTCAGTGCACACTTTTTCTAAACATTACCATCTCCCTCTTTATTCCAAGTCTAGGGCTGGGTTTGCCACTGCAGTCTTGCAGGGCTTATTAGCAGCCCCCAATACTTTATGATTTGGCCAACCTCCCTTTACTTTTGCTTTGGGATTGTACCCACAGGTTATGACTGCAGCAATGTGAGATGAAGAACATAGTACAGTTTTGTACCTACCATAAATGTAGATGTTCGAAGATCCACATTGCTGCAGTCCAATTTACCCTCCCTCCTTCCCCTCTGTAGTTTGGAGTGTTTGTTTGTTTAGGTTGTAGATATTGGTTGTACATGGGTTTTGGAGGTTTTTCCTATTTTAGGCTGTGGCCTTTCTTTTTGGGCCTTCTGACATCTGGGGCAAGAAAAGACTGAGGATATGACGTCGGTCATGCGCTTTAATACTGGGACGCACTGACGTCAAATCAGAGCGCCCATGACCGACGCCAGCCTAATACTTTGGTATTCGGGCCGACCGAGGACAGCGGACTACCCACAGGTTATGACTGCAGCAATGTGGATCTTCAAACATCTACATTTATGGTAGGTACAAAACTGTACTGTCTGATGGCTGCAACAATCACCTTGCTCCCCCCTAGCTCGTTTTCATATGCGGATACTACAGTGGATGCTTTTTTCCCAGTGGTCCTTTCAGCAGCTTCCCATGTCACACAATATTCTCATCACTCAGTCTTGCAAACGACACCTATCTTGGTGGATGGGCTCACCTCAGGTGCTTCAAGGCAGACCGGTTGCTCTCCCCCCTCTGGTTGCCACCGTGACAACGGACGCCTCCCTGATCAGGTTTCAGGGCAGGACAGTCCAGGGCACATGGCAACCCTTCGAGTACCACTTGCACATCAATGTCCTGGAGATGAGAGCGGTGCTGTTGGCGTTACAGGCTTTCCAGAACTCTCTTCCCACTGGGATGATTGCAGTACAGACAGACAATATGTCTGTAGTATGGTACATCAGCAAACAGGGCGGAACCAGGTCCTACCCTCTTTGTCGGGAAGCGCTCAGACTCTGGCAATGGGCGATCTCTTCTCAGCAGTTTCTGGTAGCAAAATACATTCCCGGGAAGTCCAGTGTCATAGCAGACAGGCTGAGCAGGGACATTTTCATGCCCTACGAGTGGTCTCTCAACCAACTAGTAGTGGACCAAATCTTCAGAAGGAGGGGTCAGCCTTGCTGCGACCTTTTCGCAACCCCTCAAGACAGCAAGTGTCAAGACTTCTTCACCCTCTTCTCTCTTCCGGGCCTCTCTCCCAGAGACGCTCTAGTCCACGATTGGCCCAGGGGTCTCCTTTATGCTTCCCCCCCCCTTTCCCTTAATCACTCTGTTAGTCCAGAAAGCAACTGCCTTGAGATCCAGGATGATCCTCATTGCCCCTTACTGGCCCCGACAAGTCTGGTTTCCGTTCCTACAACGTCATCTACTGGAGCAGCCCTGGCATCTGGACCCTGTGCCAGACCTTCTGACCCATCAATCGGGCAGGCTGCACCAATCCCTTTCCTCTCTCAACCTCACCGCTTGGTTGCTCCACTTCCAACCCTAGCCAGACTTCCCTTAATTTCTCCGTCAGTACGTCAGATTATCCTTGCCTCTCACAAGTCTAACACCAGAAGGACGTACGCAAGTAAATGGAAACGTTTCTCTATTTGGGCAGAAAACAACCAAGTTGAGCCCTTTACTGCCCCTGTCCAAACAGTTCTAGATTTCTTGGCGGAACTCATTCAAAAAGGCTCTTCAGCCACTATCAAAGTCCAGTTGGCGGCTATTGCAAATTTCCATGTTGGCTTGTCAGAGTCTAGTATGTCCCACAAGCTCTGCAAAGCTTTTCTGAAGGGTACCCTATTACTTAGGCCCCCAGTCAAAGACCCTCCTCCACCGTGGGACCTAAATTTGGTACTGTCGTCATTAATTTTGCCTCCTTTTGAGCCTGCTGCCTCCTGCTCGTTAAAACTGCTCTCGTGGAAAACACTTTTCTTGGTAGCTATTACCTCATCGAGAAGGGTTTCAGAACTACAAGCACTATCTGTGCGCCCCCCTTATCTTGTTTTTCACAAAGATAGAGTGGCTCTTAGGACAAATCCATCCTTCTTACCTAAGGTACTCTCGGAAAAAAATCTCAATTAGACCATTGATCTCCCAGTTTTCTTTCCAAATTACACTGGTAGAGCTGAGAGAAGATTGCATTGTTTGGATGTTCATAGGCAACTACGTTTCTATCTGGATAGAACCAAGCTAATGAGAAAATCAGAGCAACTCTTCTTATCTTACGCCGAAGGGAAGCAGGGCCTTCCGGTTTCTAAAGTGACCTTGTCCAGATGGTTGACTTCTCTTATCTCTTTAACCTATCAATTGAGGCATAAGGAGCTCCCTACCAAGCCTAGAGCTCATTCAACTAGAGCATTAGCTTCCTCAGTTGCTTTTCAAGCGAGATTACCTATGGATTCTATTTGTGCAGCGGCCACATGGGCCTCTCCTCATACCTTCATCTCTTATTACAAACTAGATATTGCCTCCAGAAATGGGGCTGATTTTGGTTCCACTGTACTCAAGAGTCTGTTCCATTCAGCCACCCCGGACTAAGGTGCTAGGGACGTGGTCCCATCCAGCAAGAATGAAGGCGAGATTGACAACTTAACATTAAGAAGTTATGTACTTACCATAACGTTCCATGTTAGTTGTCGTCTTCTCGCCTTCTTTCTTGCATCCCACCCTCCATCCCCCTAGCCTGGGAAGACCTAGAGTATTGGGTGAGACTTTCCTTGTCACCAGGATTATCCCTTCAACTAGAGCTCTTCTTCCCCTTTGGTAGCCCTGTGAAAGACAGGCTGTAGGGTTTATAGTTCTACATACCTCTTAGTTTTATCTTTTCTAGTGGTGGGACATGTCTGTCCATAGTGTTAGCTATCAAACGAGGTCTGGGTATATTTCGCCTAGCATTATGGGACATAGGACAGCCTCGAGCTGGTAAAAATAGCTCTCGAGCTTTAGTATTTGGCAGAGTCGGAGTCGAGGTTCGGCTCCGAACCCATCCAGCAAGAAAGAAGGTGAGAAGAAGACAACTAACATGGAACGTTATGGTAAGTACATAACTTCTTAATCCAAGTCACACTTGCCTACCTGTTCCTTAGACCCGGAAACACAGAAAATACCTTGTATCCAGTGATGTTCTTTTGTTCTCATTTTGCAGTATTCTTACTGTGAGATCCTCCACCTCAGGTGATCCAAATGTCTGCTCCTATACAAGAGCTTTCAGCCTGGTTATGATGGTGTATGGGACGTCACACGTAGGGCCATAAACCATGGACCTTTAAATGTGTCGTCTGCACGCACAGACCTCAGAACTTTTCTGCCGCAGTCAAACATCAGATCGATCGCATCGCTCCTGTCTATCAAAGCTAAGTACCTAATTGGAGGTTTCTTACTTATATTAAATGTTTGAGCTTGCTTTGCGATTTTACATTAGCCGATGTCCGCTAAGAAGGGTAAAAGCAATGCGGACATCAAATTCCGCATAAGGACGCCCATGACAGTTGTGTCTTTTGTCTAGGCTGGGAACACAACCATACCTCCTGCTCCATCTGCCAATCTTTCGTCCCTAAAACTCTTAGAAGCTGTTTGGCTGCCCTAAACCTATACTTTGAAAATCACAGGCTTAAGACGCTAGCCCTTAGGATGGATCTGGAATTGGCCAACCCGATGGCACCACTAAAGAAAAAGGGCAAAGTTTCCCAGCCTATCACCACTGCCTTTCCATCGTCAGACACCCCGCCAACTGTCGATATAGGGGTTGAGGGACATCTGCTAGAGCCATCTGCTTCTACGGCTCCCCTCAAGGTAGCAGTCTCCGAAGCACCGGCTGGCACATCTGCGGAGATGTCTCAGACGTCTGTTATTTCCGATGTCAAGGGGGAACCAGATTCCACCAGAGACACCCTTCTGGATCACAGGAGTCCAATTCTCCTTCCTTTGCTAAGAACCCAGAATCAAGACCTACAGTGTCTCCCAAAACTACTCCTTTAAAAAGAAGATAAAAAACTAAACATTTGTCTACCCCTCCTGAAGGACAACCGGACTTGTAGTCTTTTACCGAGTCCCTGATGCGGGCCTTCATGGCCCTTATGGCCTACATCTTCCTCAGCCCCCTCTGTTTCAGTGCTCAGCCCAAGGCCTACTTCTGCTGCCTCACTCCTTCGCTCTATTCCCCAGGAAGAATAAGAAGAGGTCCTTTCCTCTTGCTCTGAGGAGTCTATCACCTACTCATCATAAATAGCCTTCCCCCTGGAATATTATTCTCCAGATGAGGATTCTGTTGGAGATTCTCCTCCAGAGGACATATTTGGTGAAACTTTCACCAAGATGAAAGAATACTTCAAATGGGGTACTTCCCAAATGATAGAAACTCAAAAAGATACTTTGAGTTGTTTCAGGTTGAATCAGCCATTCCTCCAATGATCCCTGTATATCTTGATGCACTTACTTCTTGGTCTAAAAACCCTGACTCTCAGCCACCTGCCCCAAAGAGAACAGACCATTTCTGTAAAGTGCCTGATGACCACAAATTCCTAGTAACCCCCCCCCCCCCCTTGGTGGACCCTGCTGTTATAGCTGTGGCCCCAGATAGACAATCTAGATTGCTCCCTTCTTCATGTCTTTTACCTTCAGATCAAGACAGTAAAATTATGGATATGCTGGGCAAGAAGACTCTTCCACCCTGGCCTTCAGAGCAACTACCAAGCGCATATGGTGAAATATGCCTTGGACGTGGTATCCCAAGCCTCTACACTTCTGAACTCCCTACATGACTACCTCTACTAACAAAACTGAAGTAGCATCTAAGCTATCCCTGGCATCCAAGGTGGCCAGACACTCCATCAGATTCAGTTATGGTACAGCAGAGGTCTCTGCTAGATCAGTTGCAACTGCATCAGTTCTGTGTAGATTGGGCTCCAACCACTGCCAGAAGATTTTAAGTCCAAAATCCCAGATGCTTCTCTTGATCATAACCTTCTGTGTGGTAAGCGGTCTGCAGAACTATTCAAAAATGTACCGGAGAAGAGCAAAGAGCTACAAGATATTTAACACCTGCTGGTATCTCCAGTCCCTAAGTACTATAGAAATTATCCTGCCAAAATATCCTATGGCAGAAGGCCTCCTCCTTCTACCAGGCATAGGAAAGGGACTAGGAGGCAAGCCTCTTCAAGGATTATCTCTTCTCAGCCAGCCGAAAGACGGTCCTTTCAGGACAGAAATAATGGCAACAATGCGTGACTGCCTTGCCCATCTCCCCCTGTCTTCCAGTTTGTCTTATTGTCTGCCCCTTTGGAAAGAAATCACCACAGACTGCTGGGTGCTGGCAGTAGTGGAAAAAGGATATTTCTTATCCTGGGAGGAAAGAGCCACCCCACAGGACATTCCTTTTCCACCCAAAAATCAGCTTCACCTAATTCCCCACATTATCTAGGATCTATGGGCACAAGGCACCATAGAACCTGTCCCATCAGAACAAGAAGGGAAAGTTTTTTACTCCAGACTTTTCCTAGTTTCAAAAAAGGATGGACCAATGGAGATCAGTCCTGGACTTTCCATTCTAAATCTTTTAAGTCCCCTCTTTGAGAATGCTGTATCTACAGACCCTGCTTTCACTATTGCCACCACAAGCATTCATGGCCACTTTGGACCTGAAGGAGGCTTACCTCCACATCCCCATACACCCAAACCACAAGAAATACTTATGCTTTGCTACGCCTTGCTCTCATTTTTAATTTACTGACTTGCCCTTTTGTTTGTCCACTACACCAAGGGATTTCACCATATGCCTAGCTCCCGTCATAGCCTTTTGCAGGACCTAGGGCATACAGCTATATCCCTACCTAGACAATATTCTAATTGTTGCAGAAGAAGAAGAGACCTTCAAAAATCATCTCCAGTTCTCCATGCCCCTGCTTCAGAGACTAGGTTTCACACTGAACCTCCCCAAGTCATACCTATCCCCAGAATAAGATAAGGTCTTCTTGTGTTGCAGGATTCGGACAGACCTAATGAAAGCATTTTTTCCCCAAGACAAAATAGTCTCCCTGACGAACCATTTCCAGGACCTTCTCCAGATAGATCAGCTGTCAGCAAGACAGTTAATGCACCTTCTGGGTCTTATGGCAGCCAACATTCCTATGCTTCCCCTAGCCAGGATGCACATGAAGAAGCTGCAGTGGTATTTAAAGAAAGTATGGTCCCAGCACAGCCATCTTCTAGACTTCCAAATACCCTTCCTGCCTTGTCTACAAACAGAAGTAAGGTGGTGGCTACAACAGGTTCAAAGGAATCCAGGACTATCCCTCCTACCCCCCACACCAGCTCAACATATGCACAGAGATGCCTTGGATTTGGGCTGGGGAGCTACCATGAAGGGACGCAAGGTACAAGCACCTTGATAGGCATCCCTCTTGAGGAAACATATCAACATCAGGAAAATGATGGTTCATTTAGCCCTGAAGGCTTTTCTCCCTATCCTTCAGTCAGGCCCCCTGCTAATCTTCGCAGTCAACACAACTGTCATGGTACATCAACAAACAGGAGGACCAGGTCCTGCCTTCTACACAAGCTGGCTATACAAATTTGGGAATTAGCCTCACAGAGCAACTTGTCTCTACAGGCAACATGCATCCTTTCCCAGGACAACCTTCAGGCAGATGCTCTTGGCAGATCATTCTGTCTACATCACGAGTGGATGTTACACAGGGAAGTTTTCCTAGACATAGTCCACTGATGGAGTACACACACACACATCTGTTTGCCTCCCTCCAGAACAGACAACTGAGAAAATTCTGTACCAAACATCACTCTTCCCTAGCTCGGAGAGTGGACACCTTCACTATCTCATGGGACAGTTTCTGTATGCCTTTCCTCCCTTCCTTCTCATTCAGAAAGTTCTCCTGAAGATCAGGAGAGAGATGCCAAAAATCTTGCTGGTGACTCTCTACTGGCCAAGGCAGCATTTGTTCCCCTTCTACAATCCCTCGCCAAGGGCAATCACAAGTTACCTCACAAGGTGGACCTACTCACACAACAGAAGGGAACTCTCATCCATCCACACCTAGAGATGCTGAGCCTTACTCTCTGGGCGATAAACTTCTAGTACCCTTCAGACACCGCCACACAGAGGACGTGCTTTCTGTCATGCAGGAGTCCAGGAAACCCAATACAAGGAGATCCTACATTTCTAAGTGGGAGAGATTCTCCAAGTAGTGTCGCCAAAGAAATAAGGACCCCCTTCTAGCGGATGTCCCTTTAGTCTTAGCTTATGTTTGTGAGCTGATTAAAGCACATCTTTCATACTTTTCAGTGAAAGTGCACCTCTCTGCTATCTCTGCCTGCCTACCCCTGGAACCTCCTTTACTGTCCAGGTTGGATGTTAAATTGTTCTTAAAAGGGGTCTTACACACAAGACAACCCAGAAAGCCTACTCCACCACCCTGGGACCTGAATTATATCCTGGAGAAACTTATGCTGACTCCATTTGAACCTGCCACTACTGCATCCCTGCAGATGTGCACATGGAAAACAGTTTTGGTGGTAGCCCTCACTTCAGCAAGAAGGGTTTCAGAGTTGCAGGCACTCATGGCATGCCCTCCTTACATGATCTTCTATAAAGACAGGGTGACCTTGCGCACTAACCCCTCCTTCATGCCCAAAGTGATCGACGACCTATTACTAAATCAGCCCATTCACTTACCAGCCACCTTCTCCTCTCCCCAGAATGACAGTGCGAGAATACTGCATTCACTGGATGTTCACATACAACTAAGTTTTTATCTGGACAAAACCAGATCCATCAGAAAATCAAATAAACTTTTTTGTTTCCTTCCATCCCAGAGCCCTGGGCAAGTCAGTGTCCAAACAGACTATTTCCTGTTGGATCAGGAAAACTGTCTGTTTCTGCTACTCATAACATGGAAAAGACCTGAATCGGGATCAGGGTTCATTCTACTAGAACAGTAGCTTCCTCCAAAGCCTTCTTCAAAGGCCTAGACACAGCTGCCATTCTTGAGGCAGCCACGTGGTCCACTGTACATACCTTCACCAAACATTACAAACTGGACCATATCTCCAGAGCCAGAACAGGTTTTACAACAGCAATCATGCAAGGCTTACTGGAATCTGCTACCTGTACCTCCACCCTTCTTCCTTCGTGAGCTGTGGTACTATCCCACAGTAAGAATACTGAAACATGAGAATAGAAGGGCATAGACTAGTTGTGTAAAAATCTTACCATAACCATATATGTCCTCTTCCATGTTACAGTATTCCTTCCTTCTCTCCTGACCCCTTAGTTCCCTCCTGACTCCCTAGTTTAATCGCTACAGGTATGCAGGCCTTCACAGAGCCCCTACTGGCACTATCTTCATTTTTGGACAGTCTGTGGCATTCCACCAGTCAGAAGGACATATTTTGGCATCTCTTAGGCTATTGTCTGACTGGGCATTTAGTTCTGAGGTCTGTGTGCGCAGATGTCACATTTAAGGTCCCTGGTTTATGGCCCTACGTGTGATGTCCCAAGCATCAACAGCAACCAGGCTGAAAGCTTTTGTATAGGAGCCAACATTCTGGTCGCCTGAGGTGGATTCCACAGTAAGAATATTGCAACATGGAAGAGAGGGACATCTATGGTTATGCTAAGATTTTACACAACTATTCTTTCCCTTCCGTCCATTCCTCAATGAATGAGGTTATTGTGTCAGACTTCTGCCACTCTCAGACTTTGGATCCAAGGCTGAGTCTCTTCCCATTAACAGAATTGCTCCTCCTAGTAGCAAAATACTTCCGATCTTATCGCCCTTTGCTTTAGACATGGTCTCTTGACTACACATGGGTGATTGCTGAGTGTGCCTTTTTGTTGCATTTTCTCTTTCCTTTGGGGCAAATACCTAGTGACTTATTTCAATCAGCTTTTTCTCTTTCTACTTTCCTCCCTTTCTGTTAGGTATATAAAACTTTTCTCTTCCTTTTTGATGCCTTTATCTCCCTCCTAAGTTCCTTTGAACCATGCTGTAGTTGGATGCTGTTATTGTACTCATTGTGGTTGGTGTTGCTGCCTTTTTCCTGTTTGGCTTTGCTGCTGTTTTCCTGTTTGAAATCTCTATGGCTTTGTTCAGTGTTAAATCGCTGATGTCCTTCATGGATGCATCTGCAGTCATAACAAGTGGGTTGTCCTGTCGTCAGGCAGCCCTGCAGTCGGCCGGATTCCAAAGTCCGGGTCCGGCTTCGGCTGATGTCGCACTCCACCCGACGTCATCTCTGTTGGTCTTCGGGTATAAAAGCATCAGCCGACGCCATTTTCCTCAGTCTTTCTTGCCGCGTGGCCCAAGCAGAAGCTGTTCGCAAGTGCCGGTCGGTCGGATCCAGAGATTACTTCTACCGAATACTACTTGAAGACTTCTAAAGCTAAGTACCCGTTGGGGACTCTTTCTTGCCTCAGCCGATGTCAGAAAAAGTTAACAATTGTTTAACCTGTGGGAAACAAATACCTCATAAAGATTTCCACTCTTACTGTCTGCCTTGTTTAGGCCCAGCCCACGGCGTAGCAGCCTGTTCGCCTGTGCCTCTTTCAACCGACGAACGCTTAGGCGTCAGTCGGAGTTTGCAGAACAGTTTTTCGGTTCTGATTTTGCGTACATTATGCCGTCGGATCCTCCGACTACCCCAAAACGCAAAGATAAAGACCGACACTCGCGGTCCGCGGTTTCGGCGAAACCACGGTAAAGCAAACCGAGTGTCTCGGTTTCGGCGAAACCGAGAAAACTGCTCAAAGTACAGCTGAACCTATTCTTACAACTGAGGCCCCTGCTACAACTCTTGAATCGACCTCAGAAATTTTACCCACTACGGTGGTTGACTTATCAGACACCATCCCTTGGATGTCTCTCCCCCAGCACGTGGTGCTGCTAGGCCTCCAGCTGCCATGTCCATTAAGGCCTTCGCCAGGGCTAAAGCAGCCAAGACTACTAAAACAGTGCCTGTTAAACCCCCCACATCCAGGCCCTCTTCTAGTTCTCAAATGCTTTCTTTGGCAGAAGATTTAATTTCTTTAATTAGAGGATCTCAATCTCATTCAGACAGGGCCTCTCAGCCCCCAGAGAAGAGACCTAGGGCAGAGCCCCCTGAGCCAGTGTCTTCTGATGATTCTGCTGATGAATCAGACATAACTGACCAGCCTGAGGCTCCCTTCTCCAATTTTGAAGATTCTGATACTGAAGAATCCATTCCAGCTGCTTCCCCACCAGAAGAATTCTCCTTTGGGGAAACCTTGCATGCCATGCGAGAACAGTTCCAATGGCAGCAACAGGATTTTTCAGACTCCAGAAAAAGACTTAGGACCTTTCTGCACCTCCCACAGCACAGGCCCTTAGCTATACCTCCTGTTCTCTCTGTGGTGGATGATGCTTTCAATGATGTTTGCTCCGCTCCAGATTCTTTACCCCAGCCCCTGCCAAACCAGACAGATTTTACAGGGTGCCAGATACTCATCACCACCTTTACAAGGCCCCACTTGCAGACCCAGAAACTATATCCCAGGGTCCCAAGGCAGTAGCCGCGACCACAGCTAAAAACCCTATTCCTTCTGAAAGGGAAGCAAGGTCACTAGACAGATGGGGTAAAAGGTCTACACTTCAGCTACTCTCTCAGCTAGAGCTTTAAACTGTCAGTTTCACATGATACAATACCAAGAGTTTATGCTTGATCAGTTAACTAAAAAACTAACCACTGATGAATCTCTTGATAAGAAATATGTAATAGAGATGGTAAATAACATACAACAGGTTAGCAACCATTCCTTAAAATGTGGCTATGATGCACTGGAGGCTTCATTTAGATCAGCCATGACAGGCACAGTGATAAGAAGGCATGCATGGCTAAAGGAACAAGCCTTACCGGATCATGTTAAAGCTAAGTTGCTAGATGCTCCTATGGACAAGACAAGTTTGTTTGGTACACCTGCCCAGCAGGTTATGAAGAAAATGGAAGAAAAGGCAAAATCTGTTCAAACTGTTAAAGATTTCTTGCAGGTTCAACCCCAAGGTTTAGCAGGAACTGGCCTGCCAAAAATTGGTCCTTTCCTGACTCCACAAAATTTCAAAGGGCAGGAATAGACGTTCCAGAGGCAGAAACCAATCCAGAGGAGGTGCCTACAGAGGACGACAGTGGCAAGGTAACAACAGAGGCACAGACACAGCCACTGCCACTACATCAGCACAACCACAGTGACTTAATCCTAAATCCGCCTACCAGGGAACAAATAGCAGCTCCTCTAGGCGGAAAGTTAACCTTATTTTCAAAGAACTGGCACTACATAACAAAGA
Source organism: Protopterus annectens (assembly GCF_019279795.1). Lineage (NCBI taxonomy): Eukaryota > Metazoa > Chordata > Ceratodontiformes > Protopteridae > Protopterus > Protopterus annectens. The sequence continues at coordinate 246,578,060 of NC_056742.1, forward strand.
CAAGTGGATTTTACAAACCATAGATCAAGGTTACCGGTTTCACTTCCACACTTTACCAGTCAAAAGAGGAATGCCAAATCTACCTCCAAATCAAAAAACAGAGGCTCTCCGCCAGATAATGGAGTTAGCAAACATGAGAGCTGTGGAAAGAGTGCCAACAGCAGAACAAGGAAAGGGGTTCTACTCCAGACTATTCCTAGTTCCAAGAAAGGAAAAAGTTGGAGACCAATTCTCGACCTGTCCACCTTAAATACATACATCATTGTCCCAAAATTCAAAATGCTGACCCTACAGCAACTTCTTCCCATGCTGGGCAAGGAGTCTTGGCTGGTAACTCTAGATCTCAAGGAGGCATACCTGCACATCCCCATTCGACCAATCTGCAGAAGATACCTCAGATTTCTTGCAGGATCAGAGCACTATCAGTTCTCAGCATTGCCCTTTGGCTTATCTACTGCCCAGAGTATTCACAAAATGCCTGGCATCAGTAATCGCCCATTGCAGACTACAGGAATTCAAATTTACCCATACCTGGACGACTGCCTGCTACAAGGGGACAACAAAAGCAAGCTGACAACAGATTTACAAAGGGTCATTTACTTGCTACAAGGACTGGGATACACAGTCAATTTACAAAAGTCAAGGCTGATACCATCCCAAACAAGGACATTCTTGGGCGGAATTGGACACAGTACAACAAATGGCATTCCTGACTACAGAAAAACAAAAGAACTTCCTCTTTACTTCTTGGCACTAACAAAACTGAACAAGTTAACAGCAAGAAAAGTTCTGCAGGCCTTGGGCTTCATGGCATCATGCATAATCTTGGTCCCATTTGCCAGACTACATATGAGGAAACTACAGTGGTACCTAAAGAATTTATGGTCCCAACACAGACACAGTCTAGAAACAGAAATCCCACTAATTCCATGCTTAAAACAGGAGTTCCTATGGTGGGCTCAGGCATGCCAGTCAAACCCAGGCCTACCCTTTCGCAGATGTCAACCAAGCCAGACCATCACAACAGGCGCTTCAGACCTAGCATGGGGGCCCACATGCTGGACAAATGCGTGCAAGGATTGTGGACACAGGATCAACTTCACCTGCACATCAATCTAAAAGAAATGCTGGCAGTAAAACTGGCAATCCAAAAGTTCAAACCATTTCTCAAAGAGGGCCAGTTGATGATAAGGACAGACAACACCACAGTCATGTGGTACATCAACAAACAGGGAGGCACTCATTCATACCCCTATGCAGAATGACCTTGGAGCTGTGGACCCTGGCACTCAGCTACAACATTCAGTTACAGGCAATATTTGTACCGGGGAAAGACAATACCCTAGCAGACATATTAAGCAGAACCACTTCGGATGCCCACGAATGGAAGCTGCACCCGGACATCTTCAAGACCATCTCGAAGAAATGGGGAATGCCACAGATAGACCTATTCGCATCACCTCTCAATCACCAGCTCAAAAAATTCTGCACAAGGACATTCCACCCACTAGCATGGAAAGTGGACTCACTCTCCTTCAACTGGAAAGGCCTAACAGCATATGCATTCCCACCTCTTCCTTTGATACACAAGGTACTACTAAAAATCAAGGAAGAACGTCCAAGGATAATCCTGATAGCTCCAAACTGGCCAAGACAACACTGGTACCCACTACTGAAGAGCATGTCTCGAACAATATGTGGCCAATACCCTGATGCCTTTGATGTTAACTCAGAACAACTACAGCATCATACATCCAAACCTAAAACGCTGCAACTGACTGCATGGAACATCACATAGCAGCAGCTAATCCAGAACTTTCCCAAAGAGTTAAAGACATTATTCTTGAAGCACGCAGACCTTCAACAAGAAGGAACTATGCTGGAAAATGGAAAAGGTTTGTCATTTGGAGTACGGAAAGAGGAAAAGATGTGTCAAACATAGATATGCCTAACATTCTGGAGTATCTGGCTGAACTTCTTCATTCAGGCCTGTCCTACTCCTCCATCAAGATACATGCATCAGCTATTTCAGCAGAATACAGCTTTGATCCACCTGTTTTTCGCACCCTTTGCTCAGACAGTTCCTCAGAGGAATCAAGAATGTAAAACCTCCAAGGAAACCACCATTACCAGCTTGGGATTTAAACTTTGTGCTAGAAAAGTTGACACTATCACCCTTTGAACCAGCAGCAACAGCAGACCTACAACACCTGTCATGGAAAACTGCTTTCCTACTGGCAATTACTTCAGCAAGGAGGGTTTCAGAACTACAGGCCTTAATGGCAGTGCAACCCTTCCTAATCTTCCACCAAGAAAGAGTGTCCATGAGGACTAATCCTACATTTATGCCCAAGGTGGTATCCAGAGTGTCTTTAAACCAGGCAATCCACCTACCTACCTTCTTTCCCAACCCACAAAACAGAGGGAAAGAATACTGCATACCTTGGATGTACATTGACAGCTACGCTCCTACTTGGCCAGAACAAACAATAGCAGAAAGACTGACCAACTTTTTGTAGCCTATGCAACAGGAAGGGAAGGAAAAGCTATTTCCAAACAGACAATCTCCAAATGGATAGGAAATTGCATACGATACTGTTACTCCTTCCATGGAAAACCAATTCCACAGAACATAAGACCTCATTCTACAAGGGCAACAGCCACTACCACAGCCTTCTTACGAGGAGTGGCAACCAAAGACATTATTGAGGCGGCTACTTGGACCTCCGTGCATACATTTGCCAAGCATTATAATTTGCCTCTATATTCCAGATCCCGAGCAGGGTTTGCCACTGCTGTACTGCAAGGGATCCTAAACACACCATAATCTACTTTTATCCTCCTCCCTAGTTGGCTATGGTATTCTACCCACTTGTTATGACTGCAGATGCATCCATGAAGGACATAGTACAGTTTTGTACCTACCATAAATGTAGATGTCCGAACTGGATAGCATCTGCAGTCAGGATTACCCTCCCTCCTTCCCTCTGTGGTACTCCTAGGGTGTTTACCCTCCTAATAGCTAGCTGTTGGGGAGTCTTTATGGTGTATTTGTTTGTATATATGTACATATATGCTTATTGTTGTGTTTACCTCTATCTATTTGGAAACATTGGCATCTATCCAAATTTTTAGCCTGCAAGAGGGCTACTGGCATCTGGGGCAAGAAACACTGAGGAAAATGGCGTCGGCTGATGCTTTTATACCCGAAGACCAACAGAGATGACGTCGGGTGGAGTGCGACATCAGCCGAAGCCGGACCCGGACTTTGGAATCCGGCCGACTGCAGGGCTGCCTGACGACAGGACAACCCACTTGTTATGACTGCAGATGCTATCCAGTTCGGACATCTACATTTATGGTAGGTACAAAACTGTACTTTACGGAGCAAAATCTTTCTCACTGCAGCATTAATAACACCACACAAAAGCCTGTCCTTTATTAACTCATCTTTCGAGTTACCAAATCTGCACGTTTTAGTCTTATTTCTCAAGTCAGTGGTATAAGCTGCAAAAGTTTCACCTGCCGTTTCGTCTCCTGTATAAAATAAGTGCCTCTGTAATGTAACATCGTCTGAGGGTTTCACATTTCTCTAAATTTACATTTCAGGCACTCAGGGTCTTCCCTTGAGTCAGCCGGTATCACAATATCGCATTTCCCCCCTCTCTTGTATATACATCTAGTGTATACAGAAATGAACGCAGTTTCATTGGCCTCTGTCCCAGCTAAGTTAAGCAAAACAAACGCCCTCGTACGTGCATCTTTGTCATGAAAAGCTGCTTGTATGAAAATATTGTATTCCTGCTCAAATACTCTCCAAATCTCTGCAATATTTTGCTCAAACACAAGTGGACTGGGTCTGCAAAATGCCTCTGCCATATCAACACACAGTAGTGAAAGTGTTGGAATTATGTATGAACATGCAGACAAGTATGCCAGAATTTTATGCCAGAGCTTGTAGTTATGGCCAGTAGCAAAACAGACTCTTTGAAATAACTGCACTTTGCTAAATAAGTCTCTGTAGTACAAGAACACTTTAAAATCACTGTGCTGTATGAAACCACTCAGTGTAAGAAATACTTTGAAATGACATTACTTTGCGAATGAACTGTAGACGTCTGAAAAAGCTCAGAGTAAGAAATCCTTCAAAATGAATGCACTTTGCAAATAAACTGTATACAGCACAAGAACCTTTCAAAATGGCTTTACTTTGCGAAATAACTCCGTACAGTGTAAGAAACACTGAAATGGTGGCACTCTGCGAATAAATGAACACAGCACAAGAAACTTTTAGAAATGGCTGTACTTTGCACACAGCAAACTCTGAAATAATTGCACCACAATAAAGCTTACACTCTGCAAACACTTTGTGCACTCTATGATATTTTGAACAACTCTAGTTATGCTTTGAATGGCTTTGGCCAATGCGAAATAGTAGTTTGTGCCCAAAAACATGGTGTCTTACTAAAAAAACATGCAGTCGCCTTGCTCTCTAAGTTTAATTTTGCCCTTTTATTGTACTCGTTATGCCCATTTAATCTCTTATCATGCTCATTATACTTTTATTGTGACCATTTTACTTTAAACATGCTCATTATGCAAACCAAAGGTAATGCTGAGCTCCATATGAATATCTCTGCTAGTTTTATCAAATGCCATGGTTTCAAACATTTTGTTTAATTAATGCGTTTTGTACCTTTTGTTTGATTAATAATGCAGTTTGTGCCTTACAAATGCTCTGTTTCATTTTCTTTGCCAAATAAATCATTTGTGCAAGTTTTTTGTTACCTTGAGTTAGATTCTGGCCCTTTTTGTTTGAGCTCCATTTCACTCAACCTGCTCAGTCTGCCTTCACCTTCAACTCTGCACATGGCTTGAAGAATTTGCTCTCTGTCCTGGTTCTGACACTATGTCGCTTGTCCAGTCAGGATAAAACAAACAAGCAGTTGTGGGTTCAGTTCAAGCAGCTTTATTATACACAAACACATCAGGAATGAGGCTTTGTAACTTAAACTTAAACAAACTTATAAACAGACTGACTACCACACTCATACATGTTAACACACTGGCTGTTTCCTCAAAATGGCACTGCTGCCTGCATGTCCTCGCTATTTGCATGCATATGCCTACATCTGGAAATGCTTTTTAAAGGTGTATACACACGTTCCTTTCTACAGACACCTTGATCCCTTTGCTACCCTCTGTCAAGAAAAGCTTCTCTGGTGTAAGAAACCGGTTTCTCTCAACTCGAGCCTTCCTTCCACCCCAGCCCCTCACAACTAAATTTTCTACATCAATGCCTCAGACAAGGCTTTGGGGCCTGAACAGGATCTCATAAAGTACAGAGGAAATGGCCCTCTCCTCTCTTGAAAGAACATATCAACCTGAAAGAAATGAGGGCCCTTCTGCAAGCTCTGTAGACCTCCTCACACCTTTTGAAACCGGGCACTGTCCTGAAGTAGGCAGACAACTTCACAGTGATATGGTATATAAACAAATAAGGAGGCACAAGGTCTAACCCCTGTGCACACTGGTACAGGGTTTGCAAATAGACACTGAATTGAACATGACCCTCACAGCATCTTACATTCCCTCTGTAGCGAATGTGTTGGCTGACTTTTTAAGCAGAGACTTTGTGAACCCCCATGAATGGACTCTGAACACACAGGTCTTCAAAACAAACATACTAAACTGGAGCACTCTGCAGATAGACATCTTTGCATCCACAGAACATCACCAGATATCCTATGCTCATGTTACAATATTCCAACTCTTGGGTTTTCCTCTCTTGCTACCCAGACATATGGCCATTATACAAAAGCTTGTAGTCACTGCTGGGTACATGAGATGTCTGACAACTAAGGGAACGTGGGTCATAAAAGTGACACTTGCATGTACCAGACCTCTGAACTACTCTGCCACCAGTCGAACATCCACTATTCCTGCCGTACCAGCCATCTGATCGAAAATTCTAAGATAAGTACCCCGTTGGGGACATTTTGTTTCTTTTGATCACTGCATGTGTGTGTAGGTCTATGTCATCCATGAAGAGAAAATGTAGGTGTGGTCATCAAATCCCCCATAAAGACCCCCACGAGCTTTGCATTTTTTTGTTTAGGGCCTGCGCACAACCATAAGTCGTGCTCCACCTGCCAGGCCTTCATTCCGAAAATGTTGCGCAGCCATCTGCATGTGTTTAAACATTTATCTTGAGAATTGGCGCCTTAAGCACTTAGCATTGGGTATGGAGGGGCCTTCTGATCAGCCGTCGAGCCATCCAAGAAAAAGGCCAAGGTTGCTAGGCCTGAATCCGTAGCTGCACCTTCTCCATCTGATGTCCCTCCTGTGGCTGACGTCCGCCTGGAGGAACGATCGGTCGCCACTGATATGGATACAACAGGTACTGCTGTGGAAGCTGCACAACCAAGTGGAAGGCACGTCTTTGGAGGTAATGCAGATGTCTGCGACTGACGGTGAGAGGTAACCTCACCTTGTAACGGCCACCCAGACAGATCCCTGCACTACACAGTTTACTGAATCCAGGCCTATCTTGGCTCTGCCTGCTAGGCTTTCCCTCAAATGGAAAGAGAAAAGAAAGCATGTTTTTCCCACAGTAGAGAGCCAGCCTGATTGGCAGGCTTTTTCTCAAAGCCTTTTTTAATGCCTTCATGACTCTGAGGCCTACTACACCCTTAGCTTCCCCTGTGGCTCCTCCTGTGATGAGTCCTAGACCTCCGGCTTTGGATACTTCCCAAGCTGAAGCTGAGGAATCCTCTGACTCCTCTTCAGAGGATTCCCTGTCTTATATCTTCCAAATGCCATCTCCTCTTGGCTATGCCTCCCCTGTGGAAGAATCCGCAGAAACAGATTCCCCAGGTGAGGATCTCACCTTTGGGGAGACCATTTCAGAGATGAGGGAACATTTCCAATGGAACTCTTCTGAAATGACAGAAGTTCAGAAAAGATACTATGAACTTCTTCAGATAGATTCCTCTGCCCCTTTAGCTACTCCCAGTACTTCTGGCATTCATGGATGCTTTTAATGTGGCATCAGTTAATCTAGATTCCAGCCTCCTACACCAGGAAGGCCTGATCGATTCTACAAGGTCCCCGAGGGAGCCAAATTCCTTGTTAAGTGCCCTGCAGTGGACCCTGGCACTGTATCACTGTTAGCTGATAAGGCATCTAAGCCCCTTCAATCCTCCTCACTTCTCCCCAGAGACAAAGACAGCAAGGTCATGGAGCGCCTTGGTAAAAAGGTTTTACACCTCATCCATCTTGGCATTCAGGGCAATAAATGATCAAACACACATGTCCAAATATGCTGTAGCACTTTTAGGACAAGCCACTAATCTTTTGAGTGAAATCCCCGATTCCCTTGCCAAAATTCAGATAGCCAGCATTTTATCTCTATCCTCTCAGGTCACAAGGCACTCCATTCAGTGCAGTTATGATGCAGGTGAAGCTTCTGCCAGGTCTGCTGCATCTGCCTTTGTCCTGAGAAGATATTCCTGGCTAAGGTTACAACCCCTATCTGATGACATTAGGGCAAAACATTTGATTCGCCTATTGATAACGCTGCCCTTTTTGGGACAAAGGTGGCCGAGTTATTCAAACTTTGGAACAAAAGGGGAAGGACTTACAAGACCTGAAAAATGCCAGTTTCTCCTTATCTCCAAATTCCACAGGGACTACCCTTGAAAAACCCAATCCATCAGGAAACACTCTGCTCCTCCTCTTCTTTCCAGGGACAGAAAGACTGCCAGGAAGCAGACAGTGCCCTCCAAGCCTGCCCAGAAGCCGCAATTTCAAGACATGCCAGGTAGTCTGGGACTACCTGCCGTTCCTGAAACAACCTCTCAACTCCATTCCCCTATCCCTAAGGCTCTCTCACTGTCTCCCTGCTTGGAAAAATATCACCACAGGCAGGTGGATCTTGTCCATCATAGAGATGGGTTATTTTATGACCTGGATCACAACCCCTTCCTTGAGGGGCATTCCACAGCCCCCCCCCCCCACTCCCAAGAACAGCTTCCATTATTTCAGCCAGTTAGACAGCTGTATTGCCCAAGGAACAATTCAACCTGTCCCCAAGACAGAAAAGGGAAAGGGTTTATGTTCAAGACTCTTCCTAGTCCCAAGAAAAGATGGCCCCTGGAGACCAATCTTAGATCTTTCCCACCTCAGTCTCTTTCTGCATTTTCCCACCTTTTGAATGCTCACTCTGCAGACCCTCTTCCCTTTGATTTTTCTTCAGGGGTTCTTGACCATCTTGGACATCAAGGATGCCTACCTGCCCATCCCCATAAGGCATAACTACAGGAAGTACCTGTGGTTCTTTGTGGCTTCCTCACATTTTCAATTCTGTGCCAAGCCCTTCAGACTTTCTGCCACACCAGGGTTCTTCGCCAAGTGCTTGACACCAGTGAAGGCCTTCTGCAAGACCCAACGGATTCAACATTTCATTTACCTAGATGACCTTGTCATCCAGGCAGACTGCAAAGAATCCCTGCTGTGACATCTACAAACAGGAATATCACTCCTGCAAGCACCGGGCTTCAGGATAAATTACCTCAAGTCCAACCTGACCCCCCCCTATCAGGTCCAAATATTCCTGGGGTGCAGAATAGGACGGATGTCATGAGAGCCTTTCTGCCACCCTAAAAGGTGGAAAGCTTAAGACAGTACCTACCCACTGTCCTTCAGGCCACAGATTTAATGGCCAGGCAATAGCTGAGACTCCTGGGTCATATGGCATTGACCATTCCCATTTTGCCATTGGCAAGGCTCCACATGAGAAAGCTATAAAGGTACCCAAGTTCTATTTGCATACAGCATACTCATCCCTAGAGTTCAATATCCCCTTCCTACCTTGCCTCAAGAAAGAGATTCGATGGTGGTTGGATCAAGTGAACTGCAACCCAGGACCCCCTTTTCAGGCTCCCTTGCCAGTGCAGGAGATGTACACAGATACCTCAGATCTGGGCTGGGGCACAGCCATGGGTTCTTTGAGTCCAAGGCACTTGGCTGGACTTCATCAAACAGGAACATATCAATATCAGAGAGATGAGAGCAATTCTGTTGGCCCTAAAGGCCTTCCAGTATACACAGAAGCAGGGCCCACTAAAATTGTTCACAGACAACACTACAATTCTGTGGTATGTGAACAAGCAGGGGGGAACAAAATCGTACTTGCTATGGAGACTAGACTAGCTCTCCAAGTGTGGGAACTTGCCATGAAACAGGGAGTCACACTACAGGCAGTGTATATCCCTTCAGAGCAGAATACTCAGACAGACACAATAAGCAGGTCCATGTCACAGTCCCATGAATGGATGCTCCACAGGGATGTGTTGGACATAGTCCACAAATGGGATGCCCCTCAGATCTGTTTGCCTCCCCTATGAACAGACAGCTTCATCCTTTTACACCAGGCTGCCCAGTCCTCTGGCAAGGGCAATGGATGCCTTCTCAATCTCTTGCAGGGGGATGTTTCTGTATGCATTTCCCCCCTTCCCACATCTCCAGAAAGTCCTACTGAAAATCCAGCAGGACAAACCAGAAATCTTGTTGGTGACTCCCTTTTGGCCAAGAAAGCACTGGTTCCCTCTCCTTCTGCATTTAGCCAGGGGCAGTCACCACAAGTTACCTCACAGAGTGGACCTTTTTACAAAGGACAAGGGATCCCTAATTCACTCCCACCTATAATCTCTGAACCTTACCTTGTGGGTGATAGAATTCTGATCGCTTACAGACTCCTCTGCAATGAGAAAGTGCTTACAGTCCTGCAGGAGGCCAGGAAACGTAATACTGGGAGGTCTTGTATGTCTAAATGGAAATGATTCTCCATGTGGTGTCTACAAAGACAGTTGGACCCTTTCCAGGGTAATGTCCTTTTGGTACTCTCATAACTGTATGAACTCTTGCAGACAGGGTTGGCATACTCCTCTGTCAAAGCCCTACTTGCTGCTATTTCAGCTTGTCTATCTCTATATCGCCCTTTGGCTTCTCGATTGCCTGCAAAGTTATTCCTAAAAGGAGTGCTGCATCTCAAGCCCCCCAGGGAACCCATCCCACCACCCTGGGCTCCCTTTGAACCAGCTTCTAAGGCCTCTCTTAAACACTGCACTGGGAAAACAATGCTCCTAGTAACCTTGACATCAACTAGAAGAGTGTCAGAGTTACAGGCCCTCATGGCCATCCCTCCTTTCCTCATCTTCCACAAAGTCAGGGTAACCCTTAAGACCAACCCGTCCTTCATGCCCAAGGTGGTCAATGCGCTGTTCTTAAGCCAAGCTATTCAGCTTCCCACCTTTTTCACCCATCCTCAGAGTGACAGTGCTTTACATTCCCTTGATGTGCATAGACAGCTTAGGTTTTACCTAGACAAGAACAAATCTATCAAAAAGTCGGACTAATTGAGAAAGACAGTTTCAGCCTGAATTTCCAGAGCAATTTCCTTCTGCTATGCATACCATGAGAAATCTTTGGGGTCCATAATTAAAGCTCACTCTACTAGGGCTATGACTTCATCTGGAGCTTTTTCTAAAGGATTGGACACTGCTCCCATTTTAGAGGCAGCTACACAGACCTCTGTCCACACCTTTACCAAGCATTACAAATTGAACAACATTTCCATATCCAGGGATGGATTTGCCAGGGCAATCTTCCATGGAGTTATAGAAAATAGTTCCAAGCCACCACCCTCTTCTTCCCAGTCAGCTTTGGCACTCACCCAAGAGTTGGAATACTGCAATATGAGAATCGAGGAACATAACATAGAGTAGTGATGTAAAATCTTACATAACCATAGATGTCCTCTTCCATGTTGCAATATTCCTTCCCTCCCGCCTTTTCCTCCTCTTTCCTTGAACTGTTGCTTCTTGGATGGCACTGCATTTGTACAATTTTTCTGGGACTGGGGCCTGATTGAGGCACTCAGTTCTGAGGTATGGTATGTGCAGATGTCACTTTTATGGCCCACATTCCCTTAGCTAATGTCAGATGTGTCACATACCCAGCAGTGACTACAAGCTTTTGTATACTGGCCGGACGTTTGGGTAGCAAGAGACAAAACCCCAAGAGCTGGAATACTGCAAGATGGAAGAGGACATCTATGGTTATGGTAAGATTTCACACAACTATTCTTTCTCGTGGTTCTGCACCAGGACCCTGTGTCCTCTGGCCTGAAGGACAGATACCTTCTCCTTTCACTTCCAGTGGACAGGGAGGTTTCTATACACCTACCCTCCACTGTTTCTACATCGCAACCTAATCTCTGTGTGGATGTTTGGGCTCTGATCCCTAAAAGCTATGTATTTTCAAATGATGTGGGTCAGGTTTTACAGGAGGCCAGGAAGTGTAATATCAGGAAATAGTCACACCCCAGCCCCTCCATTTGGTGTCACAAGCACAGGCTTGAACCACTGTTTTCTAGGACACCTACCCACCACCCCAACCCCCATACTTCAGTATCTCTGAGCTTCTACACTCTTGGTTAGCCATGAAAGCCTATTTGCCTCTGGATCCTCATGTCATGTCCAGGACAGAAGTCAAGCTCTTCCCGAAAGGAGTCACGCACCTTAAGCTTCCAAGGAAGTCAGTTAATCAACCATGGGATCTTAATTTTTATTCTGGAAAAACTCACTCAACCCCCTTTTTAAGCCAGATGCATCCGCCATCTTAACATTTTGCACATGTAAGACTTTTCCTCCTACTGTTTCTAACCTCGGCACACAGGGTGTCTGAATTCCAAGCCCTCATGACTGCTCCTCCATTTCTTATCCACAAGGACAGGATAATGCTTAGGACCAGTCCTCCTTTCATGCCTAAGGTAGTGAATGAACTATCCCTCAGTCAAACATTTCACCTAACTGCTTTTTTTTCCCCAATCCTTAAAATAGGGGGTAACGAGTCATACATTCCCTAGACAGTCACAGGCTGTTGAGGTTCTATTTGGACAAAACAGACAATCAGAAGAACTGACCAACTAATTGTTTCTTTCATGGATGCCAAGCTGGGTCAACCAATCACAAACCAAAACCATTGCATCCTGGATATTGATGGCTATCTCATTCCACTACTTTCAGCATGCTAAATTCTTGCTTTCCTGCCCTAAGACACATTTAACCTGGGTGATTGCCTCTTCTGGTGCTTTCCACGAGGGTGTTGGTACTGGGCCCATCTTGGAAGTGGCCACTTGGTCATTTGTCCACACCTTCTTCAAGCATTGCAAAATTGATGCCTTCTGCAGGTCTAGGACTGCCTTTGCCAGATCAATCCTCTATGGTCTCCTTGACAGTTCTTTACTCTAGCCATCCACCTCACTTTCTTTTTTCTCTTCAGTTGTAGGAATCACCCATCTGTTATGAATACTGCAACAGTGATTTCAGTTTGGACATAGTACAGTTGTGTAAGAACTTACTATAACCATAGCTATCCTACTGATCACTATTGTAGTATTCCTTCGCTCCCTCCTTCACCTCTACCCTTTTGCCTTCAGATCACATATGCATATATCATTTCTTGGGGGAGTTTCTACTTGTTCGAGCTACACCCCTTCTAGCTGACCATTTTCCACTCTGTTGTCTTCAGGCTGCTGACTTTGAGATGATCTGATAATCGTGTGTACATCTATTCTCATACCCTGATACACATGAGTTGAGGTTACACATCGGACATGTGCCCTTGGTAATGTAAAGCTTTTGTACTCCGCCCAGACATCAGTGATGATCGGACATGTGCCCTTGTTAATGTAAAGCTTTTGTACTCCGCCCAGACATCAGTGATGAAAACCCATGTGTTATGAATACTGCAGCAGTGAGCAGTAGGACATCTGTACTTTCTCGTGGGAGCTTTCTCATTCCAGGGATCTTGATCTACATATCAACTTGATGGAAATGTTGGCAGTCCTGTTAGGCTTCATGACTTTAACGAGTCTGTAGATAATGGGTGTCTAAAGTAAACAGCATCATGGTAATGTGACATTTATGCAAGGAGGCACAAGCTCGTGTCTGCTGTGCAGATCAGCAGTACAGGAGAGGAATTTAGAGCCTAAATTCAACTTGGAGCTCTGAGCAGTTTATTTACCCTTTGCATTGTAGAAGTTTAGCCTGCAACTGGAACAGACCACTAGCAGGGAACCATGAATATAAGTTGATCATGTGGTGCTTCTGGCAGCTGACAAACAAATGATGGTCTTCCTGAGGTAGAGTTATTTTGGCTGTCCTGTGAGCCAACTCCCAGGGAGGTACATGAGGTACTCGTACAACAAGACCTGGAGGGTGGACACTTTTCCCTTCCAGTGGCAACACCTCCAAACCAGCGGTCTTATTGTTAGTTGGATTTATCTCATGGAACACCCTCTTTTTGGTAGCAGTTACATCTGAAAGCAGAGTTGCCAACCCTGATGTCAAACCAGACATGAAGTCTTTCACACTGGTTGTTTACCCTCAGAATAACTTCTACCTCTATTCGAAAGTGGTTTTAGAAATGTCTGCCGGTATTTTTCCTCAGAACCTCAGAACAGTTGGGAAAGGATCCTACATGCACAGTATTTGCATGTGTTAGACATTCAGAAACAATTGTGGTATATTGTTTGGATAGAACAAAGTCCATCAAACAGACCAGTTGTTTGTAATGTATGTGCAGTGAGAGGAGGGTAGACTGGTCAGTAAGCATATACTCTCCAAGAGACTAGTGAACTTCATTGTCTTTCTACTTTGGCAAGAAAGACAAGTGTCTGTAGCTAAGGTAAAGAGCAGATTGTATCAGGGCAGCATCCTCTTCCACAGTTTGTCGGGTCTCAACACAGACCACCTGCAAGGTGGCTACTTGGTCATCAGTCCATACATTCTCCAAACATTGTAAGCTGTATGGAAGTATCTTTCCCAAATATTAAGAATAATGCCGCGGTACATAATATCTGTGAGCGTAGTATAATTGTGTGGGAACTCATCACAACAGTAGTTTGAATATAACCCCTGTTGAAGTACTAGTACCTACCCACTTTCCCTTCAGGATGACTCCCTCTTTCATCTCCCTTGCAAAGAGGCATAGTGCTATAGAGACTGGAAACAACGGGGGGAGGGGGGTCTGTACTTTTAAACTACCACAATAAAATCAGATGTCCCACTTGGAGAGCATTACTTTTGCAAGATTTGCTGGCAGAGAAAACAGTGGAAGATGGTGTGGGCTAGCTTTCCTGTTCAGGATGCTCTACTGTACATCCGTATATGGAAGATTGTGGTCTGTACGCTGAGATATGGGAATAAATCTGGTGGGGCAGACTTCAGTCTGTAACTGATTCCCTTCTTTTATGAATGTTACTGTGTAGCAGTGACCCTACTTGACCATCTACTGCTATGATGATCTTGTCACACAACTACAGAGAGTAAAAATACTATTTTGTGTAAAAGTGCAAAAAACAAAATGTTTGCATTGCACTGGTTGTAACTCTGCCAGAATATAAATAACCAGAGACTTGATCAGTATTTTTATTTTATCAGTACATATCTTAGAAAAGAGAGCAACTAGAAAATAAGTTTTATGCCCCTTAAGCTGTATGTAAAAGAAGAAAAAATTCAGAGATTTTTAGTGTTTTTTGCAATGAACTTGATAACTATTTGTTTTGGGTTTAGCATTAGTTCTAAATTTAAATCCGTGAAATTTGTGTAATAGGCCAAATTGACAAGCAGAGATTCAAGCTTTATTAAAATATTTTGACAAATTTAGGCTACTGTAGAAACGAGATGCTTGTTAGTATGTTTGAGAGGCTTGCACATGGTGACAGGGTTGTGTTGGTCTGTCTGATACTCCCCATTGTCATCTTCATTCACTGTTTGTATTCTTGACTTCTAGGGTGGACAGCATTGCATGAGGCGTGTAACAGGGGTTATTATGATGTTGCTAAACAGTTGCTTGCTGCAGGAGCAGAGGTCAACACAAAAGGTTTGGACGATGATGCACCTTTACATGATGCTTCAAATAATGGTCATTATAAGGTCAGTACCTTTTATCTTAGAGTTTGACTTGTTTCAGCCATGTTTCAAAATTATAGTTTGATAATGTATTGTCTTCTAACGTAGAAGTTTTTTTTTGGTGGACCTTTGAATTATTTACCTCATACACTGAAGTTGTAGAAATCAGTGTATCGATAGAAACATTTTTGTGTTTCTATTCCCATGTTACAGTATTCATCACATATGAATTTTAGTGATCTTGCTTACCCGAGTGTCCGGCCAGTATACAAAAGTTTTCAGTCACTGTGTGGTGCGTGGGACTTCTGATATGGCTAGTGGAACGTGGGCCATAAAACTGATGTCTACATGCACCGGCAAGTATAAGTGCGGCTGTCAGATACCCCACAAGGATGCCCATGATCCATGTGTCTCTCTTGTTTAGGTCGGTCGTACGACTACAAGCCCTGCGCCATTTGTCAGGCGTTTGTGCCCAAAACTTTGAGCAGCCTTCTGCATGCGCTCAACCTGTATCTAGAAAATCAGCAACTAAAACAGATAGCCTTGGGTATAGAGGGTTCCGCCGACGTACCTGCTGAACTGCCAAAAAAGAAAGCCAAGATTATCAGGCCTACCACTACCGCTGCGCCTCTTGCGTGAGACCTTCAGCCTTTGGCTGACGTCGGCCTGGTAGAGGATTCGGGCTCTGCCGCCTAGGATATAGTGAGTACCTCTTACGGAAACCACACAATCCTATGTGGAGGGCACTTCCGTAGAGGCTTTTCTGATGTTGGGGGGGGGGCAGAGATTCCGGTAGGTCTGTCTGATCCCTCCAGATGTTCTTCGTGTTTCACTGTTGCAGTCTTCACATTTGGATTATCCCTGCCAGTGTAGCCCTCGGCCGGCCCAAATACCAGAGGTTTAGTATTTCTGCATCAGTTGCTGTTGCATCATGACTGCCGTCAGATCGTCAGTAGTATAAAGTAAGGCAGCTGACGCCATTACATCAGTCTTTCTTGCTGTGGAGCCCGAAGCAGTTCGCACAAGCACTGGTCGGCCGCTACCTGAGTTTCATCTTCCGAATTGAAGCTGAAGTCTTCTAAAGCTAAGTACCCCGTTGGGGATCCTTTTTTCTTGCACTGACCGATGTCAGCAAAAGTTAACAATTGTCTCACCTGTGAAAAGCAAATACCGCACAGAGACTTCAATTCTTACTGCGTCACTTGCTTAGGCCCAGACCGCGACTTCCCCCGCTGTCGCTTCTGTGCTTTGTTCAATGCCAGAACTATCCGTCGTCGGGCCCTTATTGCAGCTAGATATTTTCGCTTGCAGTTCTCGAATTCCGATATGGCTTCGGTAAGCCATCCGACAGCAGATCTTCCGAAAAAATGTAAAGATAAAGACAGAGAGACCGCACAGGTCCAAACCCACCAACGACGCTCTCGTTAAGCTAGTCGTCAGTTCTCCAGTCCTCAGTGAGGTGCTTTCGCAGCCTCTGATGCCCGTTTCTGTGGCTTCGCAGGCCGCTACCAAGACCCTTACGGAGTCCAGTATGCTGCAAAACTCTACTTCGACTAAGGATCCTGCGGTCTTCTCTACCTTGTATGGTTCCGGAGCGCTGAGGAGGCACCGGCTTCTGAGAAAGTCCTTTGCACTACCGATTCTTGACACAAACAGACTTTTGTGACAACCATTCTTTCGAAACCACAGAGTTTCTTAGGCCCAGGTTACAAACCACACCCAAGAAACCGACGGCCTAATCTCAGGCACCTGCTTCCTTGCCTCAGTCTCAAATGTTTAAAATGGTGGAAGAGCTTATCATGCTGATCAGGGGAAGCCAAGCTACCCCTTCTAAGAGAAAAAGAGGTCTGTCCCCTGTAGTTTTGTCTGAACAGGTGTCCGATGGCTCTGATGCATCTGAGTATGAAGACATGCAACCCCTCTCTGCTTATGAGGATTCTGATGCAGAGGATTCCATTCCTTCAGCCTCTCCCACAGAGGATTTTCCCTTTGGGAAAACCCTTCACACCTTAAGGGAACATTTCCAATGGGAAAGTCAGGACTACCCTCAGTCTAAAAAGAGACTCAGGGAATTCTTAGATCTTCCACAGCACAGACCCCTGGCCATCCCTCCAATCCTGGATGCTGTGGAGGATGTTTTCCTGGAATCCAGCTTGACTCCTGACACCCTTCCTCCTGCACCCAGTAAACCAGACAGGTTCTAGATGTTATACATGATGCCAGATGCCCTAGCACTAGGAAGTCTTATGCTGACAAATGGAAAAGGTTCTGCATCTGGATTCAGGCTAAGGGAGCCAATACGGCAGAGCCCTCCCTCCCTCTCATCCTGGATTACTTAGCTGACCTGCTACACAGTGGACTCCATTTTCCTGTATTAAATTTCATGCCTCTGCTATCTCTGCTAATTTTCCCACTGAGCAGCCCCTTTTCTCCCACCCTCTGAGCAAACAAGACGGGCTAGCAACTTGAGGCCACCCAGAAAAACACCAACCCTAGCTTGGGACCTTAACTTTGTGTTGGAAAAGCTCACCCTACCCCGCTTTGAAACTGCCCCTTCAGCAGAGCTAAAATTTCTCTCCTGGAAGACCGCTTTCCTTCTGGCCATCACTTCAGCCAGAAGAGTCTCTGAGCTGCAGGCACTCATGGCTGTGGAACCCTTCATCATCTTCCATGCTGACAGGGTATCCCTCAGGACTAACCCATCCTTCATGCCCAAGGTGGTGTCCAGTGTGGCTCTCAACCAATCCATTCATTTGCCGACCTTTTTCCCTGACCTACAGAACAAAGGGGAAAGGATCCTGCACTCTAGATGTGCACAGACTGCTCAGATTCTATCTAGACAGGACTAAATCCTTCAGAAAGTCTGATCAATTGCTGGGTAGCTTTGCTACAGGAGCAGAGGGCAAAGCCATCTCCAAACAAACCACCGCCAAATGGTAGCACACTGTATCCATTCCTGCTACAAACAACATGGCAAACCTCCCCCCAAGGGGGTCAGGACTCACTCCACCAGAGCAGCCGCCACCTCTGCAGCTTTCCTCAGAGGAGTCCCCCCAGGGACATCCTGGAAGCTGCCACCTGGGCATCTGTTCATACCTTCACCAAACATTACCACCTGCCTGTCTTCTCCAAATCCAAGACAGGGTTTGCCTCTGCAGTCTTGCAGGGCATTCTAGCCAGCCCCTAGTTTCCTTGACTGCCTTCACCCTTTTCACCAGCTTTGGGAATCAACCCAAATGTGGTGACTGCAACAGTGAAACACAAAGAACATAGTACAGTTGTGTACACTTACCATAAATGTAGATGTTCGAGTGTATTCACTGTTGCAGACCTGGATGTTGTTCGTGTTTCACTGTTGCAGTCATCGCTGTCAGTTTTGTGCCTTATTTAAATGGTGAACTATTCGTAGTCTGTATATTTGCGCTTCTAAATATTTTGGTACTCTGTTCAATTATCCAGATATGTCTTCGGTAAGCAATCTGATTACCGACATTCCAAAAAAAACGCAAAGATAAAGGGATAGGCCGCCTAGGTACAAAGCTGCAGATGACTCTTCTAACCTAGTCACCAGTTCGCCGGTACTCAGTGATGCCTTTCACAGCCCCTGATACCCGCTTCTTCAGATTCGCAGGCCTCTACTGAGACCCATTCGTAGTCTGGTATGCTGCAAGATGCTTCAGCTGTGGAACCTTACAGTTCTGGTTTCTTGCCCTCCATCCCCCACTTCTTTCTTCTCTTTCCTTACTTGGGACATATTGGTATTTACTTTCTACTGGTGGGTTCTTCCACCAGAACCTGTCTCTCACTTGGGGGCTTCTGACAAGTTCATCAGTCTTGAAGCGACAGCAACCGTCGCAGAAATACTAAGCCTCTGGTATTCGGGCCGGGCAAGGGCTACCCTGGCAGGGATAACCCAAATGTGATGACTGCAACAGTGAATACACTCTAACATCTACATTTATGGTAAGTGTACACAACTGTACTTTCCTTACAGTCACCTGATTCCAGGCCTTCCTCACTTCAGATGCCTGCCAGGCCTCTCAAGAGGTAGGAAAAAAGGAAGCACATCTCCCCTTGTCCTGAAAGCATGCCTGACTGGCAGGCCTTCAGACAAAGTTTGTTTTAATGCTTTCATGGCCTTACGGCCTACCACTGCAGGGACTTCTACGATCCTTCCTCTCCTCCTATTCTGAGTCCAAGGTCTCAAACATCAGACCCATCCATGAGGGGAGAGGAGGATTTTTCTGATTCTTCATCTGAAGAATCACTCTCCAGTACCTCTCAGAGGAAGAATCCGTTTACCCTGACTCCCAAGCTGAGGATTTGACCTTTGAGGAAACCATTACCAAGATGAAAGAACATTTTAAGTGGGAATCCTCTGAAATGACAGGTTCAAAAAAGGTATTATGACCTCATTCAGATGAATTCCCCAACCCCTACTGCTGTCTCTCCAAGTCTGCCTGCCTGGATGCCTTCTCTTCAGCATCCTTGAACCCTGATTCACAACCCCCTTCTCCACGCAGACCCATTAGATTTTATAAAGTCTCTGAAACTGCTAAGTATCTTAAGAGTCCTCCAGCAGACCGTGCCACCATTTCCATCTCCACGGACAAGGCATCTAAACTATTACCCACCACCACCACCACCATTCTCCCTGCTGACAAAGACAGCAAAGTCATGGAACGTCTGGGTAAGAAAATTTACACCTCTGCTATTCTGGCCTTCAGGGCTACTAACTACCAGACACACATGGCTAAATATGCCTTATCCCTCCTGGAGAAAGCCTCCAAGGAATTGTCTGATACACCAGAGTTTGCTGCCAAAGCTTCACTGTCTTCCCTTCTGGCTCTCACCTCCTAGGTTACCAGGCACTCTATAAAGTGCATTTATGAGCTGCTGAAGCCACAGCAAGGTCAGCAGCATCAGCTTTGAGAAGATATTCCTGGCTATGCCTCCAGCCCCTTCCAGATGACTTTAGGGCAAAGCTGATTGATGCCCCCTTGCACAACATAGCTTTGTTTGGTACAAAAGTGGCTGATTTTCCCCTTTTGCTGTAGTGACTTAAATAAGAGATGCAGGATTTAAAACACCTGCTAGTCTCTCCTATCCCAAAATTCCAAAGAAATTACCCAGCTAAAACTCAGTTTGTTAGAAAGCACTCTTGCCCTGCTTCTCCCACAAGGTCTAGAAAAACAACCAGGAAGTAACCCCATCTTGCTAGAGCTTCCCCCTACTTTAACCAGAGGCTGCCCTTTCAAGACAAGGCAGGTAGTATCTGACTACCTGCCAACTATGAAACCCCCACCCCCTCGTTCTCTCCCTCTTGTCAGTTCGTCTCTCACTGTCTTCCTGTGTGGACATCCATCACCTCAAACGAATGGGTACTTTCAGTCATTCAAAATGGGTACTTTATGACCTGGCTTATGCCCCCAAAGCGAAGGGGTATCCCACAACCTCCAAAACAACTACACATATTTCAGCCAGTACTAGGAACCCTTCTGGCTCAAGGCACCATCAAAACAGTGCCATTGGCTGCAAAATGGAGAGATTTCTTCTCCAGGATTTTCTAGTCCCAAGAAAAGACTGTCCTTGGAGACCAATCCTGGATCTCTCTCTTCTCAACCTCTTCCTTCAGGTTCCTACTTTAAGATGTTGATCTTACCAACTCTTTTTCATCTTCTGCTTCCCCAAGGGTTCATGGCCACCTTAGATATAAAGGATGCCTACCTTCACATCCCCATAACGCAAAGTTTCAGGAAATATCTGAGGTTCTTGGTGGGCCCTTCTCACTTCCAATTCTCTGTCTTGCCCTTTGGCTTTCCATTGCACCCAGGTATTCACCAAATGCATGGTTCAGTTATTGCTTTTTTGCAGAACAAAAGGAATCCAGATATTACCTTATCTCTATGACCTGCTTGTACAGGCAGACTGCAAGGAGACCCAGCTGCAACACACACAATCTTGCCATTGCTCTCCTCCATCCCTGGGATTTCAGATCAACTTCCCAAAATCCCACCTGGAACCTTCTGAAGACATTGTCTTCTTGGGGTGCAGGATTCGCACCGACATCATGAAAGCCTACCTCTCCCCCAAAAGGTGGAAGGCTTGACAGAACACCTACTCCTGGTCCTTTAGACAGAAATGACAGCAAGGCAGTACCCTAGGCTCCTGGGCTACATGGCAGCCACTATCCCCATGTTACCATTAGCAAGACTCTATATGAGAAAGTTGCAATGGTACCTAAGGTCAGTCTGGACCCAGCACTCACACCCCTTGGAGTACAGGGTTCCCTTCCTGCCCTGCATCAAACTAGAAATCCGGTGGTGGTTGAAGCAAGTGAGCCTCAATCCAGGTCTTCCCCTCTAACAGTCCCAACCCAAAAAGAATATGCACACATATGCCTCATACTTGGGCTGAAGAGCAATTCTGGGCCATCTGAAAGTGCAGGGGCTATGGCTGGAGCCACACAAAAAATAACACATCAGTGTCCGAGAGATGAGGGCAATTCTCCTGGCCCTTCAAGCCTTCCAACCCTGTCTACAGCAGGGACCACTAAAGATCTTTACAGTCAATACCACAGTGTTGTGGTATCCCAGCAAACAGCCCCCCCCCCACTGGTTGTAGAAGGAAATAGTCCACAAAAACTGACAGGACAAAAAAAAGCCATAAAGGTGATAGATGGACTACTGAGGATAAGGAAGCAATTGTGTATTGTTACCATTATGTAAGAAGCCCAGAATTTCTGGATAAAATGTATTCAGAAAGATAGAGAGAAATTAGAGGAAAGAAAAACACTTGAACTAAGACAACTAACCTTCACTTAAAATAACAAAAAGGCTTGTACCAAAGATATCCAAGAATACGATTTAATAACTGTAGTGCTTTTGTTCGTTACAATGAAAGAACTTCAGACAAAAGCCAATGTCCTTCAAGAATGCAACTGCAGTCCTGACATATGGGTTGTCCTGCCTCAGGCAGCCCCCGGTCGGCCAGATTCCAAAGTCTGGGTCCGGCTTCGGCCGATGTCGCCTCCTCCCCGACGTCAGAACGGCTGGAGTATAAAGGCATCCGCCGATGCCATCTTCTTCAGTCTTTCTTGCCGCGCGGTGCCCGAAGCAGAAGCAGTTCACAAGTGCCGGTCAGTCAGCTCCTGTGTTTTTTCAGTTACCAAAGTCATCTAAAAGCTAAGTACCCCGTTGGGGAACATTTTTTCTTGCCTCAGCCGATGTCAGAACACATTGAAAAAGTTAATAATTGTTTGTCTTGTGGTAAACAAATACCTCATAAGGACTTCCATTCTTATTGCCTCCCTTGCCTGGGCCCAGACCACGACGTCTCGGCCTGTGCTTGCTTTAATAAGCGCACTCTCAGGTGCCGGGCAGAATTTGCCGAAGACTTTTTTGGCGAATCTTACGCTTACATCATGCCATCGGAACAACCGTCAGCACAAACTACCAAAAAACGAAAGGATCGGGACCGACATCCTCGGCCCGTGTCTTCCACCGATCTAACGCCTAAGCCCTCTGCGAGTGCTTCGGTCCCTTCAGAAGCGGTAATCCAACCGCTCCAGGCCGACGACACCGCATTAACACATTCTTCGGTCGCGGACACTACACCAGTGCCGGTTGTTGATTTTCCTCCAGAAACCGAAGTTCTGGAACTACCCGACACCATTCCTGTGGACAAAGTTACCCCTGCATGTGGGGCAGCTAGGCTGCCTGTATCTATGTCCATCAAGGCCTTTGCACACGCAAAGGCCGCCAGCCAGGCCAAGGCCCATTCTAAACCTACTTCTCAGGCCCCTTCTTCTGATAGACAGATCATGTCTCTTGCTGCAGATCTAATCTCTCTTATCAGGGGGTCTCAGCTTCACCCAGACAGAGGTTCTCAGCCGCCTGCGGAAAAAAGGCCTAGAACTGAGCAGGCAGACAACCTCTCTTCATATGAAGCCTCTGGGGATTCAGAGCATTCAGATACCCAAGAAGAATCCTTCCAGGCCTATGAGGACTCTGATGCTGAGGAATCAATTCCCTCTGCCTCTCCTCCAGAGGATTTTTCTTTTGGTGAAGTCCTCCACTCCATGAAGGAACATTTTAAGTGGCAGGGTCAGGAATTTTCAGATTCTAGGAAAAGGCTTCGTACCTTCCTTAAATTACCCCAGCAGAGACCTTTAGCTACCCCTCCAGTTTTGGATGTCCTGGATGATGTATTCTCAGACTCCAGTGCTTCCCCTGATTCTCTCCCTCCTGCTCCTGTCAAGCCAGACAGATATTACAGGGTCCCTGACACTCACAAGCATCTCTTTAAGGCCCACTCTGTGGATCTAGAAACTGTTTCACAGGGCCTCAAAGGAGTGGCTACCTCCTCAGCCAAAAATCCACTGCCAGCTGACAGGGAAGCAAGGTCCCTGGAGAGATGGGGTAAAAAAGTTTATACCTCTTCCACCCTTGCCATGAGGTCACTTAACTGTCTTTTTCATATGTTTCAGTACCAGGATTATTTACTGGATGATTTGCAGAAAAGCTAGCCTCTCCTGAGCCTATAGATAGAAAGGCATTGCAGGATTTGGTTCATAATACTCAGCAGGTTAGCAATCATTTTCTTCAGTGTGGTTATGATGCATTGGAGGCTTCATGTAGGGCAGCTATGACAGGGGCTGTTATCCGTAGACTTGCTTGGTTAAAAGAACAGCCACTGCCGGATCATGTTAAAGTAAAGCTCCTGGACGCACCTCTGGATAAACAGCTTTTTGGTGCTAATGCTCAGGATGTGTTAAAGTCTATTGAGGAGAAGGCAAAATCAGTACAGACTGTAAAGGATTTCCTTCAGGTTCAGCCACCCAGATTCAGCAGGAATTGGCCTTCAAAGAATTGGTCCTTTCCAGACTCTGGCAAGTTTCAAAGGGGAAAGAACAGGCGTGCACGAGGTAGAGAGCAATACCGAGGCTCCTACAGGGGCCGCCAATGGCAACCACAAAATCAGAGAAGTGACACAGGTAGTTCACCTGCACCAGAGGGACAATCACAATGACTTACCTTTCACTCCGCCTACCAAGGCTCAAAGAGAAGCACCTCTAGGTGGAAAATTATCTTTATTCTCAGAAAACTGGCACATTATAACAAAGGACAATTGGATTCTGGACATAATAGACAGAGGTTACAGGTTCCACTTCCATACCTTACCAACAGGACAAGGCATGCCAAACCTGCCACAAAATCAAAGGGCAGAGGCACTCATAGAAGTCTCAAAGCTGTTACAAATAAAAGCAATAGAGAAGGTTCCTCCTCAGGAACAAGGCCAGGGATTTTATTCAAGACTGTTCCTTGTTCCAAGAAAAGAAAAACAATGGAGGCCTATATTGGACTTGTCCGTTCTAAATACTTTTCTCATGGTGCCAAAATTCAAGATGCTGACGTTACAGCAACTTCTTCCCATGCTGGGCAAGGGTCTTGGCTGGTTACTCTGGACCTCAAGGAGGCATACCTGCATGTCCCTATCAGACACAGTTGCAGAAGATACCTCAGATTTCTTGCAGGAACAGAGCACTATCAATTCTCAGCATTGCTGTTTGGCTTATCTACTGCGCCCAGAGTATTCCCGAAATGCCTGGCATCAGTAGTGGCACATTGCAGACTCCAGGGGATTCAAATATACCCTTACCTGGATGACTGCCTCATACAAGCAGACAGCAAACAAACCTTGATAAAACACTTGGATTATGTCATTCATTTGCTGCAGGCTTTGGGATACACAGTCAACATTCAAAAATCAAGACTACTGCCATCCCAAGAGATTATTTTTCTAGGAGCAAAGCTGGACACACAGCTACAAATGGCTTTCCTCACAGAGGAGAAACAAAAGCATTTAACCGATTAATTCAAAAGCCTAGCAAAACAAACTCACCTGACCGCAAGGAAGACCCTGCAGGCCCTGGGGTTCATGGCATCTTGCATTCTTCTAATCCCTCTGGCAAGACTACACATGAGAAAGCTGCAATGGTACCTAAAAAGCTTGTGGTCTCAACACAGCCACAACCTAGAAGACATAATACCACTCATACCATGCCTGCAAAGGGAATTTTTCTGGTGGGCTCAAACAAGTCACTTAAACGAAGGCATGCCTTTCAACAAGGCTCCAACAAGTCAAACTATTACAACAGACGCCTCAGACCATGGATGGGGGGCACACATGGACGGCAGATGCATTCAAGGGCAATGGACTCCCATGGAAGTGCATCAGCACATAAATCAAAAAGAGATGTTGGCATTGATACATGCAATAGAAGCCTTTGGAAAATCTCTTCAGCAAGGTCATCTGCTAATAAGGACAGAAAACACCACTGTCATGTGGTACATAAACAAACAAGGGGACACTCATTCCTACCCCCTCTGCAGACTAACAATGACTCTTTGGGAAAAGTCCCTGAAACTGAACATCTACTTGCAATCCCAGTTTGTTCCGGGCAAGGACAATGTTCTGGCAGACAGGTTGAGCAGAAATTTCTTGGATCCCCACGAATGGATGCTACACCCACGCATTTTCTCACAAATTACAACTGCATGGGGAAGACCAGACATTAGACCTCTTTGCATCTCATCTCAATCATCACCTGGAAAGGTTCTGCACAAGGATACACCATCCTCTAGCCTGGAGAACGGATGCTCTTTCCTTCAGCTGGAATGCCCTAACAATTTATGCATTCCCTCCTCTACCTTTACTCACCAAGGTGTTATTGAAGATCAAGGAATAACAACCAAGAGGAATCTTGATAGCTCCAGACTGGCCAAGGTAACACTGGTATCCACTGCTACTGAGCATAACTCACACCAAACCGTGGCCCTTGCCTCAATGGCCTCTGCTCCTGACTCAACACAATTACAGGACTGTTCATCAGAACCTGCAAACCTTGAAGCTGACAGCTTGGAGGGTTCCATGACTGTGGCCCATGACTCCCTCTCCGAAAAAGTTCAGGAAATCTTGCTGGAGGCACGCAGACCTTCCACCAGAAAAACCTATTCAGCCAAATGGATGAGATTCATCATCTTGAATGCCAACAAGGACCAGGATGCATCCCTGATGAACATACCTCAGATATTAGAATACTTGGCAGAAATGTTTCACAGTGGCCTTTCATACTCTTCCATCAAAATCCACGCTTCAGCTATCTCAGCACATTACAACTGTGATCCACCTGTGTTCTCGCATCCCTTGCTAAGACAGTTTCTAAGAGGAATAAAGAATGTCAAACCTCCAAGGAAACCACCAATTCCTGCATGGGACCTCAATTACGTCTTGGAAAAATTAACTCTTCCTCCTTTTGAACGAGCAGCATCTTCAGAAATGCGATTTCTCTATTGGAAAACAGTGTTTCTTTTGGCAGTCACTTCAGCAAGAAGAGTCTCGGAGATGCAGGCCCTCATGGCAGTTCCTCCTTTTCTCATCTTTCATCAGGACAGAGTTTC
Organism: Protopterus annectens; assembly: GCF_019279795.1. Lineage (NCBI taxonomy): Eukaryota > Metazoa > Chordata > Ceratodontiformes > Protopteridae > Protopterus > Protopterus annectens. The sequence goes on from NC_056742.1 coordinate 246,604,500, forward strand.
TCTTAGGACCAATCCTTCATTCATGCCTAAGGTTATATCCAGAGTGTCTCTAAACCAAGCAATTCATCTGCCTACCTTCTTTCCTAACCCTCAAAATAAAGGGGAAAAGCTGCTGCATACTTTAGAAATTCACAGACAACTGCGCTACTACTTGGACAGAACAAAGATCACCAGGAAGTCTGACCAACTGTTTGTAGCCTATGCTGCTGGAGCGCAAGGAAAAGCAGTCACCAAACAAACTATTTCAAAATGGATTGGACACTGCATCAGATTCTGTTACTCCTTCCATGGAAAAAGTGTGCCAGCTAATATTAGTCTGCACTCCACCAGAGCTATGGCCACATCCACAGCTTTTCTAAGAGGAGTGGCTACAAAAGATATTCTAGAGGCTGCTACATGGAGCTCCGTGCATACATTTACCAAACACTACAACCTGCCATTATACTCCAGATCCCGAGCAGGCTTTGCTTCGGCAGTCCTGCAGGGCCTTCTAGCTACACCATCTCTTACTTAGTCCTACCACCCCCAGCTTGGCTATGGTATTCAACCCATATGTCAGGACTGCAGTTGCATTCTTGAAGGACATAGTACAGTTTTGTACCTACCATAAATGTAGATGTCCGATAGATATGCAACTGCAGTCAGGTTTTCCCTCCCTCCTACCCCTCTGTTTTTCCTTTGGGTCCTTACTCCACTTACCTATCTGCTGGGGTTCTATGTCATGGTGTATCTGTTTATTACTGTTGTGCATGTCTGTTTTTTTCTGTTTATCCATTCACAAAATTTAGCCTTCCTTGGAGGGCACCTGGCATCTGGTGCAAGAAACACTGAAGAAGATGGCGTCGGCAGATGCCTTTATACCCCAGCCGTTCTGACGGGGAGGAGGTGACATCGGCCGACGCCGGACCCAGACTTTGGAATCTGGCCGACCGAGGGCTGCCTGAGGCAGGACAACCCATATGTCAGGACTGCAGTTGCATATCTATCGGACATCTACATTTGTGGTAGGTACAAAACTGTACTTTAAAACAATCAAACCAATTTAAATATCCCTCCCAACAATCAGATGACAAGCAAATGTCAAAAAATGGGTCTATATTATATATTCGAAGTTTGAAAACTTCAAACGCTAAATAATCAAATTTAAATGTTTGAAGTTTCAAACATCGAACATATAATTAAAAAAAAAAAGGAACTTACCTGACTAGCATAGGGAAGCCCCCCCCCCCCCGCTCTTTAAATATACCAACTCAGAGACCGCATTATAGTGAGGTATAGGGAAGATTTCCCGTAATGCACTGTAGTGTGGTCTCGGAGTTGGTATATTTAAAGAGGGGGGGGGGGTGGGAGGTGCCCCTGCCTACAATCGTTAGTTTTGGTAGTTTTGGGGCGGGGTTACATATGTTCGAAGTTTTATAACTTCGAACATTTAAATTCGATATTTTAATGTTAGAAGTTATAAAACTTCAAACGTATGATATAGACCCACAAAAAAAATCACATGACATATTAGTAAAACTAATATTGCCCACCCCCTACTGGTCTCACTCAATTGTAAAACAGAACTCGCGCAAAAGTTTTTTTTTTTTCAAAAAAGCACTTTTGGTATAAAAACCTAAACAAACAAACAAAAAAAACACTAAACACAATTACGCAGGGGGGGGGGGGCAAGCCCACTTGCGCCCCCCCCCCCACTTCAATATTCTCACTCTGAGATCGCACTTCAATGCAGAAAAGGGAATATTCCCTTATCCACACTGTACCACGATCTCAGCAATAGCTTATTTGGTTGTACATCAACACTAAACTTTGATGTACAACTAAACTAACATGCAAACTGCATGCTGTTATTTAAATTTTTTTTTTTTTTTTTTTTTTTTTTTGTTTATGTTCAAAAAAATGCACTTTCAGATAATTAACTTCGTGAATTTACATTTTGTGTGTGTATATATATATATATATATATATATATATATATATATATATATATATATATATGTGTGTGTGTGTGTAGATAGCTATATATATATGTGTGTGTAAATGTGTGTGTGTGTATACATGTATGTATATATATATATATATATATATATATATACACACAAATATATATTCATGCACACTATATATATATATATATATATATATATATATATATTCACACAAATATATTTATATATATATATATATATATATATATATATATATATAAATTTGTGTTCACTTTTTTAAAAAGTATACAAAATAAAATAAAACACGAATAAAGGAAAGTTTAATTGTAATTCCATGACAATGGTTTAGCCAAAGCCATCAGGCATTTCAGTGAGAGAGAATTGTTTGAGGTCATTGGCTGACTGAGGTCACCTGGACTACAGCTTAGACTAAGCACCTCATTGGTTCTTTTGAGATTTCTTTCTTAAAAGCTGTCTCAGGTTTCAACCTTCTGTTACCTAAGAAGTTCAGTTGTGGGGAAAAAAAATGTATCTGCTTTTACTGTATTTGTGTTTCTTCCTACTTTATTTTGCTTTTGCGTCATCTTAAAAGTACTCAATTGTATTTATTACTGCTTGGTGTAACTCATTCTAAGCCTTTTAGTTTAAGCGCTTGGGCTTCAGACCAGTTGTTTTACATTAAGAATGTTTGTGGTCTGCACTGTAGTGGCAGAACAAGTAGCTTACATCCTTCTAAGTTGGGAACTGCTGATTGAGGGCTCAGTGTCTGTTATTCTAAAAGTGTATTCATTCTGGTTTAAGCACTTGGGCTTCAGGCCAGTTATTTTACATTAAGAGGGTTTGTGGTCTGCACTCTTGTGGGAGGAGATGCTGGACTCTGCCCTTCTGAGCTGGGAATTTCTGGTTAAAGGCTTATAGTGCCTGCATATTTGAACTGCTTCTTACTGAAATTTGGTACACCTTGTTTGCTGTAGCATAGACTAGATCCAGGCCTGCTGAATCTAGCTTTGTTTGTATGCTTATTTCCCTGAAACGCTAATTCCACCTAAAACGCGGCTTTTCAACGCTTCTGTGGATCCCTAGTGATATCTGCATTGCTTACTGTACTTATTTCCTTGTTTCACTTGAAAGAAAGTTACTGTTTGTCATTTTTGCATTTAAGTTACCTGTAACACATTGCATTTAAGTTACCTGGCACTTGCTCACTAAAGCAATTATATAAGTCAGCACTAAAAAATTAAAAGCACTACACCCTCACAAACTCCCCTTGAGTACCTTGTTCCCCATTGGCCCTTTTTTCAATTATAAAGGAATTCCCAATACTATTCTAGCATGTCCAAAGGTCATTTGTCAATCTCCTCTCCGGTCCATTTGGCGAAACTGGGAATCTTGAGGCAATGTTACAACTGTCTCATGTACATAGACAACCCTCTCCTCCTCCCAACAAATTCCAACACATGTGAGAGATGCAACCATATAGCCAAACTGGAGGCTAAGCTCTCTCAACTCAGTACTGGCGTAACCAGTCAGGAGGAGAAGGAAACCACACTCACTACAATTCCAGTCTCACATAGACCTACCACGACAGCAAACCAAACACGTAAACACACAAAAACATACTCGGAGGCTCTAAATAAAAATCTGCCTAAGCAGCAGAGACCTCCAAAGCAGACACCCAAGCAACCGCTACCCCAAAACAAAACACATGCAACACATAGCACACAAAGCCAGTGTGCCGAACAGTCACAGCCCTTAAGGCTAAACAACACACCTGATGCACTTGTAATAGGTGACTCTATCGTCAGACACACTGACGTCCTGCTCACTAGGCTGAACAAGGAGAAGGTCACGGTGAGCTGCCTGTCGAGCACTTTCATCCGCCACATAACACAAGCACTCAGGTCACTCCAAGGCAAGTACAAATATGACTCAGTCATTGTCCATGCTGGTGTGAATGACCTGAGACGTACCTCCCTGCACTACATGTAGAGACATAGAGGAGCTCTCTGAGCATGTAGCCCAGGCCAGTATGACCCTGACCTTGAGTAGCATCTTACCCTCACCAAGAATGATGCCACAATTTGAAGACAAGATGATCAATTTCAACAATTGGCTTAAGTATTGGTGTCATTCAAAGGGGATCCAATGCCTGTCAGCCTGGGATGACATGCTCGACAAGCCACGATGCTTCGCTAGGGACGGCTTGCACCTGTCACCCCTGGGCTTTCAGATATTGGCAAAGGCTCTTGCTACCCCCATAGTGCACTTTTTAGGCAAGGCTCAAAAGACAAACCCACCTCCATAGGTATCACAAGGGATAAGAAACTAAGAGTAATGCTACTCAATGCCAGAAGTCTAAACCTCAAGATGCACGCACTCTAAACTCTCCTTAGCATGGAGAACATCAATATCTGTGCAGTAACAGAAACCTGGTTCAAGGCTGCGGAGAGCACCCCAGCACTACCAGGTTATACCTCATACCATGCTTTTCGGCCCCAAAACTTGGACCGAACCACAAAAGGAGGGGAGGAGTATCAATATTCGTCAAAGATACCCACCCCTCCAGGTTGGTGGCACAGCACGAAGCATCAGAGACTATCCATGTGCAACTAACAGTGGGTAAAACTGCCTTCCAGTTTATAGCCTGCTACAGACCACCCTCCCAAACCCAGGAACCCCACACGGCCTGCCCGAGAACACTGGAAAATATGAACGTCTCTCCAAACACCATTATATCGGGCGACTTCAACTACCCAAACATAGACTGGGAGCATTACTCTAGCTACAACACCCTAGCCCAAAGGTTCCTAGAATTTATAAACTCAAATGCTATGGAACAACTTGTTACCACTCCCACAAGAAGGGAAAACATATACTGGACCTGATCATCACCAACATGGGGACTCTATGCTCCAGAGCAGGTGTATCCCTCACTGGTAAGGTCAAACCATAAACTAATCTCACTGTATATTCACATCCTGACCCCAACCCCTGCTCAGAAAACCACAGTGAAAAACTTCTGTAAAGCAAATTTCACACTCCTCAAAACCGAGGTGGAATCCTTCAAAGCCCCCGGGCCTGTGGAAAATACGGCCCAGACCGCAGAATCCTTTATAAACGCATTCTATGAACACCTTCAGGAATGCATGGATCATGCAGTCCCAAATAAAACCAAGACCCGATCCTCCAAAGGCAGACGTCCTGTCTGGTGGACCCCAGCCATAAACAAACTATACAATAGAAAGAGGAAGCTACTACATGATAGAGCAAAATCCCAAAAAGGGAAGGCATCTCTGATCACTATTAGCAAAAAACTACGGGCAGTCATAAAATCGTCTAAGGCCAGCTTCGAGAGAAAAATTGCACAGGACACTAAGGATAATCACAAGGCTTTCTTTAGTTATGTTGGGAACCTGTGTAGGAATTCCCAGATATGCTCAGAATTAGTCCAAAATGACAAAAAATGCACCGAACCCACAGACATTACCAACATCCTAGCTGACGGGTTCAGCGCAAATTCCCCACCAAAAGGGCAAATATCCCAGCAGAGTGCTGCCCCCCTGACATCTCAGATGCTCAGGTAAGAGCCACCCTCTTCAAAGCAAAAAACACAGCATCAATGGGACCAGACGGTGTCCCAGGCTGCGTCCTACATGAACTCCAAGAAGAGCTAAACCCAAACATAAAACTACTGTTCAGTCTCAGCCTTACTACAGGATATGTAGCCAGAGAGTGGTGTACAGCAACAGTGGTCTCTCTCCACAAAGGTCGTGCCTCAACGGATCCTGGAAACTATCGCCCCATAAGCCTGACTAGTTTGGTCTGCAAAGCTATGGAAAGGATCATCATGGACCTCATAAATAAAGGTATTGGGGAGCTACAGACACTGGATCCTACCCAGTTCGGCTTTAAGGGCATATCCTGCCTCTTAAACTTGGTCGATTTCTTTGAAACAGTCACCAAGGCCATTGACGAGGGGAAGGTGGTCCACGCAGCCTACCTGGACCTCGCAAAAGCCTTCGATACAGTACCCCACTCGGGCAGTATAGATAAGATCACCAGCTTAAATATAAACCCCTATGTCACTAAATGAGTTGCAAACTGGCTCAAGGACAGAACCCACATGGTTAGAATTTCTGGAGCCATGTCAGACTCCAAACCAGTTACATGTGGCGTCCCACAAGGCTCAGTCTTGGGACCTCTCTTGTTCGGTATATATTTCTCGGAGGTACAGGCCAACACGGAAGGACTGTGGCTGACCAAGTTCGCAGATGACTGCAAACTGGGCGCCATAATAGACTCTCCAGCCAACACAAGCATCCTCCAAAAACGGCCTCATAGAAACAGACAACTGGTGCCAGAGCCATGGCCTCAAGCTAAACACCAAAAAGTGTATAGTCATCCCCTTTGGCAAAAACAAAGTGCCCACAAATTACCACGTAGGTGGTAATCCATTAAGTACAGAAGATGTAATTAGGGACCTGGGGAACCAAGTTGATAGCAATCTCTCATTTGACAACCACGTGGCCAAAGTGGTTAGAAAAACATTTTATATAGCCCACCTAATCATGAAGGGATTCGCATCTAGATCAGGGGAGGTCATCGTGCCTCTTTACTCATCCCTCATCAGGCCCATAATTGAGTACAATGCCCCTTTTGGGATGTACCTTACCCAACACCTGCAGCAACTGGAAAGACCCCAAAAGTACCTCACCAAGAGGATCAAAGGGCTCAAACAGATGCCATATGCTGCCCTGTTAAAGAATCTCCAGCTCTACTCAGTGGCATACCGCCTGCTCAGATGCGATCTATGCCTGACATATAAAGCCATGTCCACCCCGGAATTAATGGACATGCTGCACCTCAGAAAATCCAAATCCCATCGAGCTATGCGCTCGAGAGACTTGAACCTCAGCACTGAAAAAAAGGATATGCTGGAAGGACAGATTTATAACCCAGAGGCTCCCTTCACTCTGGAATAAAATCCCAGTCCAGGTTAGGCAGAGTCCCTCATTGACTGTCTTCAAGAGGAGTCTTGATGAGTGGATGGGAGATCGTAGGTTTACCTCGGGTATCACTTCTGTGTCACTGTTAGACAGAGGCACAGTATACTAACCTCGAAAAAGGGCATAGCAAAATTAATTTAAAATGGGTGGCGAAAGCCAAACACACTCTGGCTAGGCTTATAAATACCCTAGGGCAGATAGCCTAGTATGAACCTATGAACCTATGTATACTGTGCCAGATGCCAGTTAGGCGAAGGTTTTTACATATGGAAAACTGAATGTAAATTTAAAGAATGACTGTACCAACACATTTATAGCATAATTAAAGGGAAAATCGACAGTGCACTGACTAAATTTATTAAATTTGAACCACACCTTGAAATTTAGGGTAATCGCCCATGTTAGTTACGATGAGAGGGGTGGCCCAATAGCACTTAACTTAGATAAGCAGGAATTAATATGGCAGATCAGACTAAATGCGTATAATTAGCCAGGACTGAATGACCTGTGTTCAGTTTATTGCTTGATGAGACTGAGAAGTCTTAATAGATGAACTTCATATGTGATGGTTTAAGTGTTTATTTAGTTTGTATACTTTTCTTTAAAAAAGTGAACACAAATATATATATATATATATATATATATATATATATATATATATATATATATAAAATTTATTTATTTTTTAATAATCCCCTGACCTACTCTGATCGGTCCTGCCATAGGCTGCTGGCTTTGCCTGTTTGTGCTGCATTTAACCCTCTGAGTTCTTCCCATCCCATTCCACTTCATTCAAAGAAACCTCCCCCGTAAGGACATCCATACCGGGACTCCCAAAGTGCTTGTAACAGCTTGCCACAAGACTTAGTGTATGTACTGGAATTTCTCACTACAACTGTTTTTAATGCTTACATTACAGTAGTGGTTGTGCTTTCCCCGCGCTTGCTAAGCAGCCTACAGCGGTCCTTTAATTGCCCTTAATTCCCCTTCTTTACCCACTTTACTTGGCCGTTCTGGTCTCGCCAAGCTGTAATTCATATATACATGCATACCCACTTTAGTGTACAAAGTCATATTTCGCCAAACTTGTGTTTTCTCCTGAGCAGACCCCCTCCTCTCATAAGATACTTACCTTGCCGGCCTGCTCTGATTTGAGAATACAATTCATTTCCTATTCTCCACAGCCTAGACTCACCTTTGCTGCTCTTTTCCTGTTATTCCCTCCAAGCTTCCTTGTTCCAGCTACAGCTCACTGATTGGTTTTCGCTAGCCACCTTCTCACCGGTTCTTCCCGCTCCGTTCACCCTTCGGGTTTACTCTGCTCCCCTACCCTGCCCCCTATTTCCACCTGATCCCACTATTCCTACTTTTATTTCAGCCTCTAACCCCCCCCCCGCCCATCCAACCAATCATCTCTGTATTTTAGCCCCTCCCCTCTTATCACCACCCACCAATTATAACCACTCCAACCCCACCCTTCAAAGTCTCTTCACATCTAAACCCACTCCTGCAGCACACACACATACAAACGTCCTAACATCCTACATACTTCTAATATATAGATATACACCCCTCTACCATGCCATCTCTACTACCACAAACCCTTTTATCCCATCCGTCAGCATATTATTCTTACTCCCATTATATTATGCTACCTCGTACTCCTGTAACCAACTCCCCCCTCCTTCCTGTCCTACACCCCCATTCCCAACCTCCATCTTCATCCCACAAAAATGCACTTCCACACCGTATCTGCCTCCTTAGTTCAGTCTGATGCACTCCACTACTTCAGAGTAAAAATTTCACCCTCCTCAGTAAAACATTGTATACCTCAGCTAATATTTCACTCTCCACAACATTTAAAGACCAAATTGAACCTACTACTGCCGTCTTTCTTTGACTACCTCTGCTTAGCAGGGGACATGCATCCAAACCCTGGACCCAATACTTCCTCTAATCTCAGTCCAGCAGTCCCGAGCAATTTGACCAACCATAAATACCTCAAACTATTCACCATCAGTGCCCAGAGTGTAAAAAATAAAATAGCCCACTTTAATGCCTGGATAAACCACAACCTACGTGACATTGGAGCCATTTCAGAAACATGGCTAAAACCCCACATTTCTGATTCTGAAATCCTACCCCCTGGATTCCAAGTCCTCAGACATTACCACTTAAATAGAAAAGTTGGAGGGGTAGCCTTAATCTACACTAACCCACTCTCCATTACTCCCTACCCTAATCCTATTCCTCAGTTCAGTAATGCAGTACTAGTAATAGGCTTACTAAAAATAAATAACAATAAAAGCATTTGTATCATGGCCCTTTATATCCCTCCTGGAAGCAGTACAACAACACTTGAAGAAATTCTCTTGTGAGCTTCAACCAATATTAAGATAGAGACCTTCATACTAGGCGATGTAAACATTGGATTAAAGTTAATAACTCTAATCCCACCATATCCTTGTATTTATTCAACTTTACCCAACTAACCAACTCCAAGACCCAGTAAAATCCCCCCAGGTACCACTCTAGACTGTATCCTAGTCACCCATCAAAATAAAATCTCAAACTCGGGCACATACCTCTCAACCTGGAAACATCAAAAATCTGGACAAAGGCCCATGAAAAATGGGTACAAATCTGTACGCTGATTAACATAAAAATTGCATACATAATTATGTAACCATGCCCACTTCGATGGAATTGTGGGATATCAACTTTAAACCGCAAACTGAAGAACAGAACCAAAATATGATCATGAAACACAAAATAAGCAGAATAGTGTTTATATATATATATATATATATATATATATATATATATATATATATATATATATATTTAAACTTGTGCAAAACTAAAGTACAATTTTCACATACACTTACAAGCTGGAAATGCATATAAATATGAAGCACAGAGTATACTTGTAGCAGAAAGGTCATTCAGAGGAAGAATCTGTTTTCTTTTTTTATTTTTATTATTAAGAGGTTCAAAAGTTGCAACATAATATGTCTATTTCATGATCTCCTAACAGGCTGGAAAGAAATCTCAGCTTGTACAGAATACACTAATACAACCTAGGTTCCCAGGTATCTTATTTTATTACCACTTATACCCCATTTCTATCTGTGCCTCTAATACAGCTCAATATGACGATGTTTCTATCTGATTTACTGCAGCTTGGCTCATTACTTCTACTCCTGCAGCTAACAATTCCCAGGATAAACCAGACTTGTCTGCCTTAAAGAGTTTAAACAGACTGCTTGAAAATGCAATGGATAGCATTTGCATATTAGAAGTTGTCCTTCTTAAAGGGGAAAAATGTTTGAGGAGTATTATTCTGCCAACCTGCATAAACTGTTGTCATTCTATGCTGTTATTTTTATTTCCTATCATTGTACCTTTAAATTCATTTTAAAAGGGAGTATGTTTTGTTCTTAACTTAAAAGTGGGTTTCTATGCACAGAAAGAATGCCCACTGGGCTAATTACATTGCAATAGAATGCTCTCTGTGCACACTGAGCACATCTATCATCTGGGCTTACAGGGAGCAGACAAAAACAGGAAGTTTGCCATAACCTATTTTACCAGTGGAATAGATGTATATAAAACACAGCTCAGTATTTGTAACCCTGGCCAGATGCTAGCCTCTCCTACATCCTGTACTAGGTGACAGTTCATATCTTAATCTCCTTATTCTGAAAGGAAAGGGTCACATCAGAGAGACATGTGTTAGTGTAAGCTAAGATGCTATTACAACAGTTATGACTGAAGAGCTCTGCACAAGTCCCTTTAGTTCCATCTCAGGCAGGTGCCTGTCTCCTGTTCATAATTTAATGGAGCTGCACAGATATATGACCTTGATAAATATGGGACAACTCCTGTTAGTGTGTAGGCACCCTTGTTTGGTCCAGCATAACCCCCAGCTATAACAGCTCTCTGCAGGACCCCACAATGAATGTATGTAGCATATCACCATACCAGTCACCACCATTACCTCCTTTTAACATAAAAAGCACCATACAGTAGAGTATGCTTACATTTTTACAATGTTGTCTGAAGCATCAGAGTTCCACAAAATAATAAAAAAGATGTAGAAAAAATCAAACAATTTAATTTTCCAGCCTTACATTCCAGGTTAAGAAAAGCCTGTGATGAAGTATATAAATGGCTTCTGCAATTCATGGTGATGTCTCACTCTCTCACACACACACACACACACACACACACACACACACACACACACACACACACACACACACACACCTTCAGTTAAGTAGAGAATTGCTGCCAGATTGCATACACCTTAAAAGCTCATTAGATACAAAGGATGTTCTTCGTGTTTCACTGTTTCAGTCATTACATTTGGGTAATCTGTTGGCAGGTTGCCCTCAGTCGGCCTGAATAACAAAGTCTTGGGTCCTGCTTTGGTTGCTGTCTCCTCTTCCATGACTTCAGGTCATCAGGGGTATAAAACATGCAGCCGACGCCATTTTAATCAATCTTTCTTGCCGTGCGGTGCCCGAAGCAGAAGCAGTTCGCAAGTGCTGGTCGCCCGACTCCTGAAATTTTCATATTCGAGTTTCAGAACTGAAGTCTTCAAACTAAAGCTACGTACCCCATTGGGGAAACTTTCTTGCTCCTTTCCGATGTCAGTAAAAGTTAATAATTGCATTACTTGTGGGAAGCAAATACCTCATAAGGATTTTCATTTGTACTGTATTCCTTGCCTAGGCCCTGATCACAACGTGCCTTGCTGTTGGTTTTCTGCTAAATTTAACCAATGCACTATTAAGCGTCCGTATATTTTTGCTTCTAAATATTTTGGTTCAAGATTTAACTACCCTGAAATATCGTCGGTTAGCAATCTGACTACCGGAGTTCACAAAAAATGCAAGGAAAAAGACAGAGACAGACCATCGAGGTCCAAAACTGACGACGAAGCTTCTCCTAAGCCAGTCGGTACTCAATGAGGCGCTTTCGCAGCCCCTTATACCCGCTACTTTTGAGTCGCAGGCTTCTACCGAGACCCATTCAGAGTCCGGTATGCAGCGAGATTATCAGAGCATTGAACCCGCGGATGTCTCTCCCTTGGATGGGTCCGGAGCCGCTGAGCAGCCACCGGCTTCTGAGGGTGTTTTCAGGCCTTGGCATATTTATATTAAACTGACGCCAACAACAAAAACAAGATCAAAAACAACTTCTGTGTCTAAAAAAACGACGCATGAACCACGTGCTTAGGTCCCTATGCCTAAAAAACAGATGATCAAAATGGCTGAGGATTTAATTACCTTGATCAGGGGTTCCCAACCCCCCCCTGCTAAGAGGCCTAGCCAAGGCACTGACTGTGAATCTTCAGATCCGGTTTCCATTTCTTCTGATTCCTCTTCTGATCAGGAATTTTCTATTCCACCCTATGAGGATTCTGATGCAGAGGAATCCTTTCCATCTGCATCTCCTCCTGAGGATTACTCTTTTGGAGAGACTTTGCATACTTTAAGGGAACATTTTCACTGGGAGAGTCAGGACTTCTCTGAATTAAAAAAGAGGCTTAAGGACGTCCTTCTTCTTCAGCATAGGCTTTTGGCAATACCACCTGTATTAGACATTGTTGATGTGTTCTCGGAATCAAGCTTGGCCCCCTGATTCCCTGCCACCGGCTCCTAGTAAGCCAGACAGATATTACAGGGTATCTGACTCCCACAAATTTTTTTTCAAAAATCCTGCTGCTGATCCTGGGACTATTTCTCAGGGTCCCAAGGGGGTTAAGGCTTCTACAGGCAAAAATCCTACCCCTTCTGATAGATTCCAGGGTGCTGGATAGATGGGGTAAGAAGGTTTACACATCTGCAACCTTGGCAATCAGGACTTTAAACATCAACAGCATGTTATGGGCTTACCTAAACAGAAAATTATGTTGATTTCTGATTGTGTGGAAAATAGAGTTACAGGATTTATTGCATTCAGCTGAACAGGTTGGGAAGCATACTTTGCAATGTGGTTTTGATCCCTTGGAGGCCTCTTGTAGGGCCGCCGTTACTGGATCTGTGATTAGAAGACATGCCTGGCTCAAGGACCAAAATCTGCCTGATCATGTTAAAGCTAAATTGTTGGATGCCCTTTGCACCATGATACTCTGTTTGGTAGTAAGGCAGAAGAAGTTTTAAAGAAATGGAAGACAAAGCTAAATCTATGCAAACTGTAAAAGATTTCTTTCAAGTGCAGCCACCCAGGTTCAATAGACACTGGTCTACTAAAAATTGGTCCTTTCCTGTGGCCAACAGAGCCACTCAGAGCAAACCCAGGCGCTCAAAAGGCTCCAGATATCGATCACAGGGTTCTTACAGGTCAAAGCAGTGGGGTGCCTCCACCTCCAAATCTGGAGGAAACAAAAGACAACCCTACAGTAAGCAGTCTCAATGACTTTCCTCTACCATCTCCAAGCACTTATCTTTTGGCAGCCCCCTTGGGGGGAAAACTAGCACTTCATGTTCAAAATTGGCAGTTAATTACCCAGAACAAGTGGGTTTTAAACATAGTATCCCAGGGGTACAGATTTCATTTCCACACTTTGCCAGTTCTAAACGGATGGCCGGATCTGCCACAAAACTAGTGGGCAGAGGCCCAGAAACCAGTTATATCACTCATGGATAATGGGGGCTATTCAACCGGTACCAGAAAAGGAAAAAGGACAAGGATTTTATTCAAGACTTTTCCTGGTACCCAGAAAAGACGATTCATGGCGCCCAATACTGGACTTATCGATTTTGAACACGTACCTGGACATTGCAAAATTCAAAATATTGACTTTGCAACAACTACTGCCCATGCTTGGTTAGTCACTCTAGACTTGGTTAGTCACTCTAGACTTAAAGGAGGCATACCTGCATATCCCAATAAGGTAATCATGCAGAAGATACCTCCGCTTCAAAGCAGGATGTTCATCGTGTTTCACTGTTGCAGTCATTACACTTGGGTTGCAGTCATTACACTAGGGTTATCCCGCTGGCAGTCTACCCGCAGTCGGCCTGAATTCCAAAGTCCTGGTCCGGCGTCGGTTGCTGTCGCCTCTTCCCTGATTTCAGAGCGCCAGGGTTATAAAAGATGCAGCCGACGCCATTTTCTCCAGTATTTCTTGCTGCTCGGTGCCCGAAGCAAAAGCAGTTCTCAAGTGCCGGTCGGCTGACTCCTGAGATTTTCAAATTAGAATTTCTGATTCGAAATCTTCATTAAAGCGAAGTACTCCGTTGGGGAAACTTTTTTCTTGCTCCAGTCCGATGTAAGAAAAAGTTAACAATTGTATTGCTTCTGGGAAGCAAATACCTCATAAGGATTTTCATTCTTACTGTATTCCTTGCCTAGGCCCTGACCACGACATTGCTAGCTGTCGGTTTTGTGCTAGATTTAACCAACGCACTATTAAGCGTCTGTTCGATTTTGCCTTTCATTACTTTGGCCGAAGATTTAATTATATAATGCCGTCGGAACAGCCGATGACCGGAGTTTATAAAAAGCGCAAGGAAAAGGACATGCATCTGAGGTCCAAAACCGACAACGAGGCCTCCGCTAGGCTAGTCGCCGGTTCTCAGTGAGGCGCTTTCGCAGCCCCTGACGCCGCTACCTCAGAGCCACAGGCCGCTTCCAACTCCCACGTGGAGCTGACTAGGCCTCTGGATACTCAAGGTATTGGACATTCGGAAATTATTCCCTCAGATGGGTCCGGAGCCGCTGAGCAGTTTTCAGACCTACACAGTTATATGTTAAGCCAACCTCAGCTTCAAAGGCAAAGACTAAAGCAGCTCTAAAGACAGAAACAAGTACAGCATTCTCCTGCACAGACTTCCATGTCTAAAAAACAGATGCTTAAAATGGCCGAAGCCCTAATTACTTTGATCAGGGGTTCCCATCCCCCTCCAGATAAGAGGCCTAGGCAAGAGACAGAATATGAATCTTCAGGTCAGGTTTTCATTTCCGCTGATTCCTCTTCTGAACAGGGATACTCCCTTCCTCCCTATGAGGATTCTGATGCTAAGGATTATTATTTTGAGGAAACCCTTCACACCATGAGGGAGCACTTTCACTGGGAGAGCCAAGATTACTCCGAATCTAAGAAAAGGCTCAGAGATTTTCTTTTACTACCTCAGCACAGACCTCTTGCTATTCCACCTGTTCTAGACATAGTAGATAATGTATTTTCAGAGTCCAGCCTGTCTCCTGACTCTTTACCCCCTGCACCGGTTAAGCCAGACAGATACTACAGGGTTCTAGATTCCCTCAAATTTCTATATAAACACCCTGCTGCTGACCCAGAAACTATATCTCAGGGTCCTAAAGGGGTCAAGGCTTCCACTGCGAAAAACCCTGTCCCCTGCGTACTGGACAGATGGGGGGAAAAAAAGTTTACACTTCTGCTACCTTGGCTGTAAGGGATTTAAATTGTCAGATGTTCATCGTGTTACCCTGCTGCAGTCATCACACTTGGGTTATCCTGTCGTCAGGCGGTCCCGCAGTCGGCCTGAATTCCAAAGTCTTGGTCCGGCGTCGGTTGCTGTCGCTTCTTCCCTGACGTCAGTGCGCCAGGGGTATATATGATGCATCCGACGCCATTTTCTTCAGTCTTTCTTGCCGCGCGGTGCCCAAAGCAGAAGCAGTTCGCAAGTGCCGGTTGGCCGACTCCTGAGATTTTGGAAGTCGAATTTCAGATCCGAAGTCTTCAATAAAGCTAAGTACCCCGTTGGGGAAACTTTTCTTGCCTCAAACCGATGTCAGAAAAAGTTAACAATTGTATTTCTTGTGGGAAGCAAATACCTCATAAGGATTTTCATTCTTATTGTATACCTTGCCTAGGCCCAGACCACGACGTCACTGGTTGTCGCTTTTGTGCTAGGTTCAATAAGCGAACTATAAAACGACACTTTGATTTCGCACGGTAGAAAATTTAATTACACCATGCTGTCGGAGCAACCGACTAATGGCGTGCACAAAAAACGCAAAGATAAGGACAGGCAACCTAGACCCAAGCCAGACTCCCAGGCTTTGGCTGGGCCGGTCTCCGGTTCACCGGTTTTCAGTGAGGCGCCTACGCAGCCCCTGGCTACCGCAGAATTGGAACCCGAGACCACTTCGGATCCAATGGCGGAGAGTGCTAGGCCGACGCAGCCATTTTCTTTAGGCCCTACCGACGACATTGCAGAAAGAGAAGCCGGTGCTGCAGAAACACCTTCAGTTTCTGAAGGTGTCTTCAGACCGACTACGCTCGCCATAAAAACGTATCCTAAGCTTAAGACTGCTCTTAAACCAAAAAAGACTGCACTTCAGTCTCCAGTTCAAGGCCCCATGCCTAAGAAACAGATGCTTAAAATAGCTGAAGATTTGACCTCTTTAATCAGGGGTTCCCAACCCCCACCCGACAAAAGGCCTAGACAAGAGGAAGATTATGCCTCCTCTGATCAAGTGTCTATTTCCTCAGGCTCCTCTGAGGAACAAGATTATTCCTTTCCCCCTTATGAAGATTCTGATGCTGAGGATTCCATTCCCTCAGCTTCTCCCCTTTGGGGAAACTTTACATACTATGAGAGAACATTTTCACTGGGAAGGTCAGGACTACTCTGACTCAGAGAAAAGGCTGAGAGAGTTCCTTTTACTCTCCCAGCACAGACCACTTGCTATCCCCCCAGTTTTAGACATTGTGGATGACGTTTACTTAGAATCTAGTTTAAATCCAGATTCTCTGCCTCCTGCTCCAGCCAAACCAGACAGATATTATAGAGTGCCTGACTCCCACAAATTCCTTTAAAAAGCCCTGTTGGTGACCCAGAGACCATCTCCCATGGTCCCAAAGGGGCTAAGGCTTCTATGGCAAAAAATCCTGTACCCTCTGAAAGGGACTCCAGTGCACTAGACAGGTGGGGGAAAAAGGTTTACACCTCAGCCACTCTAGCTATGAGAGCACTAAATTGTCAATTTCACTTGCTAAAATACCAGCAATTTCTAACGTCTCAAATAAAACAAAAGATGAGCACACACCCTCAACAGTCTGAATTGAAGGAAATGCAGGATCTGTTGCATGCAGCTGAACAGGTGGGCAAACATACTTAACAATGTGGATTTGATTCCTTGGAAGCTTCCTGTAGAGCAGCTGTTACTGGGTCTGTTATACGTAGGCATGCTTGGTTAAAGGAACAAACTCTGCCTGATCATGTTAAAGCAAAGCTACTAGATGCTCCTTTACAGCAGGATGTCCTATTTGGAGTTAAAGCAGAAGTCTTAAAGAAAATGGAGGATAAGGCAAAATCTATGCAGGCGGTCAAAGATTTCTTACAGGTTCAGCCCCCTCGCTTCAGCAGAAATTGGCCAACAAAAAATTGGTCCTTTCCAGCTACTGACAGACTTCAGAGGGGTAAATACAGACGCCCAAGAGGCAGAGGACAACCACAAACCCACTACAAACCTCGACAATGGGGCACTGCAACACAGAAGGGAGGAGAAGACAGGCCCCAAACTACTAGAAGGCAAACACAATGACTTAAACCCCATATGGCCAAACAAAACTCTCTTGGCAGCTCCCTTGGGAGGAAAATTAGCACTTTTTTTCAGACAACTGGCGCATCGTCACAAAGGACAAATGGGTCCTAGACATTATTTCACAAGGATACAGATTCCATTTCCACACCTTGCCAATGAAAAGAGGAATGCCAAACCTGCCACAAAATCAATGGGCAGAGGCACAAAAACAAATTACAGCTCTCGTGGACATGAGAGCCATTCAACTGGTACCTACACGGGAGCAAGGCCAAGGATTTTACTCGAGACTCTTTCTAGTCCCCAGAAAGGACAATGCTTGGAGACCAGTTCTGGACCTTTCAATTCTAAACACCTTCTTACAAGTACCCAAATTCAAGACGCTAACACTACAGCAGCTTCTTCCCATGTTGGGCAAGAAAGCATGGCTAGTAACGTTGGACCTCAAGGAGGCATACCTGCATGTCCCTATCAGACAAAATTTCAGAAGATACCTCCGTTTCATTGCAGGTTCAAGCCATTACCAATTCTCTGCACTGCCCTTTGGCTTATCCACTGCGCCCAGGGTTTTCACAAAATGCCTGGCACCAGTAATTGCATACTGCAGACAAAGAGGAATTCAAATATACCCATATCTGGACGACTGTCTCATCCAAGCAGAAAGCAAAGACATCCTCTTACAACATCTGGCTTTTGTAAAACACCTTCTAAGTTGCCTAGGGTACACAGTAAACAAAAAGAAATCAAAACTAATACCCTCGCAAAATATGACATTCCTGGGTGCCAGCTTGTATACAACGGCCCAGATGGCTTATCTGACGCCAGACAAACAACTACAACTGACTCAGTATTTCAAAACAATGGCAACAAAACCCAACTCCCTGCAAGAAAAATTCTGCAGGCCTTGGGCTTCATGGCATCTTGCATACTACTAATACCATTTGCAAAGCTGCATATGAGGAAATTACAGTGGTACCTAAAAAGCGTATGGTCTCAACACAGCCACAGCTTGGACACAATGATATCTCTCATTCCCTGCCTTCAACAAGAGTTTCTATGGTGGTCACAGGCATGTCACCTCAACAAGGGTCAGCCTTTCCCCTTGCCCCCAGCCAGGCAAACTATGACAACAGATGCATCGGACTATGCCTGGGGGGGGGCACACATGGCAGGGCAGTGCGTTCAAGGCATATGGACTGCAGATCAAAGGAATCTGCACATCAATGAAAAAGAAATGCTAGCTGTACAGAATACCCTGACAGCCTTCAAGAACCTCTTGCATCCAGGACAGCTTACAATAAGGACGGACAACGCCACAGTAATGTGGTACATAAACAAACAAGGGGATACACACTCCTACCCTCTATGCAGGCAAGCAATGACCTTGTGGAACACAGCACTGGCCTACCAAGTTCAGCTACAAGCTCAATTCCTGCCAGGAAAAAAGAACACATTGGCAGACTACCTCAGCAGAAACATCATGGATCCCCACGAGTGGAAACTGGATCCACAAGTATTTGCAATGATAACTCAAAAATGGGGCCACCCAGACATAGACCTGTTTGCCAGCCCCCAAAGCTATCAGTTAACAAAATTTTGTACAAGGATGCTTCACCATCAAGCTTGGAAAGTGGACACACTCTCATTCAGTTGGAAAAACCTGACAGTATATGCCTTCCCTCCATTGCCCCTTCTCACAAAGGTGCTGCTGAAAGTCAGGAAGGAGAGACCCAGAATGATACTCATAGCCCCAGACTGGCCACGCCAGCACTGGTACCCACTACTAAGGAATATGGCCCAGGGCCCACCTTGGATTTTACCACAAATTGCTCATTTGCTCACACAGCAAGACAATCAGATTCTACACAGCCAGCTCAAAACCTTAAATTTGGCTGCATGGCAAATCACATAAGCAACCAGCCAGCTCCTCTTCCTCAAGCAGTTATGGATGTTACTCTGGAAGCTAGGAGGCCCAGCACCAGGAAGGCCTACTCGGACAAATGGAAAAGGTTTTGCGCCTGGAATCAAGCTAAAGGCCAAAATACCCTTCGGCCTCACATACCTCAGATTCTACAGTATTTAACTGAGATGTTGCACAAAGGACTTTCTTTTTCATCTATTAAAATCCACGCCTCAGCTATTTCAGCCCACTACAACACGGATCCTCCCATATTTTCACATCCGCTTCTAAGGCAGTTTCTCAGAGGGGCCAAAAACATTAGGCCCCCCCAGGAGAGCACCTACACCAACCTGGGACCTCAACTTTGTTCTGGAAAAACTTACGCTACCTCCTTTTGAACCAGCTTTCTCTGCTGACCTAAAGTTTATATCATGGAAGACTGTCCTGCTGCTAGCAATAACTTCAGCCAGAAGAGTCTCAGAGCTTCAGGTACTAATGGCAGTAGAGCCTTTCCTCATTTTCCATCAAGACAGAGTTTCTCTACAAACTCATCCCTTCTTTATGCTTAAGGTGGTATCCAGTGTGGCTCTAAATCAAACCATCCACTTACCCACCTTCTTTCCAAATCCGCAGAACAAAGGAGAAAGACTCCTGCACTCCTTGGACATTCACAGGCAGCTACGTTACTACTTGGATAAAACTAAGGTTTTCAGAAAATCTGACCAGCTCTTTGTATCCTATGCTGCAGCTTCACAAGGGAAGGCTATATCAAAACAGACCATTTCCAAATGGATAGGACATTGCATTCGTTTTTGCTACACCCATCATGGAAAACCCGTTCCTGCTACCATAAGGCCCCACTCTACCAGGGCAGCAGCTACATCTACAGCCTTCCTCAGGGGCATGCCAACCAAGGATATTTTGGAAGCTGCAACTTGGAGTTCAGTACACACCTTCACCAAACAGTACCACTTACCACTTAAGACTAGAGCTGGCTTCGCCACTGCAGTTCTGCAGGGCTTTCTGGCCTCCTCTAACCCTGTTTGACTCCACCTCCCATCCTTAGCTTTGGGATTCTACCCAAGTGTGATGACTGCAGCAGGGTAACACGATGAACATAGTACAGTTTTGTACCTACCATAAATGTAGATGTTCGAGTGTACACCCTGCTGCAGTCGAGGTTACCCTCCCTCCATCCCCTCTGACCTAACTAACTAAAGCTTTACAATACCTTAAAACCTTATACTACCTTTGTGATGTATTTGCTTATAGCTGGAGGGATGTTTTGTTTGTGCTAAACTTTTTTAGATTGGTACTATTTACTGACCACCTTTTTGGGGGCACCTGACATCTGGGGCAAGAAAAACTGAAGAAAATGGCGTCTGATGCATCATATATACCCCTGGCGCACTGACGTCAGGGAAGAGGCGACAGCAACCGACGCCGGACCAAGACTTTGGAATTCAGGCCGACTGCGGGACCGCCGGACGTCAGGATAACCCAAGTGTGATAACTGCACCAGGGTGTACACTCGAATATCTACATTTATGGTAGGTACAAAACTGTACTTTTCATATGCTTAAATATCAGCAATATTTAATGTCACTGCTAAAACAGAAAATGTTGACAAATTACAGGGAAATGCAGGATTTATTGCATGCAGCTGAACAAGTGGGAAAACATTTTGCAATGTGGTTTTGATTCACTGGAGGCCTCTTGCAGGGCCGCTGTTACGGGTACTGTCATTAGAAGGCATTCTTGGTTAAAGGAACAAAATCTGCTTGATCATGTTAAAGAAAATTTTTGGATGCCCCTTTACAGCATGATACTTTGGTGCTAAGGCAGAAGCGGTGTTGAAGAAAATGGATGATAAAGCGACATCTATGCAGGCAGTTAAGGATTTTTTACAGGTACAACCACCCAGATTTAGCAGGAACTGGCCTTCAAAGAATTGGTCCTTTCCAGTGTCAGACAGGCTGCAAAGAGGCAGATACAGACGCCCTAGAGGCAGATCCCAGCCCCAAGGCTCATACAGGCCTAAACAATGGGGTGCTTCTACCTCCAAAAGCAGAGAAGACAAATCACAGCCATATAGAAAACAGTCCCAATGACTTTCCTCTGCCAATACCAAGCACTTATGTTTTTGCAGCTCCCTTAGGGGGAAAACTAGCACTTTTTTTTCACAAAACTGGCATATAATCACCCAGGACAAATGGGTCTTGAATAGTGTCCCAGGGCTACAGGTTCCACTTTCACACCCTGCCAAAGGCTAAAGGTATGCCAGACCTGCCACAAAATCAATGGGCAGAGGCACAAAAACAAGTTACATCCCTCATGGACATGAAGGCCATTCAGCGAGTACCACAGCAAGAGCAGGGACAAGGATTTTACTCAAGACTTTTCCTGGTTCCCAGAAAGGACGAAGCCTGGAGACCAATACTGGACCTGTCTATTCTAAACACTTTTCTGGACGTTCCAAAATTCAAAATGTTGACTCTGCAGCAGCTTCTGCCCATACTGGGCAAGAAGGCTTGGCTTGTAATTTTGGACCTAAAAGAGGCATACCTGCATGTCCCAATCAGACAAAATTTCAGACGATACCTCAGATTCATAGCTGGATCAATGCACTACCAATTCTCTGCACTGCCCTTTGGCTTATCTACTGCGCCCAGGGTCTTCACAAAATGCCTGGCACCAGTAATTGCTTTCTGCAGACAAAGAGGAATTCAGATATACCCTTACTTGGATGACTTCCTTATTCCAGCAGAGAACAAAGACAAGACATTCTACTGAAGCATCTGGCATTTGTAAAAAGATTACTAATTTGCCTAGGGTACACGGTAAACGAAAAGAAATCAAAATTAGTACCCTCTCAAGAGATGATATTCCTGGGTGCAAGCTTAAATACAACTGCCCAGATGGCTTATCGCACGCCATACAAACACAGGCAACTGACTTCTTACTTCCAAATGTTGGCAACACACCTTTACCAAACACTATCACTTAACACTTTACTCTAAGACTAGAGCTGGCTTCGCCACTGCAGTTCTGCAGAGCCTTCTAGCCTCCTCTAACCCTCTGTGACTCCTCCACCCATCCTTAGCTTTGGGATTCTACCCAAGTGTGATGACTGCAGCAGGGTAACATGATGAACATAGTACAGTTTTGTACCTACCATAAATGTAAATGTTTGAGTGTACACCCTGCTGCAGTCCAGGTTACCCTCCCTCCATCCCTTCTGTTCTAACTGGCTAAATCTCTACAATACCTTCCTGATGTATTTGCTTATAGTTGGAGGGATTTTGTGTTTGTGCAAAAAATTGCTTAATTTGGTACTAACTACTGACTACCTTTTGGGGGCACCTGGCATCTGGGGCAAGAAAAACTGAAGAAAATGGCGTCAGATGCTATATATATATACCCCTGGCACACTGACGTCAGGGAAGAAGCGACAGCAACCGACGCCGGACCAAGACTTTGGAATTCCGGCCGACTGTGGGGACCACCAGACGAAAGGATAACACAAGTGTGATGACTGCAGCAGGTGTACACTCGAACATCTACATTTATGGTAGGTACAAAACTGTACTTTCTCTTTCCTGTCAGACACAACAAGCTGCAAGCAGCGTGGGAGGGACCCTACAAGGTGGTAAGAAAGGTAAGTGATGTTAACTACATGGTGGAAGTGCTAGGCAGACAGCAGGGGCACAGATTGTGCCACATTAACATGATGAAACCTTACCATGATAGGGAGGCCCTTGTGCTGAGCACTTGCAGTGGATTGCAGGAGTCGTCTGAGGGAGATCTGGTGACTGATCTCCTCAGTGAGGCTCGGGCTGACACCTCAGTGGAAGGGGTAGCAGTGTTCCAGCAGCTCTCTCTTACCCAGGTTCGAGAAATCTGAGGAGTGTTGCAGGAATTTGGGGACATGTTCACTGGGAAACCAGGGTGCACCCACCTGGTGCAGCACCAGATGGATACAGGACTCCAAAGGCCTATTAGGCAGGCCCCTTATAGGGTGCCTGAGTGTGTCAGACAGACCCTGAGGGAAGGAGGTACAGGAGATGTTGGAACTAGGGGTGATTCAAGAGTCCAACAGTCCCTGGGCCTCCCCAGTGGTGCTGGTTCCAAAGAAGGATGGCAGCACCAGGTTCTGTGTGGATTACAGGAAATTAAATGGTCACAAAGAGTCAGATGCTTACCCCATGCCTTTGACAGATGAGGCCCTAGAGCAGCTGGGTGGGGCTAAGTATCTTACAACCGTTGATCTTACCAAGGGTTACCGGCAGGTGCCCTTGACTCCCAGTGCTAGAGGGAAGTCAGCCTTTGTGCCTCCTTTTTTCTTGTATGAGTTCACAAAGATGTCCTTTTGGATGAAGAATGCCCCCAGCGACTTTCCTGAGGCTGGTAGTTAATATCTTAGCAGGAGGGTTTGCCCTTGCTTACCTGGATGATATTGTTATCTACAGCCATTCCTGGCCAGAGCACCTTCAGCATGTCAGGGAGGTGTTGGGCAGACTACAGAGGGCAGGGTTGACTATTAAGCCGAGTAAATGTCAGGTGGATATGGCAGAGGTCTCCTACCTAGGACATAGAGTTGGGGAGTGGTTAAGATAAGGCCAGAACCTGCCAAAGTGGAAGCCATTCAGGCATGGCTTGCACATGTTGACAAAAAGCAGGTGAGTGTATTTCTAGGGACAGCAGGGTACTAGAGAAAGTTCGTCCCCAGTTGTAGTACCATAGCTGCTCCCCTCACAGACCTGACAAGAAAGAACAAGCCAGATAAGCTAGTGTGGACCCCAGGATGTGAGCAGGCATTCCAGAAGCTTAAAGAATCTTTTGGGGAGGATCCCTGTGTTAGCCAGTCCAGATTACAACAAAGATTCTGTTGTGCAAGTGGATACTTCAAACCATGGCCAGATTTCTTCAGCGGGAGAAGAGCACCCAGTGGTTTATCTCCATCGTAGGCTCCAACCCAGGGAGGAATGCTATGCAGCTGTAGAAAAGGAATGTCTAGCCATAGTGTGGGCTATGCAGAAACTTCAGCTTTATCTGTATGGAAGAAAATTCACTGTTATGACAGATCACAATCCTCTAACATGGTTAAACAGAGCCAGTCAGCAAAATGTCAAGTTGCTAAGATGGAGCCTGGGGTTGCAAGCATATATGTCAGTGCAGCACCACAGTGGGATTAGCAATGCCAATGCAGATGGGCTCTCATGACAGGGAATGGGTGAGGTACACTAGACCTAACCCTCTCAAGCGGCGTTTCTCAAGGGGCACTTGAGAAACTAGTTTGAGTTCTCCGGGGGGGGGGGTTAAAAACTGGTAGAGAAGGGTGAAGGCCGCCTGCCTAGTGAAATAGAATTTGATACATAATTCTGGCATTTGTAAATATAAATGTAAAATACAGGCTTGTGTCTTAAATGTAAAAAAATGCTGTTTCAACAATGTGGCAACATTGCCATCTGCTGTAAGGAAAACTAAGTCACGCATTTCTTATTGGTCCTTTGAAATTAAAATAACCTTATGTTTATTCCTTTGAAGTTAGAATTTGGAGTTGATGAGTTGAGTAAGCATCCTGCCTATTGTTTTAAGACTAAAGTTAATGACCAGAATTTACATGTGGAATGTCCTTTATTGCTCTAAGTGTAAAAGAATGTAAATGCAGTTTCTGTGTGGCCTGGGAACCAAGAAAGTGTAAACAAATGATGTAATGTTTTATCAGAACTGTAGTTTCAATTTAAACAGTGAGAGCCAGAAATTGAGCATTTTTGTCTTGATGTCCAACCGCAGAACTGAATGTTGTCTTAAGTAAGTTACTTTAGAAGTATGTTTTCTTGTAGAAATAGCGAAGACTGTAAAGATTAGACTTAAGTGTTTTTCTGTTATATCAGAACTTTTCTACTGTATTTTAAGTTTCTGTGTGATCTCTGAACTCTTGAATAGCACTGTGGTGTAGTAGTAGTGTCTTGTGTTTTTATTTATTTACTTATTTTTATTTATTTACATTTGTTGACCGGGAGTGTCCGACTGGACGTAGGTCCATTTTCAGCGGAGGCCCGGGGAGAAAAGCTCCACAGTTAAAATAAACAGACAGTAGTTACATTGGATTACATAGCAATTAATTACAAACATATTTACAGATGAAGAACATAGTACATCATTAGACAACTAGAATCTTTATCTGCGAAGTACATAACAGACATTAACAAATGTTAGGCTTATGAGCATCTGAGCTTGCTATAATCAAGGTAGTTAGTGGGTGGAAAGAAAGGTAGTGGTTGGATGGGGTGGGTGGTGATAGAGTGGGAGTTGCAAGAGCATAGCCAACATGTTTTTAGGTGCGCTTTTAGTGAAGTTTTGAAGTGGGTGCATGATGGTATGGAGGTAATGGTTGGTGGAAGGGAGTTCCATAATTTGGCTATGGCGCAAGAGAATAGTGCTTCACCAGCAGACTTTATTGGCTTTAGTGATCTGCAAGTGATTTTTATTGCTTGATCTTAATGGTCTGGTGGTGCGATAAGGTTGGAGTAGATTCTGGAGGGATGGGACATTTAGTGGATGGTTTACTAGTTTGTGGGCGAGTGATAGTTGATACCATTGAAGGAGGTGAGGGAGTTCAAGCCAGCCCAGTTCAGCGAGTGAGAGACAGTGGTGACTACGGTAGGATGCCCCTGTGGGGAATTTGGCGATTTTGTTGTAGCAGGTCTCTAGCTTGTTTAGATCGTGTTGCGTTAGGTTGGTGTATATTGGAGAGGCATAAAGCAGGGTGGAGATAAGGTGAGAATTTGCTATTGAAATCTTTGCTGCTTTAGTGAGAAGTTGCTTATTTCTGTATAACACTCCTAGTTTTTTGTGGACTTTTTTTATGGTCATGGATATGTGATTGTCAAATTTTAGTTTGTCTTTTTCCACTCCTAGCAATATGGTGTGTTCATTTGGGTATATAGTGGTGTTATCTTTTGCTGTGATGTTAAAGTGAGAGTTGTTTTGAGTATGTTTGGTGGGTTGGAAGATGAGTAGTTTAGTTTTGTTTGGGTTGTGTATTAATTGGGCATCGGATAACCAAGTTTCAACAGAGGAAAAGGCTTCCTGTGTGACTTTTTGCAGTTTGGGTAGGGACTGGGCTGAGCAGTTGATGATTGAGTCATCTGCATATTGTATGTGTGCCATTTTTGATGGCAGAGGCTAGATTATTGGTGAAAACAGAAGAGTATGGGTCCAAGTATGGTTCCTTGGGGAACCCCTATGGAGACAGGTAGTTGGGGAGATATGTCATTCTGCCATACAACGGATTGTTGGTGGTCAGACAGGTAACTCTGAAACCAGTTGGTGACTGATTGAGAGAAGGATAGGTTATTGAGGACAGATTTGAGTTGTGTGTGTGGGACCATGTCAAATGCTTTAGATAGGTCTAGGAAAGTAGCAGAGGAGAGAGAGCCATTGTTTTTATGCTGAAGGATAGTGGTAGTAAAGGAGAGTAAGGTAGTGGTGGTGCTATGGTTTGGTCGGAAACTATGCTGAGTATTGGAAAGGAGGTAGTTAGTAAGGAGGTAGTCTGAGACCTGAGAATGTGTGCATCTCTAGTATTTTGGAGAGTGGAGAGAGAATAGCTGTGGGGGGTGGTAATTGGTTAGTTCTGTGGAGGGGCCGCCTTTGTGGAGGGGAATTATAAGGGATACTTTCCACAGTGTGGGAATGTAACTTTCTGACAGAGATTGGTTAATCAAGATGGATACTGGGTAGGCCAGAGCATCAGCTGTGATTTGTAGGTATTCACTTGGGAGGTTGTTTGCTGCTAATTTGGTGGGTTTAAGTTTAGTTAAGAGTTTTTTTATGTTGGAGGTAGGTACATGAGAAAAAGAGAAGGCAGTGGGGAGATTACTAGTTGAAGGTGTGGGTTGGAGGGGAGGGGGTTGTGTTGTTCAGCTAGTGATAGTATGGTTTGTGTGAAGTGTGTGTTGAATGAGGTAGCAATATTTTTGGAGGAGTGAGGGATGTTAGGAGGAGGGGTACTGACTTTACCTGGGTGGAGGATGGAGTTCATGGAGGACCAGAATTGTTTGGGGCTGTGTTGGGAGGAGTCTAGGGCAGACTGGTAGTGGAATTTGTCCTGTTTTATTAGCTTTTTAGCTCTATTGCGTAGTTCTATGAATTTCTGTCTAGTTGAGGGGGTTTTGGTTTTGCGCCTGTGCTCCCAGGCTTTATCGCTGTTTTTCATTTCTGACTTAGTTGTTTTCTGTAGCCATGGGGAGGGTTGTGCTTTCATTCTGGAAAGTCTTATGGGGGCATGGTAATTAAGGATGCTCAGGAAGGAAGTATTAAAAAATTCAACTGCGTCATCAAGACTGAGGTACTTTAGGGGATGCCAGTTACATTCTTTGAGGGATGAGATGAATGTGAGTGGGTTAAAGTTTAGTTTTTTTTTACATATTTGATGGTAGATGACAGGTTTAACTTGGTATAGGTATTTTTTGAGTAGAAATGTTGGGGGGAGTGATCACTGCGGCTGTCTGATAAGCAGCCTGTTCTGTATGACTGGGGGCTCTTACTGACTAGTATCCAATCCAGGGTAGTGTGCTTGCTGGAATTTTTATTTATCCTGGTTGCCGACTGGACTAGTTGGGTGAAGCCAAGAAAGTTTATATGGCGGGTTGGGTTGTTGCCAGAACAGGATTGCCAGTCAATATTGAAATAACCTAAAATGATAGTTTCTTGGGGGAGATGGTGGGTAGACCAGCTGAGGAGGTTTTCTAGTGGAGGGATGTTTTGGCCAGGTGCGAAGTAGCATCCAATTATGTTGATGGTTTTGTTTTGGTTTATTTTGAGGTTGGTATACATTATTTCTTCATTGCCTATTTGTAGAGCTGATTATTTTAAGATCTGGATGTTTAGATGCTGTTTAAGTATTATAGCTACACCGCCTCCTTTCTTGTTTAGCTGGTCTACTCTTAGTATGCCATAAACGGTAGGGAGTATTTGCTCACTGGTAATGTGATGTTTTTGCCAGGTTTCTGTCAGGATGACTATATCTGGGGAGTACAAGTATATGGTGGCATGGAGTTCATGGACTTTGTTGGATATACTTCTAATATCTAGGCTTAGTAGAAGGAAGTCACTTGGCTTTCTATTGGCTGTGTTATGGGAGAAGTTGTGGTTTCTAGTCTGATTATGAGGATTGGGGTTGGAGATTGTAGGGCCAGGGTTGGGGTGGATGTCTCCACTTAGGGCTAGTTTTGATATGCATGAGGTTATTAGTTTTCTCAGTTTTTGAATGTGTTTGTTTATTAGGGAAACGTTATGATTGTGCTCTGTGGGTAATAGGTATGGTGGGAGGGTTACTATGTTAAGTTGTAGGGATGCTTTATGTTTGAGTAATATAGTTGGTAGAATATGTGGGGGGTGCATAGGAATAGATCTTGAGTTGGTGGGAGGGGAGCTGAGTGAGGGTGAGACATGAGTGGTGGTGTGAGTACTAGTGCAGTGGTAGTGGTTGAGTGGGGGAATGATGGAGCTTTGGTAGGATGTAAGATATGCAAGGAGAGTGCATGCAGTGAGCATAGGTAAGGTATGCTTGTACATGTTAGTTGAGGAGGTGTGATAGTAGTGAGAAAATGGAGGAGGTAGTGTTGGGTTAGCGCTGTGGTTGGCTTTTGGAAAGATGGGAGGGGTTTGTGAGTGTAATGAAGGTAGGACCACTGGGGGCGGGAGGGAATAGGGGGTAGGTGGGGAGCAAAGTGGGTAGAGACACTGTTAGTTGCTCTTATGAGGGGGCTGGAAGCAGTCAGGTAACAGAGTAAACTGATAAATGAACATATGATAGTGACAAAGGGTGGTTGTAGTTTTAAAAATGGTGCCTGCCACAGGTAATATTTATTAACTTTGGGATTGGCTTAAGGTAATAAACAGGGGAGGGGGAGAACAAGGTTGTGAGCAGGCAGTTCTTTTGTACTGCTGCTAATGAGCCAAAGCAAAGACAAGTTTGTGTTTAAGAAACAGTCAGAATTGACCAAGGACTGCTCTGAAACTGTAAGTCATTTCTTAACCATTTATCAGGTGGAAAAACAGAATAACCTTATATCAGTAGGCTACTGTGGTCAGTTTAAATTAACAAACACAGTATAGATCAGTTTTGGATACTATTTGCTAACAGAAGGGAATAAGAGAGAAAGTGGACGATGAGTGTGTGTGTATGTGGGTGGGGGGGGTGCTTACAAGCCAAAGCACAGTGCTCTCCAGGGGAAAATGAATATTGGCTCAAACAGGTAGACACATACTCAAAGTTAATTTTAGCTGTTTGCAGACAGTTCAGACCCGGACTGCATTTTTCTTTTAAAAATGATAAAGATGGTACCGCAGTTGAATACTTGAGAGTGGTGTTAGGTCTAGAAAAGAAGAGTACAGAGAGGAATAAGCACTTTTGAGATGGTAAAGATATATTATAAAGAAAACAAACTGAGCAAATAGCTGCTGTAACTACTAGTATATGCAGATACTGAGCCAACTGGAAAAAAATCTGTTAGAAGAAACCTCATCAGACAGTTATGCAGTCACAGGTAAAAATATAGTGAGCAGCACTCTCTCCTGGGTTTCTAATGTGATTCTATCCACCAGTAACAGCACAATTGTATAGAAATAATTAGACACCAGTATGAGCTGTCTACACAACACATTTACATGAATGACATTAGTGAACAAGGTGCAGCTATGCAAATAGACCATACTATTATACTAAAAACAACTTGGTGCAGACAAAATGCTAGCATGCCATAGTAACTTCCAATAATAAAACATAAATCATATTAGATGTCTAACACAATTCAACATAAGCATATACAGTTGTAAAATATCTAACACAATTCAACATAAATAGGCATTTACACTCACTACAATTCCAGTCTCACATACACCTACGATGACAGCAAACCAAACACATAAACACACAAAAACATACTCGGAGGCTCTAAATAAAAATCTGCCTAAGGCAACAGAGACCTCCAAAGCAGACACCCAAGCAACCGCTACCCCGAAACAAAACACGTACAACACTTAGCTCACAAAGCCAGTGTGCCGAACAGTCACAGCCCTTAAGGTTAAACAACACACCTGATACACTTGTAATAGGTGACTTTATCATCAGGCACACTGACGTCCCGCTCACCAGGCTGAACAAGGAGAAGGTCACGGTGATCTGCCTGTCGGGAGATAGGATCCGCCACATAACACAAGCACTCAGGTCACTCCAAGGCAAGTACAAATATGACTCAGTCATTGTCCATGCTGGTGTGAATGACCTGAGACATACCTCCCTGCACTACATGAAAAGAGACATAGAGGAACTCTCTGAGCATGTAGCCCAGGCCGGTATGACCCTGACCTTGAGTAGCATAGTACCCTCACCAAGAATGATGCCACAATATGAAGACAAGATGATCAGTTTCAACAATTGGCTTAAGTATTGGTGTCATTCAAAGGGGATCCAGTGCCTGTCAGCCTGGGATGACATGCTCAACAAGCCACAATGCTTCACTAGGGACGGCTTGCACCTGTCACCCCTGGGCTTTCGGATATTGGCAAAGGCTCTTCCCACCCCCCATAGTGCCTTTTTTTAGGCAAGGCTCAAAAGACAAACCCACCTCCATAGGTATCACAAGGGATAAGAAACTGAGTAATGCTACTCAATGCCAGAAGTCTAAACCTCAAGATGCATGCACTCGAAACTCTCCTTAGCATGGAGATCATCAATATCTGTGCAGTAACAGAAACCTGGTTCAAGGCTCCCGAGAGCACCTCAGCACTACCAGGTTATACCTCATACCATGTTTTTCGGCCCAAAACTTGGACCGAACCACAAAAGGAGGGAGGGTAGCAATATTCGTCAAAGATACCCACACCTCCAGGTTGGTGGCACAGCACGAAGCATCAGAGACTATCCATGTGCAACTAACAGTGGGTAAAACTGCCTTCCAGTTTATAGCCTGCTACAGACCAACCTCCCAAACCCAGGAACCCCACACGGCCTTCCTGAGAACACTGGAAAATATGAAGGTCTCGCCAAACACCATTATATTGGGCAACTTCAACTACCCAAACATAGACTGGGAGCATTACTCTAGCTCCAACACCCTAGCCCAAAGGTTCCTAGAATTTATAAACTCAAATGCTATGGAACAACTTGTTACCACTCCCACAAGAGGGGAAAACCTACTGGACCTGATCATCACCAACATGGGGACTCTATGCTCCAGACCAGAAGTGTATCCCTCACTGGTAAGATCAGACCATAAACTAATCTCACTAGATATTCACATCCCAACCCCAGCCCCTGCCCAGAAAACCACAGTGAAAAACTTCTCTAAAGCAAATTTCACACTCCTCAAAACCGAGGTGGAATTCTTCAAAGCCCCCGGGCCTGTGGAAAATACGGCCCAGACCGCAGAATCCTTTATAAACGCATTCTATGAACACCTTCAGGAATGCATGGATCATGCAATCCCAAACAAAACCAAGACCCAGTCCTCCAAAGGCAGGCGTCCTGTCTGGTGGACCCCAGCCATAAACAAACTATACAATAGAAGGAGGAAGCTACTACATCATAGAGCAAAATCCCAAAAAGGGAAGGCATCTCTGATCAGTATTTGCAAAAAACTATGGGCACTCATAAAATCGTCTAAGACCAGCTTCGAGAGAAAAATTGCACAGGATGCTAAGGATAATCACAAGGCTTTCTTTAGTTGTTAGGAACCTGGGTGGGAATTTCCAGATATGCTCAGAATTAGTCCAAAATGACAAAAAATACACCAAACCCACAGACATTGCCAACATCCTAGCTGACAGGTTCAGCTTAAACTTCTCCCCCCCACCTTCCCCACCAAAAGGGCAAATTTCTATCCCAGCAGAGTGCTGCCCCCCTGACATCGAAGATGCTCAGGTAAGAGCCGCCCTCTCCAAAGCAAAAAACACAGCATCAATGGGACCAGACGGTGTCCCGGGCTGCGTCCTACATGAACTCCAAGAAGAACTAAACCCAAATATAAAACTACTGTTCAATCCCAGCCTTACTACAGGATATGTACCCAAAGAGTGGCGTACAGCAACAGTGGTCCCTCTCCACAAAGGTGGTGCCTCAATGGATCCTGGAAACTATCGCCCCATAAGCCTGACTAGCTTGGTCTGCAAAGCTATGGAAAGGATCATCGTGGACCTCATAAATAAAGATATTGGGGACCAACAGACACTGGATCCTACCCAGTTTGGCTTTAAGGGCAGATCCTGCCTCTTAAACCTGGTCGATTTCTTTGAAACAGTCACCAAGGCCATTGACGAGGGGAAAGTGGTCCACACAGCCTACCTGGACCTCGCAAAAGCCTTCGATACAATACCCCACTCGGGCATTATAGATAAGCTCACCAGCTTAAATATAAACCCCTATGTCACTAGATGTGTTGCAAACTGGCTCAAGGACTGAACCCACATGGTTAGAATTGCTGGAGTCATGTCAGACTCAAAACCAGTTACAAGTGGCGTCCCACAAGGCTCAGTCCTTGGACCTCTTTTGTTCGGTATATATTTCTCGGAGGTACAGGCCAACATGGAAGGACTGTGGCTGACCAAGTTCGCAGATTACTGCAAACTGGGTGCCATAATCGACTCTCCAGCTGACACAAGCATCCTCCAAAAGGGCCTCATAGAAACAGACAACTGGTGCCAGAGCCATGGCCTCAAGCTAACCGCCAAAATGTGTATAGTCATCCCCTTCGGCAAAAGCAAAGTGCCCACAAATTACCACATAGATGGTAATCCATTAAGTACGGAAGAAGTAATTAGGGACCTGGGGACCCAAGTTGATAGCATTCTCTCATTCGACAACCACGTGGCCAAAGTGGTTAGAAAAACATTTTATATAGCCCACCTAATCATGAAGGGATTCACATCAAGATCAGGGGAGGTCATCGTGCCTCTTTACTCATCCCTCATCAGGCCCATAATTGAGTACAATGCCCTTTTTGGGATGTACCTTACCAGACACCTGCAGCAACTGGAAAGACCCCAAAAGTACCTCACCAAGAGGATCAAAGGGCTCAAACAGATGCCATATGCTGCCCGGTTAAAGAAACTCCAGCTCTACTCAGTGGCATACCGCCTGCTCAGAGGCGATCTGTGCCTGATGTATAAAGCCATGTCCAACCTGGAATTAATGGACATGCTGCACCTCAGAAAATCCAAATCCCATCGAGCTACGTGTTCGAGAGACTTGAACCTCAGCACTGAAATAAATAGGACATGCTGGAAGGACAGATTCATAACCCAGAGGCTCCCTTCACTCTGGAATAAAATCCCAGTCCAGGTTAGGCAGAGTCCCTCATTGACTGTCTTCAAGAGGAATCTTGATGAGTGGATGGGAGATTGTAGATTTACTCCAGGTATCACTTCTGTGTCACTGTTAGACAGAGGCACACAGTATACTAACCTCGAAAAAGGGCATAGCAAAATTCATTTAAAATGGGTGGCGAAAGCCAAACACACTCTGGCTAGGCTTGTAAATGCCCTAGGGCAGATAGCCTAGTATGAACCTATAAAACACTTACTGGAGAGACACTGAGCTCCTCATGGGGCCTGTAGCAGAGTGGATTGTAGTTTTAAAAATGGTGCCTGCCACAGGTAATATTTACTAACTTTGGGATTGGATTAAGGTAATAAACAGGGAAGGGGGGGAGAACAAGAGTGTGAGCAGGCAGTTCTTTTGTACTGCTGCTAATGAGCCAAAGCAAAGACAAGTTTGTGTTTAGGAAACCATCAGAATTGACCAAGTACTGCTCTGAAACTGTAAGTCATTTCTTAACAATTTCTCTCATTTTAGTATTTATTAAATATTTTAAACCCTTTTCAACTGTTGCTGGTTTATGTAGAGATAAGTTAATCTCTAAAGTACATTGCATATTTATAGAGTTTGCTGTCTAAGCCACTCCTATAGCTTTAGCCCTGTGCAATACCAAGTGGATAATAATAATGCACAGTAATAATTGGACACCCTTTTAAGGGCCTTTGGGTAGCTGATAAATATTAGCTGGTGGTGGCAGTAATTACTTCCGTGTAGTCTGGATATAGGGGCAAAGCTGGAGAATCTGTGTCGGCCTTTCCCAAGAGAACCGGTGAAGTTGTATAAATACTTATCTCAAAGTGTGTGTGTGTGTGTGTGTGTGTGTGTGTGTCAGCTATTTGGGCAGGGACACGAAACACTGGTTGGACAGAGAGGGTACTGGAGGTTAGCTTGCCAGCTAGGCTGAGATCTGGACCCAATAGCTGTGTCAGTGGGGAGTCTTTATGGGGACCTGGAGAGCAAGGGAGCAACCAGCCCCAGACTGACTGTGATCTCTGTGTGCACGTAAGGGAAATTGTACTTTACTGTGTGTATTTGTTATCCTTTCCTCTTATATGAGACTGGTGTCAGTGGTGAGGATTGAGGCTCCTTGATTTCTGGGCCAGGGCGCGGGCGTCACAAAGGCATAGCGGCAAAGATGAGCATTAGCTTCAGAATTACTGCCAGACTGCCGTGTTTCAGGTTCCGTTTCAGCAAGCCAAGCAAGCAAAGTAAAACAGGCTTAACAGAATTAATGCTATAATAGAAGGCTGCCATATTTCAGGTTTCATTTCAGCAAGCCAAGTAAAACAGGCTTAACAGAATTAATGCTATGCAAGAAGACTGCCGTTTCAGCACTGCACACATCAGTTACTGGTTTCTTAACAGAATGATTGACTGCCATTTAAACAGCTGCAGACTCTGCAGATGTCCTTCAAGGATGCATCTGCAGTCCTTACAAATGGGTTGTCCTGTCGTCAGGCAGCCCTTCGGTCGGCCGGATTCCAAAGTCTGGGTCTGGCCTCGGCTGGTGTCGCACTTCACCCGACATCATAGCTGCAGTTCTTCGGGTATAAAGGCATCAGCCGACGCCATTTTCCCCAGTCTTTCTTGCCGCGTGGCGCCCGAAGCAGAAGCTGTTCGCAAGTGCCAGTCGGTCAGAACCAGAGATTACTACTACAAGTACCGAAGACTTCTAAAAAGCTAAGTAGCCCGTTGGGGACTCTTTCTTGCCTCAGCCGATGTCAGAAAAAGTGAATAACTGTTTAAATTGTGGGAAACAAATACCTCATAAAGATTTCCACTCTTACTGCTTACCTTGCTTAGGCCCAGACCACGACGTAGCAGCTTGTCTAGCCTGTGCTTCTTTCAACCGACGAACGCTTAGACGTCGGTCTGAATTTGCTGAGCCAAAACCGCGGTTAAGCCAACCGCGAGTGTCTCGGTTTCGGCTGAAACCGAGTCCATGGTTCTTCCTTTGGCCGAAAGCTTGCCACTTACCGAGGCCTCATCCAGCTTGGCTGAATCTGCTACTGAAATCCCACCTGCTCCTGCAGGTTCACAGGATTTATCAGATACTATCCCTTTGGATATTTCTACCCCTGCACGTGGAGCTGCTAGGCCTCCTGCATCCATGTCGATTAAGGCCTTTGCCAGGGCTAAAGCAGCAAAAACTACCAAATCTGTGCCTGCTAAGACCCCCTCTCACAGGCCCAGTTCTAGTTCACAAATGCTTAGTCTAGCAGAGGATCTCATTTCTTTGATCCGGGGATCCCAACCACATCCAGACAGGGCCTCTCACCCACCTCCAGAGAAGAGGACTAGAGTAGAGCCCCCTGAGCCAGTTTCTTCAGATGGCTCCTCTGATGAATCAGATAATTCAGACCCTCCAGAGGCCCCTTTTTCTCCTTATGAGGACTCTGATGCAGAAGAGTCCATTCCTTCTGCCTCTCCGCCTGAGGAATTTTCTTTGGGGAAACCTTGCAAGCTATGAGGGAACAATTTGAATGACAGGACCAGGATTTTTCATACTCTAGGAAAAGGCTTAGAACCTTTTGCATTTGCCACAGCATAGGCCTTTAGCCATTCCTCCAGTACTTACTGTTGTGGATGATGCTTTTAATGATGCTTGTACTGCTCCTGATTCTCTTCCTCCGGCCCCTGCTAAGCCCGATAGGTACTACAGGGTTCCGGACACACATTATCATTTGTATAAGGCCCTTTGCAGATCCCGAAACTATCTCCCAGGGACCCAAGGCTGTAGCAGCTACCTCTACCAAAAACCCTCCCTCTGAAAGGGAATCTAGGGCCTTAGAGAGATGGGGTAAAAAAGTTTACACTTCTGCTACTCTTTCAGCTAGGGCCGTGGACTGTCAATTCCACATGATTCAGTATCAGGAATTTATGTTAGACCAGTTAACTAAAAACTGTCCTCGGATGAACCATTAGACAAAAAATCTGTACAGGAAATGGTACATAACATTCAGCAGGTCAGTAATCATTCCTTAAAATGCGGCTATGATGCACTGGAGGCTTCCTTTAGATCAGCCATGACTGGCACAGTGATCAGAAGACATGCATGGTTAAAAGAACAGTCCTTACCAGACCATGTTAAATCAAAGCTCCTAGATGCTCCTATGGATAAGCTCAATTTGTTTGGCTCCCCTGCACAGCAGGTGCTGAAGAAGGTGGAAGAGAAAGCAAAATCTGTCCAGACAGTCAAGGATTTCTTGCAGGTCCAGCCTCCAAGGTTTAGCAGGAACTGGCCTTCCAAGAATTGGTCCTTTCCAGACACCTCCAGAGCTCCGAGAGGCAGGAATTAGACGCTCAAGAGGCAGGGGTCAATCCAGAGGTGCCTACAGGGGACGTCAGTGGCAGGCTAACAACCAGCGAGGTACAGCCACAGATCCAGCCACCACCACCACTTCCACAGGACAATCACAGTGACTTGGCTCTGGCACCGCCTACCAGGGAATAACTAGAGGCACCCTCAGGCGGGAAGCTAGCCTTATTTTCAGTAAACTGGCATTACATCACAGGAGACAAATGGATTTTACAGACAATAGACCAAGGTTACAGGTTTCACTTCCATACTCTACCAAGGAAGAGAGGAATGCCAAACCTACCTCCAAATCAGAAGACAGAAGCTCTAGAACAAATAACTCACTAAGGATGAGAGCTGTAGAAAGGGTACCATCTATGGAACAAGGGCAAGGATTTTACTCCAGACTTTTCCTGGTACCAAGAAAAGAAAACCAATGGAGGCCTATTCTCGACCTGTCCGCTTTAAACACATACCTCATTGTTCCAAAATTCAAAATGCTGACCCTACAGCAGCTTCTTCCCATGCTGGGCAAGGAGTCTTGGCTGGTAACTCTAGATCTCAAGGAGGCATGCCTGCACGTCCCCATACGACCAAATTGCAGAAGATACCTCAGATTTCTTGCAGGATCAGAGCATTATCAATTCTCAGCATTGCCCTTTGGCTTATCTACTGCGCCCAGAGTATTCACGAAATGCCTGGCATCAGTAATTGCTCATTGCAGGCTTCAGGGAATTCAAATTTACCCTTACCTGGACGACTGTCTGTTACAAGCGGACAACAAAAACAAATTAACAAAAGATTTGCAAAGGGTTATTCATCTACTACAAGCCCTGGGATACACAGTCAATATAAAAAAGTCAAGGCTGATACCATCCCAAAGGATAACCTTCTTGGGGGCAGATCTGGACACATCAAAACAAATGGCATTCCTGACAGTAGAAAAACAGGAGCAACTCCCTTTCTACTTCATGGCATTAACAAAGCAGAACCAGCTAACAGCAAGAAAAGTCCTGCAAGTTCTCGGTTACATGGCATCCTGCATAATATTGATTCCACATGCCAGACTACATATGAGAAAGTTACAGTGGTACCTAAGGAATTTATGGTCTCAGCACAAGCACAGCCTAGAAACCCAAATTCCAATAATTCCATGCCTGAAGCAAGAATTCCAATGGTGGGCTCAGGCCTGTCAAACAAACAAGGGACTGCCCTTCCACAGCACTCAACCAAGCCAGACCATCACAACAGACGCTTCAGACCTCGGTTTGGGGGCACACATGCTGGACAAGTGCATACAAGGCTTATGGACTCAAGACCAGCTGCACCTACACATAAATCAAAAGGAAATGCTCGCAGTAAAACTGGCAATTCAGGCATTCAGACCATTTCTTCGACAGGGTCAACTGCTGATAAGGACGGACAACACCACAGTTATGTGGTACATCAACAAACAGGGAGGCACACATTCATACCCTCTATGCCGGATGGCAATGGACCTCTGGAATGTGGCACTGAGCTTCAACATTCAGTTACAAGCAATTTTTGTACCAGGAAAAGAAAATATACTAGCAGACATCCTAAGCAGAACTGCCACGAATGGATACTGCATCCGGACATCTTCAAAACCATTACAAGGAAATGGGGACTACCAGAAATAGACTTATTTGCATCCCCACACAATCACCAACTGAAAAAATTCTGCACAAGGACGTACCACCCACTTGCTTGGAAAGTGGACTCCCTATCTTTCAGTTGGAAAAACATAACAGCATATGCATTCCCACCTCTTCCTTTGATGCACAAGGTGCTATTGAAGATCAAAGAAGACCGTCCAAGGATCATCCTGATAGCTCCAGACTGGCCAAGGCAACATTGATACCCATTACTGAGGAGTATGTCTCGGGAACAAATATGGCCTCTGCCCCTAGTTCCCTTGCTGTTAACACAGAACAACTTCAAAACCCTGCATCCAAACCTGAA
This sequence comes from Protopterus annectens, assembly GCF_019279795.1. NCBI lineage: Eukaryota > Metazoa > Chordata > Ceratodontiformes > Protopteridae > Protopterus > Protopterus annectens. The sequence goes on from NC_056742.1 coordinate 246,643,546, forward strand.
AACACTGCAGCTGGCTGCCTGGAACATTGCATAAGACCAAATAACCCAGATTTATCTCAAAGGGTTAAAGACATTATCTTGGAGGCTCGCAGACCCTCAACAAGAAAAAAAAAAATTATTCAGCAAAATGGAAAAGATATCTCATTTGTACAGCAAAAGGAGAGAATGTGTCACTGGTAAACATAGCTAACATCCTGGAATACTTGGCAGAGCCCTTCCACAACGGCCTGTCCTATTCTTCCATTAAGATTCATGCATCAGCCATTTCAGCAGAATACAACTTGGATCCTCCAGTCTTCTCACATCCTCTGCTCAGGCAGTTTCTGAGAGGAATTAAAAATGTAAAACCACCTAGGAAGCCACCATTGCCAGCATGGGACTTGAACTTTGTGCTAGAAAAATTGACACTACCTCCTTTCGAACCAGCAGCAACAGCAGAATTACAATACTTATCATGGAAAACTGCTTTCCTGCTTGCAATCACTTCAGCAAGAAGGGTATCTGAGCTACAGGCATTAATGGCAGTACAGCCCTTCCTGATCTTCCATCAAGATAGTGTCCATGAGAACTAATCCTACTTTTATGCCAAAGGTGGTCTCCAGGGTATCTTTAAATCAAGCTATCCACCTACCTACATTCTTCCCCAACCCACAGAACAGGGAGAAAGACTGTTGCATACCTTGGATGTACATAGACAATTACGTTACTACCTGGACAGGACCAAGAGCAACAGAAAACTGACCAGCTACTGGTAGCATATGCAACAGGAATGGAAGGAAAAGCAATTTCAAAACAGACAATCTCTAAGTGGATAGGAAATTGCATTAGATTTTGTTACTCCTACCATGGGAAGAAAACTCCAGAAAACATCAGGCCTCACTCTACAAGGGCTACAGCCACTACCACAGCTTTTTACGAGGAGTGGCTACCAAAGACATTTTAGAGGCTGCTACTTGGAGCTCCGTGCATACATTTGCCAAGCATTATAATTTACCTTTATACTCCAGATCCTGAGCAGGTTTTGCCACTGCTGTTTTGCAAGGGATCTTAACTACACCATAATCTTATTTCTCCTCCTCCCCCAGTTTGGCTATGGTATTCTACCCATTTGTAAGGACTGCAGATGCATCCTTGAAGGACATAGTACAGTTTTGTACCTACCATAAATGTAGATGTCCGATAGGCATGCATCTGCAGTCAGGATTACCCACCCTCCTTCCCCTCTGTGGTACTCCTAGGGTATTTGCCCATCTTGTAGCTAGCTGGGCGAATCTATTATGGTGTATTTGTTTGTATATATGTACGTACATGCTTATTTTTGTTTGCTCTCTACTATTTGGAACCATTTGCATTTATCCAAATTTAGCCTTCCTAGAGGGCACCTGGCATCTGGGGCAGGAAACACTGAGGAAAATGGCGTCGGCTGATGCCTTTATACCCGAAGAACTGCAGCTATGACGTCGGGTGAAGTGCGACACCAGCCGAGGCCAGACCCAGACTTTGGAATCCGGCCGACCGAAGGGCTGCCTGACGACAGGACAACCCATTTGTAAGGACTGCAGATGCATGCCTATCGGACATCTACATTTATGGTAGGTACAAAACTGTACTTTTCTCTTGTTGCAGATAAGACAAGTCACAAATACAGTTAATATTACAGCCAGTTACACTTAGTTTTTTTTTTTTTTTTTTTTTTTTTTTGCCTTAGCTGAAAAAAGAAAGATGTGCTTCACTGCTGTGCACTTCCTGGCTTTGCAGTAAGTTAAATTAACGAACTGCTGCATGCAATGACGTCTGGTCCAAAAAATTAAAAAAAAAAAAAAAAAAAAATGGGAAATTTGGAAATGATAGGGGCCACTCGGAAACTCGTGGCACCCCAGTATTTTGCCCTCAAAACTGGTATTTGCTGAGGAATTTGGTACGGTTGAGAGGTCTGCTCAGGCATCCTACCTGACTCTATAGGGGAACACCTGCCAGCTTTCATCAACGAGCAACCCACTCCTCTCTTCACCTACACCAAAATATTCAAACACGTAACCTTACAAACTTCAACCCCACAACTTTCTGTAACTCCTTAAAACAAACAAACTGGAACTCTTTAAAAGCTCTTCCTCTAGACAATGCCGTAGAATTTTTTTTTACTCAACCTTCTTAAATGCTTTCAACTCCCTAGCTCCACCAAGAACAAAAACCAGTACCGCCCCATGGCTAACCAAAGATACCAAAAGACGCATGCAACAAAGAGATAAATACTGGAAACTGTACCATCAGAATAAGCAGCCAGAAACACTTCTTAAATATAAACAACTCCGCAACCCTGCTAAAAATCAAATTATAAGACAAAAAATCCTACTATGTTATACTCCAGTCTAGCCACTCCAAAAACACTAAGTAATTCTGGAATTCCATTAACTCACTTCTCAGCCCAGGTACCAAAAACAATCCCTGCCCTAACACCAATATATCCAATCCAGAAATAGCCTCTCTTTTCAACTCCTTTACCAATTCCATAGCAGAACTGACCAAGACCTTCCCAAACAACAACCTTTCCCCTCAACTCATCCCATCCTCCCCATCCCCTACACTACCCCAAATCCTCCTCCCATATTTGAACTTAAACCCATCTCAACCTTCTACATAAAAAATTGCTGTCTAAACTAAAACCATGCTCCAATGCCCCTGACAATATCCCATCTCTCTCTCCTTAAAAATCGCTGTAGATGGAATCGGTTTCCCCATCAGTATCCTGACCAAACACCAATTAATCACTGCAACCCAACACGGTTTTTGACCTGGCCATAGCACAATCACTGCCCTTCTCTCTCTCTTTCTTAAATACAGTAAACCTTGCCCGTGATTCTGGAAAAATAGTATCAACAGTTCTACTAGATCTCTCCAAGGTATTCGATACCATCTCCCACACTCATTTCCTGAGCCATCTTTCTAACCTTAATCTCTCTCAGAATTCCTTATCCTGGTTCTCAAGCTACCTCTCTGACCGATCTCAAGCTGTGAAATAGGGAAAAGGCACCTCAACCTTCCTCCCTACACCCACTGGGGTACCCCAGTGATCCATACTCCGTCCAATGCTGTTTAACATCTTTATCAATTATTTCCACACAGCCTTACCCAACACTAAAATTGTACAATATGCTGATGACTCAGCTTTAGTCTGCTCCACCTGTAACCTCCCTGAGCACCAAACAATGACTTAAACTGCCTTCTCTACCACTGAGAACTGGATGCTTCAAAACCACGTCTCTCTAAATGCCAACAAATCCAAGATATTGCTATTCTCTCCTTCAAAATTCTTCCCTCTAGATAAAAACTCATTCCAAATTATCAGCCAAAACAGCTCTACCATAGAGGTTGTTCCCTTCACTAAACTACTTGGGGTAATAATAGATGAACACCTAAAATTTGATACTCACATTCAGCAAAACATAAAGAAAACACATGTAAAACTTGACATGCTATACAGAAACTACCACTTTCTCTCTCCTTGTTCAAGACAGACTCTTGCCACTACCTATCTACTTCCCTAACTAATGTAAGGCACTCCTTTACTAACAAACCTATCTTCCTGTCTCTCCTCCAAACTGGAAGTCTCTTGTAATACATTTTCAAAATTTGCCACCAAAGCCAAATACTCCTCCCATCATTGCACTGCCCTCCACTTTTTAAATTGGCTAGAACTCACCAACTATCTAGACTACACCGAAATTACTACAGCCTACAGACTAATATTTCAACCTACCAAATGCCCTACACTAACCAACAGCCATACACACCACACAGAACCAAGATCCACTCACCAAAACCTAATCACTGTCCACAAACCTAACCGTCCTGCTGGTCAGCTTCTTTTATCCTTTTACTTAGCAAAAAAATGGAATTCTCTCCCTCCTTCACAAAAGACTTGTGGAAACTTTGATAACTTTAAAGTTCAGCTCCATTCCTACCTTTCCTCTAATTGGAAATGCAACTTCATTCTCCCTACCTAGCCTACTAATCACCCTACTCCATCCAGAATTACTAAACACCTTGCTAACTCCGAATGCAAGCTAATCTGATGATATTTTCATAATGTATATATTGTAAATAGCCTATTCCACCTTTCCTCTCTCTTTCAATGAAGTCATTACTCTCTCTTTCAATAGTCATTACTGCCATCTTATATATTTATTTGCTATGTAACCAAAGAAGAATTCCTGTCTTTAACATGAAATGCAGTTGTAATTGTAACTCTGTAACTTAACTTTGTAATGCGGAGCTTTTCTCCCTGGGACTCCGCTGAAAACAGGATCCCTGAGCCCAGTGGACCTCCCCGGTCATCAAACTGGAAAAAAAAATAAATAAATAAATATATATATATATATATATATATATATATATATATATATATATGAAATTTTTACAAATGAGTGAGACCAATAGGGGGTGTGCAATATTAGTTTTACTACCATATCATGTGATTTGACATTTAGTTGTCATGTGATTGTTGGGAGGAATATTTAAATTGGTTTGATTGTTATAATGGCTTTTTCAGAAGTTCTTTCATTGTAACGAACAAAAGTGCTAACGTTATTAAATCGTATTCTTGGATCTTCAATGCATGCCTTTTTGTTATTTTAAGTGAATGAAAAATACTTGCACAAGAAAAACTGTCAAAAGCTTCAAATGCAAATTTGTGTTGATACAACAGGTCATGAAAAACATATAGCTGAAGAAACCTTGGGCCGTTTGGAAAACGAAGCAACTGAAGAAGTGAGAAAATCTAAACAAAATCAAGAAATTTTTGAAAGGTGTAAAAAAGAAACATGGACATGGAAAGAGAGAGAGATCTGATATGGTATAATATTTATGCAAAGGAGAAAGCCAAACTAATCAATACAAAAAAGTAGCTCCAAAGACGTTTGAAGAGAAATAAAAGGCAAAGGCACCCAGGTATGGAAAATTCCACAGTACAAAAAATAAGATCACAAGTGCAGAACATAGAATAAAAGATTAGTAAAGTAGAAGTTGAATAAAATTTCAGGCATTGTTGAGGTACCAAACATAGTAGGATCAGTCACAGGAACACCCAGACTTAAACAGTGAAAACTTTAATCCACGTGACACACAAAAGCACGAGAATGCATACGTTAATGCTTAACTGGATTACTGCATTTTTGTCCTGTCCTTAGGGCTTCATTAGATACAAAAACACAACTCCTGTCCCATACATGTATATTCTACCTTATTTCCACTAAGTAGCCACTTAACACATTATCACCAATTAATTATCTGACAAGTACCTAGGTAGTTAAAAAGACCTAAATGTCTCATCTATTTTTCTATATAAAAATATTTAAAAAAAACTTTTGAAAAAGTTAAAAAGCATACCTAAATAGATTCATCTTTGTTAAACGTGTACATTAAACAAAATACCACAGCTATTTGTGTTCTGATAGCGTACATTCTAGGGAAGTCCAGTGTGATTGCAGACAAGCAGGTCTATTCTAATGTTAATACTTCACAAGTGGTCTCTGCACATAAAATTGGAGAAGTTTTTCTGCCGATGGGGCCAATCATGCTGTGACCTATCTGCATCTCCCCTCAAAAAGTGCGCCCTTTGGGGGAGTCACTGAAGGATGCTGTACTTTACGACTGGTGGGCATTCCAGGCCTCGTATTGACCACATGGTTTCTCCAGTTCTGTTGATTGCTGGACAGCCCAGGCTCTCCTCACCTGCCCGTTGCATTCTTTTATCATCCCACAAAGCTTCCACCAGGAAATTTTACAAAAGTAAATGGAAGTGTTTGGGCACATAAAAAGACTTTAGATCCCCTTTTCAGCACAGATTTCTGAGGTTCTGACTTTTAGCTACAATTTTCAATGAAGGTGCTAGCCCCTGTGCTGTAAGAGTACAGTTAACTGTAATTTTCTGGTTTTCATATAGGAGTAAATAATTCAACCTTAGCATCCTCCAAACTTTGCAAAGCCTCTCTGAGGAACTTTCCTACTTAAACCTCCATTAAAAGATCCCACACCCCCTTGGAACTTAAACATTATTTAGCAATCTTTAACCCAGCTCCCTTCTGAACCATAGGCTAAGTGTGAACTAAAATTCTTGACCTGGAAATGTTTGGTTGCTAGTACTTCTGCCAGAAGAGTATCGGCATTACATGCTCTGTCATCTAAACCTCATTTGATTTTTCACAAGGATAGAGTATTGTTACTGACCAATCTTTCCTTTCTTCTTAAGGTGGTGTCAGAATCCAACAGTAATCAGGTTATCAACATTTAGTCTTTCCATACTTCTCAAATAAAGGAGAATATATGTTGTTTGGATGTTGCACAGTTACATTTTTATCTTCACAGAACCAAACGTTTGAGGAAATTAGAACAGTTATTTGTTACTTTTTCAGAGTCAAAATTAGACAAACCAGTTTATAAAGTAACTTTAGCCAAATTAGAACAGTTATTTGTTACTTTTTCAGAGTCAAAATTAGACAAACCAGTTTATAAAGTAACTTTAGCCAAGTGGTTGACTGATAACTTTTATATATGAAAAATGGGTTTGCCTTTACCAAAACCACCAAGAGCCTGTTCCAGTAGATCAATGGTAACTTCTGCCTTTTTATCTAGATCTTGGATGATATTTGTGCAACTGCAACTTGGGCTAATCCTTATACCGTTATTGCTCATTCCAAATTGGATCTGGTATCTAGGAGAAAAGCAGCCTTTGGCTCAGTGGTACCCAGGAATATCCTCCTTTAGTGTCCTCCTGGGATTTAGGTAGCTGGGGACTCTGTCCCAACAGTTGAATGAATGAAAATGACATCTTCAGATACAAAGTTATATACTCACCATAACGTTCCTTCTGTGCTGTCTGTTTTCATTGTTCCATAACTTCTCTCTCACCAACCCCCTCCCTTGTTTGACACTTGGAAGGATTAAAAGATGCTGGAGGAACTGCTGTTCCCTTGTTTGAGGTTCAGTTTCTGATACTTTTATCATTTCCTACTGCTTTGCAGGTATAAGGGACAGCAAACAAGATCTGAGATATGTTAAGTGACTAGCGAATTATGGGTAAAGGGAGGAGCTTGAGAGTTTGTGTTCCATGAGCTGGAAGAAGCGATGGAGTCTGATCCAAGGATCTGCTCTGAACGCAATAGCTGAGGAAGAATGAAAATGGAACAACGCAGATGGAATGGGTTTGGTGAGTACATGACTTTTTTATCCTCCCGTGAGGAAGGAGGGTTGGGGACAGCACAGAAACGGGACCTGATTGGCTCATGCATTTCAGGAGTACAAGCTACCTGTTTGTGACCTTTTTTTAAATTGCTCATCGTCTGAGGAGGAGCAGGGGTGAGATGTAGAATTAGGACCTGGTTAGCTCCTGCATTTCAGGACCAGCATCCTCCAGATCATAGACCTTTTTTATCTTGCTCCTCAGTAGTGTTGAGGGGTACAGTATCATCAAGGAATGTCTCCAGGTGCTATCTGAGCCAGCTTTGCTTCTGATATGTAATGCACATGTGTGTATGTCGATACATATATAGAGATATATATGCTTTATACTAGCCTGCAATTGTGTAACGTGTTGTGCATGAAGCGGTGCTAATTTAGCTGTGTCTACCATGAGTAAAGATCTTACCATGCAGTAGAAAATGGTTGTAGTCTCAATCCCACCAGTCCTACATATGTAACTTCTGTAAATCTTACTGGGTGCTGATAAAGAATTGTAATATGTATTTTTTGTTTTACCCAATGTATTTATATAGAAACTTTATATGTGAAGTTGTTCAATCTCGCCATTTATTCTTACACATGGGTTCGGTGCTAATCCATCAACTCCGAGTCAACCGCTTTACTAGCTGAAGATCTCAGAGTAGCTCAGCCAGGTCCCATATCCCATGATGCTCTCTGTCCTACCTCAGATCTAGTTTGCCGCTGCAACAGATCAGAGGTCGTCTGGAGAGCTTGGGCCCAGTTGTTTTATATTTCTCTCTTTTATTTGCAGTATTCTGCTGATAGTTGCTATATTATCTAAAACATTTACAATTTTACTGCTTTTGGGCTGCTTAGCCTTAAAATTCTTTATTTAGTGTTTGACAAGTTTTGTCCTTTTCAGAGTGATTGGTCTTAGGCCTTTGGCCATTCTTTAGTTAGTCCCTATCCCCTTATACTTATTAATAGTGTGATTATAGTGTTATACATATTAATAATGTGTTTTTAGTGGGATTAGAGTGCTTAGTGTTATTAGATAGACAGTGTGCTTAGTTTGGATATATTATATGTGTGTGTGTGTGTGTATATATATATATATATATATATATATATATATGTAGATATATATGTATGTGTATATATATATATATATATATATATATATATATGTATATATATATATATATATATATATGTATATGTATATATGTATGTATATTCTTATTGGATTAGATTGTCAGTTGTCAGGGATTTGGCAACTTAGAACTGTTCTAGAAATTAGACTTTGCAGTAATTTTTTTCTTCCATAGTGTTACTGTTTATGATGTCTGACCATAAAGAAAAACAGAAATCTGGTTTCAGAAAGTGTCACCTCCAGGAGGATTGCTCTATCTGCCATTCCTTTAGTAGAGTAGGGTTTTACTGGAGAGACAAAGGAAGCTGGTAGAGGCTTATTGAAGCCAGAGTTTTCAGGAGTCCTTGGACAAGGCTGACCAAACCTCCAAGTCATCGAAGGAGTCGAAGTCTTCTAAGGCATCTTCGGAGTCCATGTCACCGGCTCCAAGCCTTACTGTTAAGGTGCGGTTGCCGGCTCCGCAGTCTTCGGAGCTGTGTGCCGAGCAAGTATTTCGGAGCCAGTCTCCGTAACCTTGAGGTCACCTATCCTTTAATCAGTGACGTCTTTGGTTCCTTCGACTCATTCGTTGGGGACCCTCTGTGATGTGGATGTGGACTCTGTGGTGCAGAGGCTTCTCAAGAACCCAGCACTGGCTTATCTGCCTCGACCCAACCGGCCTCAGGGCCTACGACCATTCCACTGGCTGTAACTACTACTCCTTCGAGCCGAGCAGGGTCTTCGGAGCCGGGGGAGGAGGATCTGTTGATTGTGGAACCTCGGCTCCATCAACCCTGACTTCTTCGGTTCCATTGGAAGATTCTTGTAGCAGACACTCTCTCGTCGGTTCTGGGTGGGCGCGGGGGAGTCGAACCGATGTGTCGTTTCCGACCCTTCCTCTCGGAGCTTCGGCACGGATTAGCTCAGCTCCGTGCTCTGGTTCGGAGCCCACTGTCTCTGCATCTGAGAAGTTGCCATCTTCTTCAGAACCAGCGGCTTCCTCGGGTCGGAGCAGTGCTGCCTTCAATGCTATGAGGAGGGTTATGTCATCCTAGACACACATGTCAGGTCCCTCCTTCTCCTCCCCTAAAGTGCCGCTTTCTGCCTCTACATCGTAGGTCCCTGTGAAGCGTCGAGACCCAGAGCCTCAGGTAACCCCATCAGGTGACCCTTGCTCTACTGAGACCTCACCAGAAGCCCCCACTGATGAGGTTCCCAGGAAGAGACTTTGTAAGAGGAGGCATTTAAATTCCCCGCAGGAGTCTTTGACATCAGACACTGACTTAGAGGAATCGGAAGGGTCCACACGGTCCCCTTCAGAGGATATCTCCTTTGCTGAAATCCTGGAAGTCCTAAAATAGAGGGGTGACTGGCAGTCCGTTAGCCCTACTGAGGATGAGTCTGTGCTCCTGAAGGCCTTTGGGTCTCGACCTTCCACCTCCTGGGTGACTCCGCCCTTTGAACTAATGAAATTGGTTGCGCTGAGGGCTTGGGAGTCTCCTGATACCATGGAACCGGTCCCTCGGATGCCCAGCAAGTTTATCACCTCCCCCCAAGACAAGATGTTCCTCACTAAGGGAGTCCCGGTTGATGCCATGGTGGTGGCGGAGGCCACCAAGAAAGAGATGTTAGAAACCTCTTCTACTGTCCATCTTCCTAGTAGGGATTCCAGTTTGATGGACAGAAATGGGAAACGCGTCTTTAGTTCTGCGACCTTTGCTATGTAATCGCTTAACTACTTGACTCATTTTACCCGCTTTTAAAGAGACTACCTAAAAGATCTTGGAGATGCTCTGCAGGGTAATACAGATGGAGCTGTCTCTGAGAAGGTGACAGCCCAACTGAATACCCTTAACTCCATAGACAGTTTTCCTGCAGGTTAAAAGAGCATATAAGAGATATAAAAAATAATAGACAAGCCCTATAGCAGTGCACTTTAATAAATGTCATAATGGTAACCCGTTAGGGTTGCAAGCAACAGTTTTAGATAGGGTAGAGATGAATTTATATATAAGTGAACAGCAAGTAAAATGTTTACTAAGTAAAAAGAAGCTGTAATGATTTTAAAGTTTAAAACTATGAACCCTGTGGGTTTAAATCAGGAATGTATATGGAAAAGTGTACTGTAAAGCAGAAATGTGTGTTTTAATGGGAAATTGATTAATTTTTAATTGTTTAATTATGTAATTGGGTAATTCAATATGTATAAAATGAGGGGGGGGTGATTATGTGAATGTATACTCTAACAAAGGCGAATCAAGCCGAGGCACTAGAGAAAAAAGTTTTTTGGATTTGTTTTATTAAATATACTATAGAATTGCACCGTGACTGGTTTGGAGTTTGTGGTTCATCATATCTTCGTTTATCAAGAAGTGGTTTACATAGTTTCATGGCCAGTGATACGTATTCGGTGTTATCTAGAGTGTTCAGAGAGACTGCAATGGATTTAACACAAAAATCCATTGATACTTTCTTAGTTTCAACTAATGGAGTGGGTAATTCGTCAGCAGCTCCAACTTTGCAAGGCAGAGAGGAGGTGAACAGCTCAATGGAGACAATGACAGCAGTGCTTAATAAGTGGGAAGAAGAAAGGAGATTATGGTAGCAGAATTCTTTTTCGAAAATAGGAAGAAAGACTGAGGTAACAGTTACTCCAGAAATTCGCGAAATGTTTACACAAGTTGAAAAACTGTTTAAAGAAACCTCAGTGTTTCTAAATGTACAAAGCTTACAGCGATATGAAGAGCTTGAAGTAACCCCAAGGGGACTTCGGGCTATGAAATATCCATCGACTCCTTTTGATTTAACATCAGTGGAAGATAAATTATTTCATGATAGATGGGTAGCAGCGGCACATAGATGTAGCCTTGAATGGGTACATATTTTCGTGGAGAGAGATATGTTAAAAAGACAGAAATTAAGGGAGGAAATAAATGGAGTGTGTAAAGACATTACGAACAAAACTACCAATGATGACCTGCAACAATTTTTGGTCAAAATCAATGAACAATTGGAGGTTTTTGAAAGAGTTGATAGAAAGAAAAAGGAATAAATTGTTTCGATATCTGCGGGATTACGACAACAAGTGAGCCTTCCTAGTAGCCACCAATCCAGAAGCAAAACTTCAGCTAGTACGGTTTGAAGAAAGGAAGAACAATGCTAATAGAGAAGGGCATGCTTATACATCGGGGAAAATGGAGTTTCTACTACAGAAGGTGAATGTAATGGGGAAGAATTTCCAGTCCTTCCTAAACCAGGGAATGGCAACTATATGAATTCATTTCGCGAGGCACAAGAGAGCCGGAAGCGGAGTTGGAATGAACAGGGACATCAGAAAGATAACACATACCAGCGGATATTTAAACGTGGTAAATGGGACTGATTTACATGGTTTTTCATCACCTGATTGTGAGTGTGGTAAATTTATCAAATTATGCACTGTCAGATGTGAGTTGAACATTTTAGATAAAGGTCTGAAATTCGTACCAACAGTGCTGCCAAGACTTCATGAACTTAAAGGGGACATTTTTAGTTTTTGAAAAAAATTAAATTTAATGGATTACTATAGAGAAAATTATATAGAAAATATACTATGTGAAAGCTGTATAGATGAAGAATCCATAAGTAGTGATGAAAGTTTCTATTCTTGTCATTCAGTTGAAATTGTGAATGCTTATTGTCAATTAAATACAGAGGGTGTCAAAGTGAAAAGTGATTTTATGCCCCCACAAAAAAAATGAAAATATTAAACGCTTTCAATTACTCATAATATTGAAAAGGAATTTTATTCAAGAGTAAAAAGAATGTAAAATATAATGAGTAAAAATGAATGGGAATGTCTTGAAGGACAAAGCCAAAATAGGGAATTAATATTCAAGCCAGCAGATAAAGGTGGCAAACTGGTCATCTTAAACTATGTACAGTATTTAACAATGTGTTATTCACATTTAAATAATGAACAGATTTATAAAGAAGTGGGAATAGAGGAATACAGGCAAGCAGAAAAGGAATATAGTGATTTAATAAATAAGGGACACAGGCTTTACTATTTTACATATAAAGATGTACAGCAGAAATTTAAGATTAAGAATCCTAGTATGGCACAATTTTACTGTGTTCCAAAAATACATAAAGATCTGATGAATCCACCGGGACGTCCTATAATAGTCTCATGCTTTCTGCATGAATTTCCTTCTACCCACAGTGAAAAAATTGCCCTCGTATATCATAGATGTGTTTGATCTGCTGGACAAAATTAAGAATATAATATAATATGGGAAAAGGATATGTATTTCCCGGTAATTGATGCAAGTTTATATACCAGTGTTAAACATCAAGATGGAATAAAAGCTATAAAATACTACTTGGGGGAAATTCCAGTAGTAGAATATATAACAGATCTGATTTTGGTATGTCTTAATAACACATTTGAATTTAATGGAAGTTTATATAAGCAGTTACAAGGAACAGCAATGGGGGCTGCTTTCGCTCCTAGTTATGCAAACATTTTTATGGGCTATTTTGAAAGTCACTACATTTATAGAAATACATTTTTAGTAAGTATGTGCATAGATATTTTCGATTTTTCGATTTGATATTTATGTATAAAGGTGGACATGATCAGGTTAATAAGTTTATAGAGGAATTGCATGAAAATGAAGTTGGAATGAAATTTGATGGTTTGCAAATGGGTGAGGAAGTGGATTGTTTGGATGCAACTTTAATGGGAAGAGAGGGTTTATGTATTAATACTAGTATCCATAGAAAATTTAAAGAAATTAATGTTTTACATGGAGAAGTTTTTCACTCACCACATACTATTAAATCTATCCCTGAATTTTTAAGGGTAAAAAGGTTATGTAGTGTTATGTTATGTAGTAGAAACAAAGAAGGAATTAAGTGAAGGCTATAGAAAATTTTGTAGAAGAGGCTATAAAGGAGGCTGATGTGAAGAAAAGTTTGGATAAGATTATAAAAAATAAAGGGAATGGAAAGATCTGTGGGAGAAATAGTGATGGAAAAGAATATATTTTATTTCACCTCTGCTTAGTCTGTATTGTCGCAAAAAATAATGGAACAAGTTAAATATTTTTGGAATGTAGTGAAAAGAGAGGTGACTTTTTTATACTGTAAACAAATGTGCTTCTCCTTCAGAAGAGGGAGAAGCTTAAAAGATTTCATAGTATATAGTAAGTTCAAAATGCCAAACATGACAATTAATAAACAAATAGATAAGCAGGGCACTTTAATATGTGGAAAGTGCAGTGTGTGTAAATATGTAGTGAAGAAATTTGAAAGTATAAATGGCATAGCATTTCAAACTAATGGAACGTTTGACTGTAATACAGAAGGGGATGTTTATGGGCTAAAATGCCCTTGTGATAAATTTTATGTAGGAAAAACGAAAAGACAGTTCTCCTGCAGGTTAAAAGAGCATATAAGAGATATAAAAAATAATAAACAGACAAGCCCTATAGCAGTGCACTTTAATAAATGTCATAATGGCAACCCGTTAGGGTTGCAAGCAACAGTTTTAAATAGGGTAGAGATGAATTTATATATGAGTGAACAACAAGTAAAATGTTTACTAAGAAAAAAAGAAGCCGTAATGATTTTAAAGTTTAAAATAATGAACCCTGTGGGTTTAAATCAGGAATGTATATGGAAAAGTGTGCTGTAAAGCAGAAATGTGTGTTTTAATGGGAAATTGATTAATTTTTAATTGTTTAATTATGTAATTGGGTAATTCAGTATGTTTAAAATGGGGTGATGTGATTATGTGATTGTATACTCTGATAAAGGCAAATCAAGCAGAGGCGCTAGAGAAAAAAGTTTTTGTATTTGTTTTATTAAATATACAATAGAATTGCACCGTGACTGGTTTGGAGTTTGTGGTTCGTCATATCTTCGTTTATCAAAAAGTGGTTTACATACTTAACTCATTTTACCCGTCTTCAAAGAGACGACCTAAAAGAGCTTGGAGATGCTCTGCAGGGTAATACAGATGGAGCTGTCTCTGAAAAGGTGACAGCCCAACTGAATACCCGTAACTCCATAGTGAACTCGGCCATGCGGCTCATTTCCTATGTAGCAGATGGTTCAAGTTGGGCAGCGGGTTCAGCGATAGCTCTTCGGAGACCGTTCTTTATTGCATTTATGCTCCTTTGCAAAACTTTCAAGTCTTCCTTTGTCAACACCCCATTCGATGGCTCTTCTCTTTTTGGGCCCAAAGTCAAGGAGACTTTCAGTAGGTGTGAGCAAGAGGGAAAGACTCTATCTGCCGTAGGAGTCAGTTTTTCCACCCCTACTAGACCATACCCCAAAGGGCAGAAAGGTGGAAAAATGTGGTTCCGAAAGTTCCAAGGAGCTTTCCAGAACACACGTAGTGAATCCCCCACCAGGGGCAGAAGAGGGGCTAATAGTGGAAGACACCGCCCCAGCGGCAGAGGGGGTCCGCAGAACCAGGGCGACAGGGATCAGTTCCTTGGTCAGCCCTATCAGAGCTCCTGCAAGGAGGCCAACTGTCCTACTCTGGAGGCGGTTGGGGGTTGCTTGGCTTTGTATCCAGATGCCTGGCTAGGAATTAAAACAGATTCTTGGGTATAAAGCATCATTACCAGAGGTTACACCATTCCATTCTTAGAAAACCTGCCCATTTGGGAAAAAATCCCAGACATTCCACCTAGTCTCGGCGATCTAGCAGCCATAGAAATCCCAGAGGCTGCAGGAAAAGAGAGTCATCCAGCCAGTCCCAGCAGACCAGATAGGATCCGGAACTTACTCTAGACTCTTTTTAGTTCCAAAGGAGACAGGGCACTGGAAGGCCCATCTTGGATCTCAGCAGACTCAACACATTTGTAAAGAAGGAGACGTTCCGGATGGTCACGCTTCAGTCTATTCTCCCATTCCTCGGAGTGGGCGATTGAATGTGCTCTATAGATCTCAAGGATGTGTATTACCATATCAAAATGGCCAGGCCATCCAGAGATCATCTGATTTTCCGGCTGAGAGCCAGTCACTACCAATTCCGAGCACTGCCCTTTGGACTAACAACAGCTCCCAGAGTGTTTACCAAATGCATGGCAGTAGTTACGGCTCACCTGAGGCATCTAGGATTCCGAGTGTTTCCATATTTGGACTATTGGCTCCTTACTGCTGCCTCCAGGCATCAACTAATTCTGTCCAGAGATCACACACTCAATCTCTGCTCTCAGGCATCACTATCAATTTCAAAAAGTCTGCGTTGTCGCCATCGCAGCATATATCATTTATCTGAGCAGAACTAGACACCACCACCGCCACAGTAAAATTGCCCCTGGACAGAATAACCATCCTCTGAAAACAGTTCTCGGACATTTTGCAGGGAAGAAAAGTACCGGCCCATCAAGTACTGAAGCTACTAGGTACCATGGCAGCTAGCTCATAGAAGTTCCTTTGGGTCGTATGCACGAGGATTCTTCAATGGTTACTCTTCACCCAGTGGTCTTACCAACAACTCCCGATGTCTTTCTTAATCATGATTACGGACTCTTGCAAGAATGATGATCTCTGGTAGTTGACCAACCAACAATTTGCATTGGGTCAACCATTTGATGTTCTTCGTGTTTCACTGTTGCAGTCATTACATTTGGGTAATCTGCTGGCAGGTTGCCCTCAGTCGGCCTGATTAACAAAGTCTTGGGTCCTGCGTCGATTGCTGTCCCTTCTTCTATGACGTCTGGTCATCAGGGTATAAAAAAATGTAGCCGACGCCATTGCATCAGTCTTTCTTGCCGTGTGGTGCCCGAAGCAGAAGCAGTTCTCAAGTGCCGGTCGGCCGACTCCTGAAATTTTAATTTTCGAGTTTCAGAACAGAAGTCTTCAATTAAAAGCTAAGTACCCCGTTAGGGAAACATTTTCTTGCTCGTTACCAATGTCAGTAAAAGTTAATAATTGCATTACTTGTGGGAAGCAAATACCGCATAAGGATTTTCATTTGTACTGTATTCCTTGCCTAGGCCCGGACCACAACGTACCTTGCTGTCGGTTTTGTGCTAAATTTAATCAAAGTACTATTAAACGTCTGTATATTTTTGCTTCGAAATATTTTGGCTCACGATTTAATTATCCAGAAATGTCGTCGGTTAGAAATCCGACAACCGGAATACCTAAAGAACGCAAAGAAAACTACAGAGACAGGCCGTTGAGGTCCAAAACTGCCGACGACTCTTCTCCTAAACTAGTCGCCAGTTCGCCGGTATTCAGTGAGGTGCTTTCGCAGCCCCTGATACCCGCTACTTCTGATTCGCAGGCCTCTACTGAAACCCATTCGGAGTCCAATATGCCGCGAGATGCTTCAGTTTTGGAACCCGCGGATGTCTCTACCTTAGATAGGTCCGGAGCCGCTGTGCAGGCACTGGCTTCTGAGGGTGTTTTCAGGCCTACAGAGTTGTATATTAGACCGACATCATCTTCAAAACTAAGGCCAAAATCTAAATCTATGTCTAAAAACCCGACACCTGGGCCACATGTGCAGGCCCTATGCCTAAAAAACAAATGATCAAAATGGTTGAAGATTTAATTACTCTGATCAGGGGTAGCCAGCCCCCTAGGCTTCTAAGAGGCCTAGGCAAGACATTGACTATGAATCTTCTGAACAGGATTCTATTTCTTCTGACTCTTTTAATGAACAGGATTTGTCTATAACTACTTATGAGGACTCTGATGCAGAAGATTCCTTTCCTTCTGCTTCTCCCCCTGAGGATTTTTCTTTTGGGGAAACTTTACATACCTTAAGGGAACATTTCCACTTGGAAAGTGAGGATTTCTCTGAATCTAAAAAGAAACTTGGGGATGTTGTTCTTCCTCAGCATAGGCATTTGGCTATACCTCAAGTTCTAGACATTGTTGATGATGTTTTTTCATAATCTAGTGTGGCTCCTGATACTCTGCCTCCGGCCCCTTGTAAGCAAGACAGGATACTACAGGGTTCCTGACTCCCACAAATTCCTTTTCAAAAATCCTATTGCTGATCCTGTAACCATTTCTCAGGGTCCCAAGGGCATTAAGGCCTCTTCTGCTAAAAGTCCTACCCCTTCTGATAGAGATTCCAGGGCGCTGGATAGATGGGGTAAGAAAGTTTACTCTTATGCAACCTTGGCAATCAGGGCTTTAAATTGTCAATTTCATATGCTTAAATATCAACAGCATGTCATGGGACTGCTTAAACAGAAAATGATGTAAACTTCTGACTGTGTGGAAAATTAAAGATTTACAGGATTTATTGCATTCAGCTGAACAAGTTGGAAAACAAACTTTGCAAAGTGATTTTGATTCTTTGGAGGCCTCTTGCAGGGCTGCTGTAACTGGGTCGGTGCTTAGAAGGCATTCTTGGCTCAAAGAGCAAACTCTGCCTGATCATGTTAAAGCAAAATTGTTGGATGTTCCTTTACACGTTCTAGAAACTACTACTTGGAGCTCAGTTCATACGTTCACCAAACATTACCATTTACCTTTCTTCTCTAAATCCAGAGCTGGCTTTGCCACTGCTGCCCTGCAGGGCCTTATAGCTGGTCCTAATGCTATATAAACCCATCCTCCCAGCCATAACTTTGGGAATCTACCCGAATGTAATGACTGCAGCAGTGAAACACGAAGAACATAAGTACAGTTGTGTACACTTACCATTAATGTAGATGTTCGAGTGTATTCACTGTTGCAGTCCTGGTTACCCACCCTCCAGCCTCCTGTTTTTCTCTTACTATACCTCTACTTTCTTTTACTATGCTTAAAAGCCTTTTTGGTGCATTTGCTTTTGTTTGGAGGTATATTTTTTGTGTTTTACGTTATATATACATATATATTTTGCTCCCCATTTGGGGGGCACCTGACATCTAGGGCAAGAAAAACTGATGTAATGGCGTCGGCTGCATGTTTTATACCCCTGACGACCTGACGTCATGGAAGAAGGGACAACAGCCGAAGCAGGACCCAAGACTTTCTTAATCAGGCCGACTGAGGGCAGCCTCCCAGCAGATTACCCAAATGTAATGACTGCAACAGAGAATACACCCAAACATCTACATTTGTGGTAAGTGTACACAACTGTACTTTTCTCCCCCGCCATCAGCCACGGTGACCACGGACGCTTCTCTGATAGGATGAGCGGGGCTTTTTCATGCAAGAACAGCCCAAGGCACCTGGTCGGAGATAGTCACAGTTGCATTTCAATGTTCAGGAGCTGAGAGCAGTACTTTTGGCGTTGCAGCACTTCCACGACTCTCTGCCTCTAGGGACTATTGCGATAGACGGACAACATGGCTGTTGTCTGGTACATCAACAAACAAGAGGGAACCAAGTCTTACCCCCTGTATCGAGAGGCTTTGAGAATTTGGCAGTGGGCAGCATCCACCGGGCGCTTTCTGATAGCAGCGCATATCCCGGAGAAATCCAATGTGATAGCAGACAAATTGAGCAGAGCCATTCTGTTACCGCACGAGTGGTCTCTCAAAGATGAAGTCGCGGAAATGATTTTCCGCAGATGGGGCCAGCCTTACTGCAACCTGTTTGCATCCCCCATGAATGCCAAATGCAGAAGCTACTTTGCCCTGAATCCACCTCCTGGGGACAGCCCAAGGGATTCGCTCGTACATGATTGGCCCCCGGGACACCTGTATGCCTTCCCACCTACACCCGATTCCAAAATTCTTGCAGAAAGCCAAGAGCCTGGGAAGGACTGTAATCTTAAAAGCCCCCTTTTGGCCTCAACAAATTTGGCTTCCCTTCCTCCAACTCTTATCAACTGGAGGAACCCTGGATTCTGGACCCAGTTCCAGACCTGCTGACACATTCGTCAGGGGGCCCTCCATCCCTCCCTCTGTTCCCTCAAACTGACAGCTTAGCTGCTCCGATTCCCAACCTAGCCAGGTCACATGATTTTTCTTCAAAGGTACAGCACATTCTTGTGTTTTTGCATAAGGCTTCCACCAGAAAGTTGTATGCTAGTAAATGGAAACAATTTGCCTTTTGGGCCTCCCAAAATAACATTGATCCTTATGTTGCTCTGATTGCCAGTGTTCTGGAATTCCTATCAAAACTTTTTCATGAAGGTGCTGCAGCTGCCACAATTAGAGTTCAATTGGCTGCAATTTTGAACTTTCGTCTTTGTGCTGAAGGTTCTAACTTGATGTCTCACAGATTACGTAGGGCCTTCCTGAAGGGTACCATTCATTTTAGGCCACCTGTTGGACAACCCTTACTCCCTGGAATCTGAATTTTGTGTTGTCACATATTATTCTTCCCCCTTTTGAGCCTGCATCATCCTGTCAGTTGAAGTTTCTTTCTTGGAAAACTATTCTCTTGGTGACCATTACTTCAGCACGTAGGGTGTCTGAGCTTCAAGCCCTTTCTATAAAACCCCCATATTTGGTATTCCATCCAGAGTATCACTGAGAACTAATCCTTCATTCCTGACAAAGGTGTGTTCCAAGACTAACCTGAATCAAACTATCAAACTTCCAATATTTTTCAGTAATCATTCTAATAAGTTGTAGTATATGTTGCATAAACTTGATGTCCACAGACAATTGAGATTTATTTGGACAGGACAAAGGAATACAGGGGATCTGACCAACTCTTTGTATCTCATGCTGACACTAAGAAAAGGACTACCAGTCTCTAAAGTTACCCTTTCCAAATGGTTAACTGACTGCATTAAATTTATATACTCTTCAGCGAACCAAACATTAGAGCATGGTGTGAAGGTGCACTCCACTAGGGCTTTCTCTACTTCTTCTGCCTATACGGCTTGATTGCCTTTGGACACTATATGTGCAGCTGCCACTTGGTCTAAGCCGCATACCTTTATCACTCTTTACAGAGTGGACAGGGCTTCCTTTGTTTCCACTGTCCTCAAGAATATACTCCCTTGAGCCACCCAGGATTAGGGTTCTTCAGACGCTACCCATGTGTAAGAATAAACGGCGAGATTGAACAACTTCATATAAAGAAGTTATGTACCTACCATAACGTTCCATGTGAGGAGTTCATCTTGCCTTTATTCTTACATTCCCACCCCTCCAGGGTCTTGAAGAACGAGTAGACTTGGGGTCTGGTGGTGTTGTCCTGGGACTTCTTACTCAGATTGGAGTATTTTTTGGATTATATCTGTTTATGCTGGGTTCAGCGAACTAGATATGAGGTAGGACAGAGAGCATCATGGGATAGGGGACCTGGCCTCGAGCTACTCTGAGATCTTCAGCTAGTAAAGCGGCCGACTCGGAGCAGATGGATCGGCTCCGAACCCATGTGTTGGAATAAAGGCGAGATGAACAGCTCACATGGAACATTATGGTAAGTACATAACTTCTTTTCATTATACAAATAACTAAGCAACTTTGGAGGTTAGTACTTCTAAGACCATCCAGCTATTTTCTGTGCCTTTCTGACTGTATCCGTTTACTGGCTTTTTCTAATGTGGTGTTCTCATAATAGGTCGTAAAACTGTTATTACGATATGGAGCAAACCCAAATCAGAGTAATAGGAAGGGCGAGACACCTTTAAAAATAGCAAACTCTCCCACCATGGTTAATCTTCTCCTTGGAAAGGGCACCAATTCCTCTACTGAAGAAAGTTCAACAGGTAAGAACCACTTAATTCCTAGAATACTAAGATCTGTCATACTTAGCACTCTGTGCTGTTGCATTTGAGAAGTGTTCATGTAACGCTAGTCAATATCCGTTAAGTTTAGTGGAATACTTAGGATTGATTGGGGGGGGGGGTTGTGACTTGCTGGCTGTCAGAAATGTCTTTCAGTTTTAAGGATGGTATTGTAGACCATTTTGTATTGTTAGGCAAGATTCTGTGTCCAGGCAACTCCAATATTTAGTTCAGCCAGTCACAACCACAGTGCAGAATTTTCACAGTAGTTTAGACCTTGTCACAAATGCAGATTTATTCATAACTGTGTGGCTCTTTTGTTTTTGTTTAACCTTTGTTCAGAGTTCTAATGAAGTACTACTGGGAATCCAGAGTTTGATGCTCCCCATTGTTTTCCTTCTGCTTATCTAGTTAGTGGTAATCTTTGCCAGTTGGCTTTGTATCTTTGCTGCATGCATTGTAAGATAAATTTCCAGTTGAGGCCCAATTTAAATATTTGTCTACTATTTGAGTGCATGGTACGTTATAAAGACATGCAGCTTTCATGCAGGAAACCATAACCAAGTAAAGACATTTCTGACAAAAAAGTATCAGTTTTATTTAACTAAATGTTTTGTTGAAACTCTGCTGAACTCTTTCAGATAGTTGTACCGTATAAAGTGAAAGACTGGGAGCCTCTTCCTGATGGATGGCATATTTTTCACTTCCTGGTATTGCTTGGTACTAATAAGTTTGCACTGGCCATAAGAGAAAGCAGTCAGCCCCTGTCCTTAGCTCCTGTTAGCTTCTCCCTTCATTCTGTCTTCCTAGACTATGAGAATAAAAGTTTTTTTTCCCTTTCATTTGGGTTAGCATTGTTGTATTTTGTTGCCATTAAATAGTCATGGATATCTTTTACTTTGTAGCATTTGTTGTTGCTGACGTCAACAGAATTTGTTTCTTTTTATATGGGCTTCTTACAGATATTCGAAGAGGCCAAGAGACCAAGTATCAAAAGATTATACATATTAAAATGGATAAAACTCTTTCACTGGTGCATGGCCAAAGGAAGCAAGTGTTGTAAATTAGATTAACTTTAGTCCCATCTCTCTCTAACAGAACTGTACAACTGTGGCCTGTCTTGTGCTTCTGTAAGGATGCATGCCACCGCTGTCTTATCTGCCATACTAGAACAATCTCCATTGTTCTCAGACCCCACTGTGAAACAGATGTTCATCGTGTTACACTGCTGCAGTCATCACTCTTGGGTTATCCTGCCATCAAGCGGTCCCGCAGTCAGCCCAAGTTCCAAAGTCTTGGTCCGGCGTCAGTTGCTGTCGTTTCTTCAGTGCGCCAGGGGTATATAAGATGCATCCGACGCCATTTTCTTCAGTCTTTCTTGCCGCGTGGTGCCCGAAGCAGAAGCAGTTCACAAGTGCCGGTCGGACAACTCCTGAGATTTTCAAATCGAATTTCAGACCGAAGTCTTCATAAAGCTAAGTACCCCATTGGGGAACCTTTTCTTGCCTCAGTCCGATGTCAGAAAAAGTTAACAATTGCATTTCTTGTGGGAAGCAAAGGACTTTCATTCTTTTTGTATTTTTTGCCTAGGCCCAGACCACGACGTCACAGGTTGTCGGTTTTGTGCTAGGTTTAATAAACGAACTATTAAACGTCGGTTTGATTTTGCCCGACATTATTTTGGTAGGAAATTTAATTATACCATGCCGTCAGAGCAACCGACTACCAGAATGCATAAAAAACGCAAAGATAAGGACAGGCAGCCGAAATCCAAACCGGACTCCGAGGCCTCTGCTAGGCCAAGTCGCCAGTTCTCCGGTTTTCAGTGAGGCACCTACGCAGCCCCTGATGACCACTGATTTAGAACCCCAGGCGACATCCGATTCACAAGCGGAGATTACTAGGCCTCCACAACCTGTACCTTTAGGCGCTTCCGACTCCATTCCTGAAGGAGATTCCGGTGCAGTTGAAACGCCTTCAGTTGCTGAAGGTGTCTTCAGACCGACTACACTCACTATTAAATCCTATGCAAAACTGAAAACTCCTTCAAAAAGAAAGAAGACTGCACAGCAGTCTCCAGTACAAGGCCCCATGCCTAGGAAACAGATGCTTAAGATGGCTGAAGACTTAATTACCCTAATCAGGGGTTCCCATCCCCCTCCTGATAAAAGGCCAAGGTAGGAGGAGGACTACGCTTCCTCTGACCAGGTTTCAATTTCCTCAGACTCTTCTGAGGAACAGGAATATTCCTTTCCCCCTTATGAAGATTATGATGCTGAAGAGTCTATCCCTTCTGCATCTCCCCCAGAAGAACTACTCTTTTGGGGAAACCTTACATACTATGAGGGAACATTTCCACTGGGAAGGCCAGGATTATTCTGATTCTAAGAAAAGGCTCCGAGAGTTTCTTTTACTACCCCAGCACAGACCACTTGCTATTCCACCTGTGTTAGACATTGTGGATGATGTTTATTCAGAATCTAGCCTTAACCCAGATTCACTACCTCCTGCACCAGCCAAACCAGACAGATACTACAGAGTCCCTGACTCACACAAATTCCTGTATAAAAGCCCTGTTGCTGACCCAGAAACCATTTCCCAGGGTCCCAAAGGGGTTAAAGCCTCTACTGCTAAAAATCCTGTGCCCTCTGAAAGGGATTCTAGAGCACTAGACAGATGGGGAAAGAAAGTACATACCTCAGCTACTCTAGCTATGAGGGCCTTAAATTGTCAGTTTCACATGCTGAAATATCAACAATATCTGATTTCTCAATTAAAACAAAAAATGCTCGCACATACAGACCAGCCAGATTACAAGGAAATGCAAGATTTGTTGCATTCAGCTGAACAAGTGGGAAAACATACTTTGCAATGTGGATTTGATTCATTGGAAGCTTCTTGTAGAGCAGCAGTAACAGGGTCTGTCATACGTAGGCATGCTTGGTTAAAAGAACAAACTTTACCTGATCATGTTAAAGCAAAGTTATTGGATGCACCCTTACAGCAGGATGTTTTATTTGGTGTAAAAGCAGAAGAAGTTTTAAAGAAAATGGAGGATAAGGCAAAATCTATGCAGACGGTCAAGGATTTTTTACAGGTTCAACCTCCTCGTTTCAGCAAAAATTGGCCAACCAAGAACTGGTCCTTTCAAGCTTCTGCCAGACCACAGAGAGGCAGATGCAGACGCCCAAGAGACAGAGGCCAGCCACAAGGCTCTTACCAGCCTCGACAATGGAATGCCACAACCCAAAAAGGAGGAGAAGACAGGTCTCACACTACCAGAAGACAAACATAATGACTTACCCCTCAGACTACCAAACAAAACCCTCTTGGCAGCTCCCTTGGGGGGAAAACTAGCACTTTTTGCAGACAATTGGCACATCATCACAAAAGACAAATGGGTCCTAAATATTGTATTTCAAGGATACAGATTCCACTTTCACACTTTGCCAAGGATAAAAGGAATGCCAAACCTGCCACCAAATCAATGGGCAGAAGCTCAAAAGCAAATTTCAGCTCTCATGGACATGAGAGCCATTCAGCAGGTTCCTACACAGGAGCAAGGACAAGGATTTTACTCAAGACTGTTTCTAGTTCCCCGAAAGGACAAAGCCTGGAGACCGATTCTGGACCTCTCAATTCTAAACACATACCTGGAAGTACCCAAATTCAAGATGCTAACACTACAGCAACGTCTTCCCATGCTGGGCAAGAAGGCTTGGCTAGTAACGTTGGACCTCAAGGAGGCATACCTGCATGTCCCTATCAGACAAAATTGCAGAAGAAACCTCCGATTTATTGCAAGTTCAACCCATTACCAATTATCTACACTGCCCTTTGGCTTATCTACTGCGCCCAGGGTCTTCGCAAAATGCCTGGCACCAGTAATTGCATACTGCAGACAAAGAGGGATTCAAATATATCCATACCTGGACTGCCTTATACAGGCAGAAAGCAAGGACATTCTATTAAAGCATCAGGCATTTGTCAAACACCTACTAAGTTGCCTAGGGTACACAGTAAACGAAAATAAGTCAAAACTAGTGCCCTCACAAGACATAATATTCCTGGGTGCCAGCTTAAATACAACGGCCCAGATGGCTTACCTCACGCCAGACAAGCAAAGACAACTGACTCAGTACTTCAAAATGATGGCAACAAAGACCCAACTCCCTGCAAGAAAAATTCTGCAGGTCTTGGGATTCATGGCATCTTGCATACTACTAATACCATTTGCAAAACTGCATATGAGGAAATTACAATGGTATCTGAAAAGCGTTTGGTCTCAACACAGCCACAGCTTGGAAACAATAATTCCACTCATTCCCTGCCTTCAACAGGAGTTTCTATGGTGGGCTCAGGCATGTCACCTCAACAAAGGTCATCCTTTCACCTTACCCACAGCCAGGCAAACTATAACAACAGATGCATCGGATTATGCCTGGGGAGCACACATGGCAGGACAATGTATTCAGGGCAAATGGTCTGCAAACCAAAGGCATCTACATAGCAATCAAAAAGAGATGCTAGCTGTACAAAATGCCCTAACAGCTTTCAAGGACCTCCTACACCCAGGACAACTAATAGACGGACAACACCACAGTGATGTGGTACATAAACAAGCAAGGGGGCACACACTCCTACCCCCTATGCAGACAAGCAATGACCTTGTGGAACACAGCACTGACCTACCAAGTTCAACTACAAGCACAATTCCTGCCAGGAAAGAAAAACACACTGGCAGACGATCTAAGCAGAATCATCACAGATCCTCACGAGTGGAAACTAGATCCACAAGTATTCGCAATGATAACTCAAAAATGGGGGAGCCCAGACATAGATCTGTTTGCTTCCCCCCAAAACTACCAACTACAGAAATTCTGCACAAGGACATACCACACACTAGATTGGAAAGTGGACGCCCTCTCATTCAGTTGGAAAACATTGACAGTGTATGCCTTTCCTCCACTGCCTCTTCTGGCAAAGGTGCTGTTGAAAGCCAGATTAGAGAGGCCGCAAATGATACTCATTGCTCCAGACTGGCCACGCCAACACTGGTATCCAATACTAAAGAACATGGCTCAAGGCCCACCATGGATTTTGCCTACAATTCCTCACCTGCTCACTCAGCAAAACAATCAGATTCTACACAGCCAGCTCAAGACTTTAAATCTGGCTGCATGGCAAATTGCCTAAATAACCAGTCAACACTTCTCTCTAAAGCTGTGATAGACGTCATTCTGGAGGCCAGGAGGCCCAGCACCAGGAAAGTCTATTCAGACAAATGGAAAAGATTCTGCGCTTGGAACCAGGCTAAAGGCCAAAATCCCCTTGTCCCAAATATTCCTCAGATTCTTCAATATTTAACTGAGATGTTTCTCAAAGGACTTTCCTTCTCATCTATTAAGATCCACGCCTCAGCTATTTCAGCTCAATACAACACGGATCCTCCTATATTTTCACATCCATTACTAAGACAGTTCCTCAGAGGGGCTAAGAACATAAGACCGCCCCAGAGAGCACCAACACCAACTTGGGATCTCAACTTTGTTCTGGAAAAGCTTACACTTCCGCCGTTTGAACCAGCTTTCACTGCTGATCTACAGTTCCTATCATGGAAAACTGCCCTGCTGCTAGCAATAACTTCAGTACGAAGAGTCTCAGAACTACAGGCCCTAATGGCAGTGGAGCCTTTCATCATTTTTCATCAAGACAGAGTCTCTCTACGAACTAACCCTTCCTTTATGCCAAAGGTGGTATCCAGTGTGGCCCTAAACCAAACCATTCATTTGCCCACCTTTTATCCAAACCCCCAGAGCAAAGGGGAAAGGCTCCTACACTCTTTGGACATTCACAGGCAATTACGTTACTACTTGGATAAAACTAAGGCTTTCAGAAAATCTGACCAGCTCTTTGTATCCTATGCTGCAGGATCTCAAGGAAAAGTGATCTCAAAACAGACCATTTCAACATGGATAGGACATTGTATCCGTTTCTGCTACACACACCATGGGAAATCTGTGCCTGGTAACATCAGGCCCCATTCCACCAGGGCTACAGCTACATCAACAGCCTTCCTCAGAGGGGTACCAACCAAGGATATTTTGGAGGCTGCAACTTGGAGTTCAGTGCACACCTTCACCAAGCACCATCACTTACCTCTATACTCTAAAACCAGAGCTGGCTTTGCCACTGCAGTTCTGCAGGGCCTAGTAGCCTCTCTAAACCCTGTTTAGTTCCACCACCCATCCTTAGCTTTGGGATTCTACCCAAGAGTGATGACTGCAACTGTGTAACACGAACATAGTACAGTTTTGTACCTACCAGAAATGTAGATGTTAGAGTGTTCACACTGCTGCAGTCCAGGTTACCCTCCCTCCATCCCCTCTGAACTAGCTGGACTTATCTATTCCTTTCTATCCTATACAACCTCTGTGGTGTATTTGCTTGTGACTGAAGGTATTGTTTTATTTTTATATGTATATTTTTATATAGCAATATGTATTGCTTACCTATTGAGGGCACCTGACATCTGGAGCAAGAAAAACTGAAGAAAATGGCTTCGGATGCATCTTATATACCCCTGGCGCACTGACGTCAGGGAAGAAGCGACAGCAACCGACACCGGACCAAGACTTTGGAACTCGGGCCAACTGTGTGACCGCCTGATGGCAGGATAACCCAAGAGTGATGACTGCAGCAGTGTGAACACTTGAACATCTACATTTGTGGTAGGTACAAAACTGTACTTTCTCCATGAGTAGTATTCTCCCTTTGGGACCCAAATTGTGTTTTAGGCTCAGAAGAAGTTAGGGTAAACTTTTTTAATACCTCGCTATCATCAAGGTCTCCACCTGGAAAACTGCCCTTATGGTGGCCATCACTTTGGCCAGAAGAATCTCTTGAAATACTAGCCCTTACATGTACAGAACCCTTTCTCATCTTTCTTAAATATAGTGTGTCTGTGTACAAGCCCTTCCTTTGTGCCTAATTTAGTATCCAATTTCTCTTTAAACCAAACTGTTAACTTTCCTGTCTTCTTTCTAAACCCTCAAAACAAAAGAGAAATAGCCTTGCATTCCCAGAAAGTGCATAGGACAGCTCTGATTTTATTTGTACAGAACTACAGAAAAATTTGCCAAGTTATTTGTGTTATCTGCAAACAATAAAGAAATGTATGTCAGCAAACAGACTTTTAAAGTGGATTGCTAAAGGTATTGCTTTTTGCTGCAAGCATCATGGGAAGCAGATCCCAGGCAACATTGACACTCTGGTAGGGCTATCTGAGGACAAATGCCAAACTTGTGTATCCTTAAGCTAGCCACATGGTCCTCGGTACTTATCTTTTCAAAACACTGCAATCTGGCTGCAACCTCTGGGGCAGGGCAGGATTTGCCTCTGTAGTTCCGCCTTACTGATTTTCCCTTCCCCATCATTGGTGCAACCAGAAGTTATTTCAGCAGTAAAACTTGATGAACATAGTACAGTTGTATATCTTCTTGCTGTAAGTGTAGATGTTTGTGTGTCTTCACTGTTGCTTTCCCTGTCTGGTTGGGGTAGGTTCCCTTTTGTCCACTCTTAGATCCCGTCTGCCAGACTCTGTTATGTCCTCCTTTGTTCCCTTTTCTTCCTATACTGAGGACATTATTGGGCTGGTTGTGCTCCTAGCCATCAGCAGAAAGAGTGAGACTCCAGTCAAGGGAGAAGAAAGACCTGCAGAAATGGTGCTGTCTGACACACATTTATACCCTTACATTGGGTGTGAGGACATCTGCCTAGACCTGGGGAAAGGAGCAAGTCTCTAAAATCTTCATTGGCCTCCGACTTCCAGAGGTCATTACTTCAACTTGAACATAACATTTATGTTAAGTAGGCACACAGCTTTACTATTCCTGTTACTGTATTGAGAACATTAGCACTGTACCTGTGCCCACAAATAGCTGAGAAAATCTATGCCTTGTGAACATTTATTCACTTGATAAACTCAACCTTTTGTAGACTGCATGTTAAAGGTTTTGAGTTTATCAAGAGAATGAGGATTCAGTTGATGAGCCACCTCCATTAAATGAAAACTGAACCTTAAATGAACAATTCTAACTAATCACAAACATGGATTATGAATGGAAACGCTGTAAGTAGTTCAGCACTTAATGTATGCATTTGGCATTCATGAGTAAGAGAACTATCTGAATACATAAATTTGCCAGGATTGCAAGAGTCCAGCAATAATTACAAGATTATCTGCTGAAGCATAATTAGAGTATACTTTTAATTCATGAGGATGGAAAAAAGTTTGCATATTCTGTGTACTTACTTTTTCTTATAGGTTGTAAGTTAGAACCTGTATGCAGGAGTCTGACAATTTTAATTATTTTTTTTGTTTATTCAGATTCATCAGAAGATGAAGATGCTCCTTCTTTTGCCCCTTCAAGTTCTATTGATGGTAATAACACTGACTCTGAATTTGAAAAAGGTGTGAAACATAAGACCAAGAATTCAGAGCCACTGAAAACAGCAACACCAGTGAAAGATGAATATGAGTTTGATGAAGATGATGAAGAGGATAGAGTTCCTCCTGTTGATGACAAACATTTATTAAAAAAAGACTTTAGAAGTAAGATGAATAATTTTATCCCTAAAATGGAGGTTAAAACTTACTCAAAAAACAATTCTAGTACACCAAAGAAAACTCCAAGACGCATTTTGTCAGATTCATCAGATGATGAAGATAGAACTCTAGCTTTTGCCCCAACCCCTACAGGAAAGCTTTCTACACACTCCATGTTACCAGGAAGCAAGACTTGTGAACTTACCATCACAAAACAGCAGAAAGAAAAGACTAAAGTAAAGAAAAAGAGAAAGAAGGATGCAAAAAATAAAGAGGTCCATTTTAATAAAGTTAATGAAAAGTTTTGTTCATCAGAGTCAGAGACTGAACATGCAGACACTGAGGAGGACGATGATAGGGTTGCTGTTCAAAACTCTAACTGTGTAAAGGAATCAGACTTGAATCTTAAAGATTCGGCTGTGTTCAATTCTCTTTCTGCATCTTCCACCTCTTCACATGGTAATTTAACTTCACAAAAGCATACTCCGGTTTTTACAGAGCAGCATTCCAAACACTGGAGAACAGACAGTTGGAAAACAGCATCTTCCCCAGCTTGGTCCGATGTCAGTTCCTTATCAGAATCGCCTGGATCAAGGCCGAGTGATTCTGATTACACATCTGAGGACTCTACATTGGAAGCAGTAAAGCAGGTAAAAAAGAAACTAGAATATAAAAAGAAAAACAATCCTGTTACTGTAGTGTCAGAGAAAAGAACTTCTTTGGACTATTTAAAAAACTCTAGTGTGGATGGAGGTATTCCAAAAATAGACAAAGAAGGAAAAACTGTAAAAAAACACAAAGTGAGGCACAAACACAAAAGTAAATGCAAAGAAAAGGATAAAGGTACAAATGTGACCAGTAATCAAGACACAGTGATGCAAAAAAACTTTACTTATGATTACGAAGATGCACGACCAAAAATTGATAAAATCTTTGTCGTCGAACCAGAATGTGTTGTTGACAGTAAGTCGAAGCCTTCTAAACATGAGAAAGACTATTTTAAAAAGGATGAAAAAATATTCAAATTAAAGTCAGAAGACAAGGAATGGACAATTAAGGATGAAATTGGGAAAAACTTAAAGGAGGAAAAAGCATCAAAAAAAAGTAAACATATAAACAAAGACATCACTAAGTGTTTGAAAGAGGAAGAGAAATCACTAAAGCCTGATAAAGACCGTTCTGTAAAAGATAGATCACCTAAGGATGAAAAAACAAGAACTCACAAAGAGGAGAAAAAGAAAAAAAATAAGGACAAACAGTTGAAGTTAGAAAAGAAGAGTGATTCAAAAGAAGAAAAGGTAAGAACCGAAAAAGATAAAAACCCTAAAGATGAAAAGAAAAAAGAGAAAAACTACAAAGGCGAACCTGACTATGAAGCCTTTAACAAGAAACAGTTTTTAGAAAATGAAGAAACAAAATTTAGTGTTTCTGATGACCAGCAGGAAAGGTGGTTTTCTGATTTGTCTTCTGACTCTTCCTTCCTTATTGTAGGAGAAGATAACTGGGATGGTTCATTAGATTATGCAGACCACAAAAATGATATGGTTGCTAAACTGATAGTTGAAACGGTAAAAGATGATAGTAAAGACAAGAAAAAAGATAGTAAGATGAAGGACAAGAAAGAACACGGTGAGAAACGCCATGAAAAAGAGACTATGAAAAAACGTGAAAAGGAATACAATGACAAGAACTCAGAAAAGAAGAGGGACCAGATTGATAAACACAAATCTGTTCAATGTTTTCTTGAAAAAGAGAAGAAAAGAAAAGATTCTGTAGAAGGTGTAAAAGATAAAAAAGATAAAGATTCCAATGATTGTAGTAAGGAGCGTAAAGATTCTTTGGATACCACCAAGGAGAAAAAGGACATTAAAATTAAAGAAGAATCTTATAGAGAGGAACTTAAAGAATATGGTGGTGAAATGCATCTCAAGGAGAAATCTGATTCTGAGTTTAATGGAAAAATATTCGACACAAGGGAAAGACACCATTCGGGCAAAGAGAAAGACAAGAAGGAGATAACAGAGAAAGACAAGAAGGAAAAATTTAAACTAGAAAAACACAAGGAGAAGCCAAAAGATGTTGATAAGGAAAAAGCAGAAAAAATTACTGTTGAGAAGTCATCAAAAGACAAGAACTGTGAAAAGGGTTTCAGAGACAGAAAGGATTCAAAAGAGAAACATAGCAAAGATCAGTATAATAAAGAAAAGGAACGGAAAATATCTACAGATCAGAGTAAAGACAAAAAAGATAAAGGTCAAGAAAAAACTGACAGAGAGAAGGAGACATCAGAAAAACGATTAGAAAAGGGGAGAGAGAAGAACTGGTATAATAAAAGTGATATCTTTACTGATGAAAATGATGAGAAAGACCAGAGCAGCTTGCCTTACAAATTTAGTGATGCAGTCAGTGAGCGACAGGATAGAGAAGATTGTACTGGAGAGAAAGATAGTTATCAAGGTGACAAAACAAGAAAGTACTCTTGCGAGAGACAGCATTCCACTGAAAAACAAAAAGAAATTAAAGAAAAGAAAAAAGATAAAGTGTTAATAGATGGTGGCAAAGAGAAAAAGGAGAAACTGTCTGAGAAACACAAAGATAAAAAAGATGTTGGAGACCCTAAGTATAAAGACAGAAAAGACAGAACTTCAGTAGATTCAAATCAGGAAAAGAAAAACAAGCCAAAACTGCCTGATAAAATAGAAAAGTGGCACCCATGTGATGAAAAAGCTAAACTTAAGCATAAAGAAAAAAATGAAAAAGAACATGTAAAAGAAAGGAAGCCATCTAAGGTAACAGAAGTTGATAAGAGTATTTTAGAGAAACTGGAAGAGGCACGCAGTGAATACAAAGATGAATCTGACAGAATTAGTGAGATCTCCTTGGACAGTTTCACAGACCAAGGACAAGAGTCTGTGTTAAATAATCCTTATGACTCAGCTTTTTTAACGGAGCTGACTGATGAAAAACTGAAAGATTCTTTCTCTGTATTCTACCAGCATGAGAAACTTAGAGAGAGACACAGACATTCTTCATCATCTTCTAAGAAGGGACATGAAAAAGAAAAGATTAAGAAAGAAAAATCAGACAAGGGAGAAAAGACAGAAGATTTCAAGGAAGCCACTGTTAGGAAAGAAAATGTGCAATCTGAAAAAGATGCATCCATTTTAGATGGAGAAGTTTTTGGGTACACCTGTATAAAAATGGAAACTGAAGATGAGCACGCAAAAGGCAGTGATTTTACGTCCTTGGACAAAAAGGAGAAAAATGAGCCTGAAAAGGAGATTTCTAAAAAGACTGAAAAAGATAAACTCCATCTGTCTTTCAGTTCAGAAAAATCCAAAGAAAAGAAGAAAAAAGACAAGCATAAAGACAAGGTTAAAGAAGAGAAAGAGAAAGAGAAACACAAAGACAAATATACTGATTGCACCTTAAGACATTACAAAGAGGAGCAGAAATTAGGGTTTAAAGAGAAGGAATGTTCACACAATGCAGTGAAAGAAAAAACAAAAGATGAGATTTTCAAATTGGGTGAAACAAAGGTAAGGGATAAAGTTAAGGAAAACC
Source organism: Protopterus annectens (assembly GCF_019279795.1). Lineage (NCBI taxonomy): Eukaryota > Metazoa > Chordata > Ceratodontiformes > Protopteridae > Protopterus > Protopterus annectens. The sequence goes on from NC_056742.1 coordinate 246,676,684, forward strand.
CTGAAAAAGACAATAGAGCTGACCCTTTAAAGACGAAAGAAAAGGATTCAAATGATAAACTTTGTGCAGCTAGAGATGGAATTCGAAAGGAGAGTAAGCCCAGGGAAAAGTTATTGGGGGATGGATACTTGCAGATGACTAGCTTTGAAAGAATGTTGAGCCAGAAAGACTTGGAGATAGAGGAGAGGCACAAAAAGCACAAAGAGAGAATGAAGCAGATAGAAAAGATGAGGCACAGATCTGGTGAAACCAAAGTGAAGGATAAAGGCAAACTGACTGAAGAATCCCGAAAGAAGAATGTTGATTTAACAGGTAAAAAGACAGGTAGCCTTGACTTGCAGCTCAAGGAGAAGAAGCCACAGGAGCCCTTAACTACAATTATGTCTCCTGAAAGGAAAACCCAACCTGCTTTTTCTGATTCAAAAGACTGGCTTTCTAGTCCACAGATAAAAGAAACTTTGTCTGCTTCTCCAAGGCCAGATCATAATCATAGCAAGCCAACTGGTGTTGCAACACCAGCATTGGTAGCCTTATGTTCAAGTTTTGAAGATGTGATGCAAAATCCGCGAACACCATCTTGCAGTAATGAGGATTATACAGATTTATTTGATAGCGTTGAATGTCAGAATTCACTGCCAACACCAACAATGTCCATGAATGCATGTTCACCTAGTTTCTTTGACAGGTTCTCAAATGCATCTACTACTGTTTCAGACAACCCTAGTCATACTCCAAAATCAAGTGCTTCTGCAAGTTTATATCGTTCAGTGTCTGTAGATATTAGGAGGGTTTCTGAAGAGGAATTTAAAATTGGAGATAAGTTCTATAGACAACAGAGTGTACCCACTGTATCTGGTTATGACTCTCCAGTGCAACAGTCACTGGAGGATAAATCTGCACCACTCCATGTTTCATCTGACAAGTTCTCTTGTTTAACTCCAGAGTATTTCTCTCCTGAGTACAGTATGCCTTCACCAAGAGTAGAATCTATGAATTCTACTACAGAAAGTGTCAATATTTCCCAGTCACCTGAGTGTGTCTACTCTGATTTCCAGTCCAGTGCATCTCCTGCTCATACAGAACATACAGACCAAAATCCAGTTACCTCTGTTGAGGATAGCATGCACATTGACTTTGATATATGTATAGATTCCGTAGAACAGCAGCAAGCTGCTGCTTCTATTATGCCTCCAGAAACTAACTTTTTACCAGCTGCTGAGGAAAATGATATCAATTCAAGTATTTCTGAACAAAAAACAGATTGGACTGATTCTTCTCTTGTAAACTCAGAGCTGAACCTAACTCCTAGTTTAGTTGTGAACCCTGGAGATCATTCCTTAAGCTGGACTGCTGCACAGGATGTTTTACTGAAGTCTCCTCAAAGACCTTTCTGTTCTTCAGAGTCTGTAAATTCTGCTACACTACAATTCACCCCTGAAGTTTCTAACTTTCCTGGTTCTCCTGTGTCTTTTTCTGGGACAGCATCTGAACCTCTTCTTGACGCAAGTGACAAACAAGACATGAAAGAAATAACTCGGGAAGATGTAGCACTTGCAGTTTGTGAGACACCGTCACATTACATGTCTCCTGCTAGAATAGACTCATTTTTTACAAGACCACATCAAGATGAGGGCTCTGTTGACGTTCTGCCTGAGCCACCGTGCATGCCTTTAGAAAATATACCAGATGTCAGCACATTAGAAGAAAATTTCATTGATGATATTGTACCTGAAGGTCCCATTCAAAACAATGACTCCACATCCCATCTACCTACCCACACCCACCCTCCTCATATCTTTGCTACTAACTCGCACCTTGACACAGACTTGCACCAGGCAACACCATGGCATGATCCCTTTGTGAGTTCAGTTGAAGACTTAGATCTTGGGCCATTCTCTCTTCCTGAGCTGCCACTGCAAGACAGAGAGATACAGGATACATTGATACCTGAAGCTGTACCTATGCAATTAAGTCCTGTTGCAGGCTCTGAAGAGATGAAGCATGATATTGAAAATGTCAGTATTCTTGACTCTGACTCTGCTACTGCTGTTGATGTAGTTATGCCGTCTGCTTCTCCAGTTGTTCCATTAGTTATGGCTAGAGATAGAGACCCAGTATCTGAGGAAGATGGATTGAAACCTGAGTTGCAAGATTCTAAAATGGAAGAGAGCCAAGTGCCTGTAACAAATATCATGGAACTCGCTGAAGATGCTATGGAAAACTCATTTGAGAATTCATTCCAGTTTGATCAGCCATTGAAAACAGAACTGGATGTCAGTGCTGCTGAAACCTTTTTGCCAGTGTCACCAGTGTCCATCAATAACAGTTTACAAAATGGGCCATTTCAAGCTGATACAGTCCAGAATGACATTGTACCAGCTGTTGAAAACTGTGTTACTCAAACCATTAGTGCAGTTACTCAAATTATGACTGCAGAGATTGCCGATGCTCAAGGTAGTATTCATATAGAAGATGCCCCAGAACCAGTAGTAAAACCCATAGTAGAAATTCCCAAGCCTTCCAGAGTAGATGATGTACCTCCCCGAATCACCAGAAACAGAGCTCAGATGCTTGCTAACCAGAATAAGCAAAATATGTCCACTGTTACCACAACAGAAAAAGAACCACATTCCATTTCTGCACAATCAACAAGAAATAAAGCTAGAATGGGGGAAGATGATGATAATCAAACTCAGCATCCTCGTAAAAGGAAAATCCAGCGCTCAAACCAGCAACCCCAGCAGCGTTACACAACTAATCAACAAACCCGAGAGATGATACAACAAGCATTAGCAGCTATTGTGGATGCAATTAAACTGGAAGATATAGAGCCCTATCATAGTGATAGGTCAAACCCATACTTTGAATATCTTCAGATTAGAAAGAAAATAGAAGAAAAAAGGAAAATTCTCTGCTATATTACACCTCAGGCTCCTCAATGCTATGCTGAGTATGTTACATATACTGGTTCCTATCTGTTGGATGGCAAGCCTCTAAGTAAACTTCATATTCCTGTGGTATGTAGTTCATGCTGTAATGTTCACTTTCTAAGATGTGTGGTCTCTGCTGTAAATGCACTTCATGTAACACTAGATGTCCTCCTATTCCTATGTTGCAGTCTTCTTAGTGTGGGATTCCTCACCTCAGGCGACCCGAACATCGGCTCCTGTACAAAGCTTAAGCCTGGTTGCTGTAAGTGCGTGGGACGTCACATGTAGGGCCATAAACCAGGGACCTTAAATGTGATGTCTGCACACACAGACCTCAGAACTTTTCATCCCCAGATGACGTCACATTGATCACTTCACTCCTAAACTCGAAGACTTCTAAAAAAGCTAAGTACTCCGTTGGGGAAAATTTTTGTCTCTTTTGCTTAGGCTTGGGTAGCTGTAGTTATTGTTAGCCGATGTCAGCTAAGAAGGGCAAATGCCATTGCGGGTGTCAGATACCACAGAAATTTGTGCACGACCGTTGCGTCTCTTGTCTAGGGAAGGAACACAACCATAATGCTTCTTCCATTAGCCAGTCTTTTGTTCCGGAGACACTTCGTAGCCATCTGGCTACCCTCAACTTATATTTAGAGAACCAACGACTCAAAAAGCTTGCACTTAGGATAAATTCCAAATCTGCTGTTCCGACTGAACCACCATGGAAAAAGGCCAAAGTTTCCAAGCGTATGTCTGTTGCCTCTCTGCCATTGGACATCCCACCCGCTTCCAATCTAGGGGTTGAGGGATGTCCGATTGAACTGTCTACTTCACGTCAGCTCCCACCAAAGAAGCCGCTTCGGAAGTAACAGCCTGTACGTCCACGGAGATAGCACAAAAGTCAGTCCCTACCGATGTCGAGGGGGAACCAGAATCAGTTGGACAACTGACAGAGATGCCATTACCTGAAGCTCAGGCCCCAGAAACCTAGGCCTTCCTCCCAGACCTACACCTTCTAAGCAGAAACAAAAAAAAAACTAAACACTTGACTCCTACCCCTGAAGGAGTCCCAGACTGACGGTCATTTGCTAATTCTTTGATGCAGGTTTTTATGGCTTTTAGGCCCACAACCTCTTCTCCCTCCACTATTCCAGTGCTTAGTCCTGGGCCTGCCTCTGCCATTTCTCTCCCCTTGCCTACTATCCAAGGAGGAGAGGAGGATCTAGAACCTTACTGTGCTCATCTTCTGAATAATCCATCTCTTATGCTTCACAGATTGCCTCTCCTATGGAATACTATTCCCCAGATGAGGAAGCCATTGAAGGGGCAGCCCCACCAGAAGATATTACTTTTGGTGAAACAATTACTAAGATGAAAGAATACTTCAAATGGGATACTACCCAGATGACTGACACCCAGAGGAGGTATTTTGAACTCCTTCAAGTGGAATCACCCTCCCCATCAGCCATCCCACCTGTCTTACCTGCCTATCTGGATGCTTTCTCCTCTGCATCCAAGAATCCAGACTCTCAGCCACCTGCACCTAAGAGACAGGACAGGTTTTATAAAGTTCCTGATGAGCAAAAATTCTTAGTTAAGCCCCCCACTCCCACCCCACCTGGCAGACCCTGCTGTAATTGCTGTCTCTCCTGGCAAGCAGTCTAGATGGATTCCTTCAACATCTCTTCTGCCAACTGATAAGGATAGCAAAAGCATGGACAGGATTGGGAAAAAAGTGTACACCTCCACCACCCTGGCTTTCTGAGGTATCAGTTACCAGGCAAACATTGTAAAATATGCCCTGGACCTTGTTTCACAAGCCTCCAGTCTCCTGGCTGCCACCCCCTGACTGCCGTACTAAATCTGAGATAGCATCTAGACTGTCTCTGGTTTCACAGGTGGCAACATATTCCATTAGGTGCAGTTATGATGCCACAGAGGCCTCTGCTATGTCTGCAGCTTCTGTTTCAGTCCCCTGCAGATATTCTTGGCTTCGCCTACAGCCACTCCTGGAGGACTTAAAAACTAAACTTATGGACGCCCCATTAGACCATAACCTTTTGTTTGGCAAACAATCTGCAGAGCTTTTTAAAAACCTGTAGGAGAAAAGTAAGGAGCTGCAAGGACATCAAACATTTGCATGTGTCTCCTATTACCAAGTATTACAGGAATTATTCTGCAAAAACTTCTTTTGTCAGGAGAACTCCTTCCTCTGCAACCCCCTCCTCTACCAGGCACAGGAGAGGAACCAGAAGGCAGACCTACTCCAGACCTGCTCCCTCTCAACCGACTCAGAGAGCCTTTTCAGGATAGAAGTGCACCCAGCAATGCGTGACTGCCTTGCCCACCTACCTTTGTCAGCCTGCCTCCCCCACTGTCTCTCCTATTGGAAAAACATCAAATCAGATCAAGGAATACTGACTATCATTTAAAATGGATACTTCTTTTCTTGGAAGGAAAAACCCATCCCAAGGCCCATCCCTTTCCCACCCAAAAATCAAATCCACGTCTCTCCTCACATTCTACTGGACCTCCAAAGATTAGGAACAATAAAACCTGTTCCCCCAGGGCAGAAAGGAAAAGGATTTTACTCAAGACTCTTTCTGGTCCCCAAAAAAGATGGGCCTTGGAGACCTATACTAGATCAATCCTTCCTAAACCAATTCCTGAAAGTTCCATCATTCAGAATGCTATCCCTTCAAACTGTTCTCCCCTTAATCCCAGCCCAGGCCTTCATGGCCACACTAGATTTAAAGGAGGCTTATCTCCATATCCCCATAAAACCCTCCAACAGACAATACTTGTTTTACTGGACCCTACTCTCATTTTCAGTTTACAGCCTTGCCCTTTGGTTTGTCTACTGCACTCAGGGTCTTCACAAAATGCCTAGCCCCAGACATTGCTTACTGCAGGATGCAAGGTGTCCAAGTCTATCCCTACCTAGACAACATTCTCCTTCTAGCAGAGACAAAAGACCTCCTCCAAAATCATCTCAGGTTCACCACCTCCCTTCTACAAATCCTGGGCTTCACCCTCAACTTAAACAAATCCTCCTTACTCCTGCAGGAAGACAAAATCTTTCTGGGCTGCAGGATCAGGACAGACGTGATGCGGGCTTTCCTTCCCCAGGACAACGTCCTGTCCCTTTCCAGTCACTTCCAAAACAATGTACTAGCCCCCCCCCCAGATATCTACAAGGCAATTCCTGGGGCTGATGGCAGCCCCCACCATTCCTATGCTTCCCTTAGCAAGAATACACATGCAGAAGTTCACTGGTACCTAAAAACGTGTGATCACAACACCAACACTCCCTGGAGCAACAGATTCCCATTTTGCCCTGCCTCAAAACAGAACTAAGGTGGTGGATTCAGCAAATCCTTCACAACCCAGGACTACCTCTCTAAATGCCCTCCCTGACCCAAATCATGCACACAGATGCACCAGACCTAGGGTGGGGAGCTACCTGCAAAGGTTTCAGAGTACAGAAGGAATGGAATCCTACCCTTCAAAAGAAGCATGTCAATGTAAGGGAAATGACTGCAGTTCTTTTGGTCCTGGAGGCTTTTCTTCCTGTTCTCCAACCAGGCCCCCTTCAGATATTCACAGATACCACAGTTGTGTTTTCTCAACAAACAAGGAGGGACCAGAGCTTACCTCTTTGCAGGATAACTCTACAAATTTGGGACCTCGCCTCCAGGCACACCTTGTCCCTGGAGGATTCATACGTCTCCTCTCGGGACAACAAACAAGCAGATATTCTCAGCAGAACATCCTCTTTACAGCACGAGTGGATGTTGAACAGACACACCTTTCTAGACATTGTCCACCAGTGGGGCTCTCCACAAGTGGATCCTTTTGCCTCTCCACAGAACAGGCAATTGAATAAATTATGTACCAAGGTTCACTCTCCACTTGCCTGGAGATTAGATGCTTTTAGCATTCCTTCTAAGGGACTGGCTCTATACACTTTTCTACCCTTCCCACTAATCCAAAAGGTCCTACTGAAAATCAGGAAGGACAAACCAGAAATCTTGCTGGTGACTCCCAACTGGCTAAGGCAACACTGGTTCCCCCTAATTCTCTCTTTACCCAAGGGCAATCACCACAAGCTACCCCACAAGGTGGACCTTCTCACACAACAAAAGGGGAACTCTAATTCATCCTCACCAGACAGATGTTAGGACTAACACTCTGGGTGATAAATGTCTTATTCCTTTTAGACACCACTACTTTGAAGACGTGCTTACAGTCCTTAGGGAGGCCAGGAAACCTGCTACTAGGAAATCATATTTGTCTAAATGGGAGAGATTCTCCAAATGGTGTGTACATAAGGACATGGACCCCAGCCAAGCAGACCCTTTCCTATTCCTTGCTTATGTGTGTGTACTCATTAAGGATTGCCTTTCTTACTCTTCAGTGAAAGTCCACCTTTCGCCCATTTCAGCCTGCCTGCCTGCCTCTAGACCCCCCTTTCCTGTCCCAGCTGGATGTAAAACTTCCTGAGAGGGGTCTTACACATCAAACCACCTAGAAAACCATTCCTACCACCCTGGGACCTCAATTTTGTCCTGGAAAAACTAACATTGATCCCCTTTGAGCCAGCTAGCAGTGCTTCTTTACAATTGTGTACATGGAAAACTGTACTGTTGGCGGCCATTACTTCTGCCAGGAGAGTGTCAAAGTTACAGGTTCTCGTGGCCTGTGACCTCCCCCTTACACAACCTTCCACAAGGATAGGATGACCTTGCGCAATAACCTTTCCTTCAAGCCCAAAGTGGTCAACGGACTGTCCTTAAATCAATCTATTCACCTAACCACCTTCTTCCCCTCTCCAGCTGACAATGGTGAGAGGATTCTCCATTTCCTGGATGTACACAGACAACTTAGATTGTACCTAGACAAAACTAAAAATCTAACCAACTGTTTCTCCTTCCATCCCAGGGCTCTGGGCAAGGCAGTCTTCAAACTATTTCATGGTGGATCAGAAAATCCATTTCCTTCTGCTGCTCACACCATGACAAGCGCTTATCCCATGGGGTGAGAGCTCACTCCACCAGAGGCATGGCTACTTCCAAAGCCTTCCTCAAAAGGCTGGACACAGCATCCGTTATGGAAGCAGCCACTTGGTCCACTATTCACGCCTTCACCAAACACTACAAACTGGACTAAGTCTACAGAGCCAGGGCAGGCTTTGCTAGAGCAGTCCTGCAAGGGTTTCTGGAGTCTTCCACTTTCTCCTCCACCCTTCCCTCTAACTAAGCTGTGGTACTCTCCCACAGTAAGAATACTGCAACATAGGAATAGAAGGACATAGAATAGTTGTGTAAAATCTTAAACCATAGATGTCCTTCTCTTCCATGTGCAGTATTCCTTCCCTCCCTCCAACACCCTGGATTAAGTTTGGACTGTTGACAGCTCTTAGGCACTAGGAAGCTCTACCGTTCAACTAGAGCAGACTAGCCAGCATATGACACTTGACACTTAATACTCTGTTTGACTGCCTGTCTGGCCTTCAAGTTCTGAGGTCTGTGCGTGCAGACATCACATTTAAGCCCCCTGGTTTATGGCTGTACGTGTGATGTCCCATGCTCTTAAAGCAACCAGGCTTAAGCTTTTGTATAGGAGTCAATGTTCGGGTCACCTGAGGCAGGGAATCCCACACTAAGTAAACTGCAACATGGAAGAGAAGGACATCTATGGTTATTGTAAGATTTTACGCAACTGTTCTTTTAATTGAAATAACAGGGGTAAAAACTTCACTATACTTTTTTTTCTAAGTTACAGATATTCTCTTGAAATAGTTTAGTCTGGCAGCTGTATATTTTTTCCTGTTGCATTTCAGTTCTGCTATAAGAAATTGACTCTCCCCTCAAGTTTGAGCCCTTGCAAAACCTTACCTTTTCTAAATTTAAAGTTGTTGGTATATAGAATTTTAGGCAATTGTATTTCAGAAACTAGAATTAGTGTACTGAGATTTAGAATATTCTGATAAAGTTGCTTATTTTCCATGTGTTGTTTAGTTCCTCCCTTTTTAAGACTATTATGGCTTTTGCTTTGCTTTGAAAGTGAGAATTGAGAACCTAAAATATCTGTTCAGAATGGATTAAAACACACTTGTTTAAAAAGTACATTGAGAAACTGCAACAGAAGTTTTTCTGGCTATAGCCAAGTTCATACTGGTTTTGTGTATTTGCTTCTGTGAAGTCAGAACTTGTGTGCGGAGGACAGTCAGCTGCAGTGAAAATACATCTTGTGTTTTGGTTTGCAGAATCAGGGGTGGAGGTGCTAATGGCTTGCTTTTGGTGTGCGTGTGTATGTAATATATAAATAAATACACACACATATATATATATATATATATATATATATATATATATATATATATATATATATATATAATTTCTTTCAATACTTTGTCTAGCATTTTTACCCCACACCGGTTTTTTTTCTTTTTTTACAAAGCAGTGTAAGAAACGTCTCTGTGTGGAATATTTTCAGTCCATATATTTCTAGTTAATCACTGTATATTAATCAGATCAGACAATAGTAGTAGAAGTAGCGAACGTAAACTCATCAAGTCAAAAAGTAATAATAGAAAATATATAATTCTACAGTATTACTAAGTATTCGAAAGTAATCCAAGCAAGGCAGGCAGTCTGTTTCCAGTCAAAAATCCTTTATTAAGTACACAGACAAGCGATCCAAGTAAAACAAAAATAGAGTAATAATTTCCTCACAAGCTTTCTAAATATATATCACCACAGAGCTGGAACCATTTTTGGGAAACCTGAACAACTTAGAGAATGATTTTCTAGTGAGAGGCTATGAAAGTCAGATGTTAAAAAACATCCTGGAACCCATTATAGAACTGAAAAGGACTGCAGCACCTTCACTCAACCTCCCCAGTAGAAAAATGTTAAGTAATCCCACAGAGAATAACAAATGCAAAAATAGCTGCATCCTGACATACACTTTGGATTGTCACAGTATCAAAAATATTATTGAAGAAAACTGGGACATTGTCACAGGAAACCCTTTAATGATTAACATCTTAGGTGAAGCCCCATCATTTGTTTATAGGAAGGCCAGGAATATTAGAAGTTTTGTTGAATTTAAACCTAGACCATGTGAGAAAAGCACTAAAAGATGTGAAACTATAATTGTACATTTTGTATATTTGTACAGCAAGGTGATGGTTTTTATTGCCCTTATTTAAAGAAAATCATTAAAACCAGTGCAGGGGGTGACTGTAACACTAAAAAAGTAATTTACAGGGCACAGTGCAATGAATGTGATGCATTCTTTGTGGGCAAGACTAAATAAACTCAAGCGAAGGATTTCATGTCATCTGTCAGAAATCCGCTCTGGATGTAAAAATAAAGCTCTAGCCAAACACCTTTCTCTTCATAAAAGACACACAGGTTTTAAGTTCCAGATCCTGGATCGCATAGACATGGGTGATCTTGAAGGAGACATCCCGAATATTCTGGAGAAACAGGAACTCGTGTGGCAATTAAAGCTGAACTCTTTTAGAAAGCCTGGACTAAACTACTATTGTTCATTTAAAAGTGCACTGGAACTTAGAAAATTGCCACATTGTTTACATGACTAAGTGTATTTTATTTTATTTTTTCTACACATTGGTTTTAAATACCATTTTAAATCATTTGACATTTAAGTGTATATTTTGTTTCCGTCATCATACATATATTTTTTTTTTACTTTTTTCTGGTTCTCTTTTTTTCCACTTTATTCAAAATGATGGTAATAACAATACTAACTAATTATACAATTATATAGGTTTTTAGGGTTCTTGTACACAGACCTGAAGAATTCTAGAAGGACGAAAGCGATCTTTGTTAACAATAGGTTATGAAAATAGAAACTAAAATGTATATGTGTATATATATAATTTTTGATCGCAAAATGAACTAAGGTTGGTATATTTCCAGCCATGTAGTATATTGCCTTGTATAAAATCACAGACTTAATAATTTGGTTAAATAAGATGTACCATTAAAGTACATTAGGGCTATGTATTATTATGACAGCTACTAGGTAGGGCAGGACCAGCTCGAATGTCACACTGATGGGGGAAGGGATGTGAATTTAACATGTGTACCAATAACACTTTGTTTTACAGCACAGTAAACCACTCCCATGCCTGATAAAAAGTATATATATATTTAGAAAGCTTGTGAGGAAATTATTACTCTATTTTTTTTTTACTTGGATCGCTTGTCTGTGTACTTAATAAAGGATTTTTGACTGGAAACAGACTGCCTGCCTTGCGTGGATTACTTTCGAATACTTAGTAATACTGTAGAATTATATATTTTCTATTACTTTTTGACTTGACAAGTTTACGTTTGCTACTTCTACTACTATTGTCTGATCTGATTAATATACAGTGATTAACTAGAAGTATATGGACTGAAAATCTTCCACACAGAGAAGTTTCTTACACTGTTTTGTTTTTAGACCCACTACACTTTAGTGGGTTGTTTTGAGACTTCGGGGATACCACAGAGATTACTTGTTTTTTTCTTTTTTTAAATACAGCTTCATGTATGGCTGTTATCACTGCTTTCTACGCAGTTCTAGGTAGTCTTTCCCACAAGAATGCAGTTTCATAAAAGACCCTGCTTCACCTTGAGGCCCTTCCACAGAGACTGAATATGACAGCAAGGTGTCTTTGTGTTTGTCTGCATAGCTATCCAGACTTGAAGGGCTGTGGCATGTAATTTAAAGCTTGCAGATGAGCATGTGGCTCCTGCTTGCTTACCGTGTCTATTCACTGCCCCATCTAGCATAATTTTATTTCATTTTGTACTCTTCTGTTCGTTTTCCAAGTGTCATGTAGGTAGTGCTAAGATGTTCATTGTAGGAGTCACTGATGCAGTATAATTCATTATTAATGGTTATTAGCTGCCGACAGATGTCCACTTTCAAGTCTGACTTCTGTAGCTTCTGGTCATGTTCCTCACTATAGCTGATCTCCTCCACTAGCTTGAGTCCCCTAAGTTGAGATGTCAGCTGAGACAGAACTAAAAGGAGCATAGCTTGTTTGATCTTCAAATATTTTTTTTTCCACTTTAAGAAATGGTCAGTCAGCAGTCCATCCATTTTTGCTAGTCCCTTCTAAGGCTTTTTTCACATACTTGGTCTTTTAAGTTGGGAACCATCAAAGGTTGTAAGGAGAAAAAAAGGCACATAAAATACATACATCCCAAATGATGTTAGTCAGAGAGCAACCAGGTGAAGCTTTGTGAGACCATGATAGTTCCATCAAGGTCTGAGAGCACTTCTCTTAAAGAAGTATTGGTTTGTCCTGCCTTGAATCCAGAGCTTACAACTTCCCCTCTCATGACCTCTTCAGTGGTAGATGCTGAGTTATTTATTTTATTTATTTAACATTTGTTTACTGGGAAAATCTGACTGGGAACGATGCCAATTTTCAGCGGAAGCCCGGAGACAAATGCTCCAGACGCATGTCTTTATAATGTGGGGGAAACCAGAGTACCCAGAGAAAACCTACACAAACGCAGGGAGGATATGCAGACTCAGCACAGAAAGCACTCCAGCTGAGAAGCGAATCGGAGAACCTCTTGCTGTGAGGTGACAACGCTATCTCTGCACCACTGCGCCAAGTTCACAGATAGTATAATTACACAGGCTTCCAGTATAGTGATACAGATGTGCCAGACACTTGTTTTCAGGTACCAGCAAAGGACATCCTGCTTTCACATTTTCTTACTGCCCTTTCCATTTGATCCTTTCCAGGGTATTCCAAACACTGAGATAGAGGAGGCTCCAAAAAGCTCACTTTTACTGAACAGCTTCAGTAAAAGCTCACTTTTACTGAAGCTGTTCAGCTGTCACCTTCTTTGTCAGAATGTAGTAACTGTTTGGTTCTGCAGTAGGATTGATGCCCAAGGGACAAGTAGCAAGTCTGCTGACATTGATCCTGCCTCTGCCACATCTGTCTCCTGTAGTCCTGCTGAGGAATATGCAGCTGCCTAGCAGAGGATTAGGCACAGACAAACAAGCCTTGGTTACCAGGAAGCAAGACCTTTTTCAAAAATGGAAAAAGGGCATCATCACCTCCTGGCTCTGACTCCATGTTGGACAAGGAAGGTCTGTTCTGTTTACCCAAGTCTTCGCTTCTGTTAGAATAATAGCGAGGAGACCATTTTGTCAGGCTCCCTCCCAGAAGACGTCTGATTTGGAGAGGTGCTCATTTTAATTGGAAAGTATTTCAGGTGGAAAGCCAAGGAAGTTTCACTTTCCTACAAAAGGTGCTGAGGTGACTTAAAGCTTGTGAGATCATGGCCCACAGCAGTACTTTCTGTATTCCAAGTGTTCAAAGATGATTTTAAAGCTACTACTCCTAGCCATATTCTCAACTCCCCCCAGTCCCAAAGAAGCCTGACATACTATACAGGATGTAAGAATCCTGTCTGCAAAAGTCCCCATGACAGACCCTTAAGTGGTGTTTGTGAATGCCAGCAAGTATTGTAAACAGACTTCAAGAATGTGTTTCCTAAAGGTAATGGGAGCAGGGTCCTGGATTGATTTGTTAAAGTGCTTTGGTTACTTGCTCTTTAGAGTAGTTCTCTGTAAGATCTGCATTCTAAAATATTAAGGGGCCATTCCCAAGAAGTTTGGCGGTATAGATGTCCTTCAAGGATGCATCTGCAGTCCTAACATATGGGTTGTCCTGCCTCAGGCAGCCCTTCGGTCGGCCGGATTCCAAAGTCTGGGTCTGGCCTCGGCTGATGTCGCACTTCACCCGACGTCATAGCTGCTGTCAATTGGGTATAAAGGCATCAGCCGACGCCATTTTCCCCAGTCTTTCTTGCCGCGCGGTGCCCGAAGCAGAAGCTGTTCGCAAGTGCCGGTCGGTCAGATCCAGAGATTTCTACTACCGAAGACTTCTTAAAAGCTAAGTACCCCGTTGGGGACTCTTTCTTGCCTCAGCCGATGTCAGAAAAAGTAAATAATTGTTTAACTTGTGGGAAACAAATACCTCATAAGGATTTCCATTCTTACTGCCTGCCTACCTTGCTTAGGCCCAGACCACGACGTAGCAGCTTGTCTAGCCTGTGCTTCCTTCAACCGACGGACACTTAGACGTCGGTCGGAGTTTGCGGAGGAGTTTTTTGGTCTCGCTTTTGCTTACAAAATGCCGTCGGAGACTCCGACTTCACAATTAGCTAAAAAGCGTAAGGAAAAGGACCGACACTCGCAGTCCGCGGTTTCGGCCGAAACCACAGTTAAGCCAACCGCGAGTGTCTCGGTTTCGGTTGAAACAGAGTCCGTGGTTCTTCCTTCGGCCGAAAGCATACCTCCGACAGCCGAGGCCTCGCACAGCATGGCTGAATCTGCTACTGAAATTTCTCCTGCTGTAGCAGGCACCCAGGATTTATCAGATACTATTCCTTTAGACATATCTACTCCTGCACGTGGAGCTGCTAGGCCCCCTGCATCCATGTCTATCAAGGCTTTTTCTAGGGCTAAAGCAGCTAAATCTTCTAAGGCCTTGCCTGCTAAAACCCCCTCACACAGGCCTAGCTCTAGTTCCCAAATGCTCAGCCTGGCAGAGGATCTCATTTCTTTGATCAGGGGATCCCATCCTCACCCTGACAGGGCCTCTCATCCCCCTCCAGAGAAGAGGCCTAGAGCAGAGCCCCCTGAGCCAGTTTCTTCAGATTATTCCTCTGATGATTCAGAAAACTCAAATCCTCCAGAAGGCCCTTATTCTCCTTATGAGGACTCTGACGCAGAAGACTCCATTCCTTCTGCCTCTCCTCCTGAGGAATTTTCTTTTGGGGAAACCTTGCATGCTATGAGAGAACAATTTCAATGGCAGGGCCAGGATTTTTCAGATTCTAGGAAGAGGCTAAGGACCTTTTTACACTTGCCACAGCACAGGCCTTTAGCCATTCCTCCAGTACTAACAGTTGTGGATGATGCATTTAATGATGCTTGTACTGCCCCTGACTCTCTTCCCCCGGCCCCTGCTAAGTCCGATAGATACTACAGGGTCCCGGACACTCATTATCACTTGTATAAGGCTCCTATTGCAGATCCTGAAACTATTTCACAGGGCCCCAAAGCTGTAGCAACTGCCAAAAACCCCCTCCCCTCTGAAAGAGAATCTAGAGCATTAGAGAGATGGGGTAAAAAAGTTTATACTTCTGCTACTCTTTCGGCTAGGGCCTTAAACTGTCAATTCCACATGATTCAATACCAGGAATTTTTGTTAGACCAGCTAAATAAAAAAACTATCCTCTCCTGAACCTATAGACCGTAAGTCCCTTCAGGATTTGGTACATAACACTCAGCAGGTCAGTAATCATTCTTTAAAATGCGGCTATGATGCACTGGAGGCTTCCTTTAGATCAGCTATGACTGGTACAGTGATCAGAAGGCATGCATGGTTAAAAGAGCAATCCTTACCAGACCATGTAAAGTCAAAGCTCCTAGTTGCTCCCATGGAGAAACACAGTTTGTTTGGCTCCCCTGCACAGCAAGTGTTAAAGAAGGTGGAAGAAAAAGCAAAATCTGTTCAAACAGTCAAGGATTTCTTACAGGTCCAGCCTCCGAGGTTTAGTAGAAATTGGCCTTCGAAGAATTGGTCCTTTCCAGACACCACCAGAGCACAGAGAGGCAGAAATAGGCGCCCAAGGGGCAGAGGTCAATCTAGAGGTGCCTACAGGGGACGTCAGTGGCAGCCTAACAACCAGAGAAGTACTGCCACAGACCCAGCTACTACCACTACCACAGGACAGTGTCAGTGACTTGACTCTGATACCGCCTACCAGGGAACAACTGGAAGCACCCTTAGGCGGAAAGCTAGCCTTATTTTCAGTAAACTGGCATTACATTACAGGAGACAAATGGATTTTACAGACAATAGACAAAGGTTACAGGTTTCACTTCCATACTCTACCAAGGAAGAGAGGAATGCCAAACCTACCACCAAACCAAAAAACAAACGCTCTAGCACAAATCAGCCACTTACTAAGGATGAGAGCTATAGAAAAGGTACCGCCTATGGAACAAGGACAAGGATTTTATTCCAGACTTTTCCTGGTGCCAAGAAAAGAAAACCAATGGAGACCTATCCTCGACCTGTCCACTTTGAACACATATCTCATTGTTCCAAAATTCAAAATGCTGACCCTACAGCAACTTCTTCCCATGCTGGGCAAGGTGGCTTGGCTGGTGACTCTAGATCTCAAGGAGGCATACCTGCACGTCCCTATACGACCAGATTGCAGAAGATACCTCAGATTTCTTGCAGGATCAGAGCATTATCAATTCTCAGCATTGCCCTTTGGCTTATCTACTGCGCCCAGAGTATTCATGAAATGCCTGGCATCAGTAATTGCTCATTGCAGGCTTCAGGGAATACAAATTTATCCATACCTGGACGACTGCCTGATACAAGCGGACAACAAGGTCAAATTAACAAAAGATTTGGAAAAGGTTATTCACCTATTGCAAGCCCTGGGATACACAGTCAACATAAAAAAGTCAAGGCTGGTACCATCCCAAAGGATAACATTCTTGGGGGCAGAACTGGACACATCAAATCAAATGGCATTTCTCACAGCAGAAAAGCAAAAGCAACTACCACTCTATTTCATGGCATTAACAATGCAGAACCAGCTTACAGCAAGGAAAGTCCTGCAAGCCCTGGGTTACATGGCATCCTGCATAATACTGATTCCACATGCCAGACTACATATGAGGAAGTTGCAATGGTACCTAAGGAATTTATGGTCTCAGCACAAGCACAGCCTAGAAACCCAAATTCTAATAATCCCATGCCTGAAGCAAGAATTCCTGTGGTGGGCTCAGGCCTGTCAGTTGAACAAAGGACTGCCTTTCCACAGCCCTCACCCAAGCCAGACTATCACCACGGACGCCTCAGATCTCGGTTGGGGGGCACACATGGTAGACAAGTGTATACAAGGCCTATGGACACAAGACCAGCTGAACCTACACATAAATCAAAAAGAGATGCTGGCAGTGAAACAGGCAATTCAGACATTCAGACCGTTTCTTCAACAAGGTCATTTGCTGATGACGGACAACACCACAGTTATGTGGTATATCAACAAGCAGGGAGGCACACATTCATATCCTCTATGCCGGATGGCAATGGACCTGTGGAATGTGGCCCTGAACCTCAACATTCAGCTCCAGGCTATATTTGTGCCAGGAAAAGAAAATATACTAGCAGACACCTTAAGCAGAACTACCACGGATTCCCACGAATGGATGCTGCATCCAGACATCTTCAAATCCATTACAAAGAAATGGGGGCTACCAGAAATAGACCTGTTCGCATCCCCACACAACCACCAATTGAGAAAATTCTGCACAAGGACATACCACCCACTTGCTTGGAAGGTGGACTCCCTATCCTTCAGTTGGGAAAACCTAACAGCATATGCATTCCCACCTCTTCCTTTGATGCACAAAGTGCTACTGAAGATCAAAGAAGATCACCCAAAAATCATCCTGATAGCTCCAGACTGGCCGAGGCAGAATTGGTACCCGCTACTGAGGAGTATGTCTCAAGCACACGCATGGCCTCTACCTCTAGTTCCTTTACTGCTAACACAGAACAACTTCAAGATCCTGCATCCAAACTTGAAAACACTGCAGCTAGCTGCTTGGAATCTTACATAAAACAAAATAACCCAGAGTTATCTCAGAGGGTTAAAGACATTATCCTGGAGGCTCGCAGACCCTCCACAAGGAAAACTTATTCAGCAAAATGGAAAAGATACCTCATTTGGAGTGCAGCAAAAGGAGAAAATGTATCATGTGCAAACATAGCTAACATCCTGGAATATTTAGCAGAACTCTTCCACAATGGCCTGTCTTACTCCTCCATTAAGATTCATGCATCAGCAATTTCAGCAGAATACAACATGGATCCCTCCAGTCTTCTCTCATCCTCTACTCAGGCAGTTTCTAAGAGGTATTAAAAATTTAAAGCCTCCAAGGAAGCCACCTTTGCCTACATGGGACCTCAACTTTGTGCTAGAAAAGTTAACACTTCCCCCTTTTGAACCAGCAGCAACAACAGAATTACAGTTCTTATCTTGGAAAACTGCTTTCCTGCTTGCAATCACTTCAGCAAGAAGGGTATCTGAATTACAGGCATTAATGGCAGTACAGCCCTTCCTTATCTTCCATCAGGATAGAGTGTCCTTGAGAACTAACCCTACTTTTATGCCAAAGGTGGTCTCCAGGATATCATTGAACCAAGCAATCCACCTACCAACATTCTTCCCCAACCCACAGAACAGGGCGGAAAGACTACTGCATACCTTGGATGTGCACAGGCAATTGCGCTACTACCTGGACAGAACCAAGAACAATAGAAAAACTGACCAGCTTCTGGTAGCATATGCAACAGGAATGGAAGGAAAAGCAATTTCAAAACAGACAATCTCAAAATAGATAGGAAATTGCATTCGATTTTGTTACTCTTTTCATGGAAAGACAACTCCAGAGAACATCAGACCTTACTCCACAAGGGCTACAGCCACTACTACAGCTTTCTTACGAGGAGTGGCTACCAAAGACATTTTAGAGGCTGCTACTTGGAGCTCTGTGCATACATTTGCCAAGCATTCTAATCTACCTTTATACTCCAGATCCCGAGCAGGTTTTGCCACTGCTGTTTTGCAAGGGATCTTAACTACACCATAATCTTCTTAGTGCCTCCTCCCCCAGTTTGGCTATGGTATTCTACCCATATGTTAGGACTGCAGATGCATCCTTGAAGGACATAGTACAGTTTTGTACCTACCATAAATGTAGATGTCCGAGAGGTATGCATCTGCAGTCAGGATTACCCACCCTCCTTCCCGTCTGTGGTACTCCTCTGCCACATCTGTCTCCTGTAGTCCTGCTGAGGAATATGCAGCTGCCTAGCAGAGGATTAGGCACAGACAAACAAGCCTTGGTTACCAGGAAGCAAGACCTTTTTCAAAAATGGAAAAAGGGCATCATCACCTCCTGGCTCTGACTCCATGTTGGACAAGGAAGGTCTGTTCTGTTTACCCAAGTCTTCGCTTCTGTTAGAATAATAGCGAGGAGACCATTTTGTCAGGCTCCCTCCCAGAAGACGTCTGATTTGGAGAGGTGCTCATTTTAATTGGAAAGTATTTCAGGTGGAAAGCCAAGGAAGTTTCACTTTCCTACAAAAGGTGCTGAGGTGACTTAAAGCTTGTGAGATCATGGCCCACAGCAGTACTTTCTGTATTCCAAGTGTTCAAAGATGATTTTAAAGCTACTACTCCTAGCCATATTCTCAACTCCCCCCAGTCCCAAAGAAGCCTGACATACTATACAGGATGTAAGAATCCTGTCTGCAAAAGTCCCCATGACAACACCTTACGTGGTGTTTGTGAATGCCAGCATGTATTGTAAACAGACTTCAGGAATGTGTTTCCTAAAGGTAATGGGAGCAGGGTCCTGGATTGATTTGTTAAAGTGCTTTGGTTACTTGGCCTTTAGAGTAGTTCTCTGTAAGATCTGCATTCTAAAATATTAAGGGGCCATTCCCAAGAAGTTTGGCGGTATAGTTTCTGAGATCCAGGATGAAGCTGTGAAAGAGAGAGAAAAAAAACACCAGACTGTTTCTGAGGAGGGTATGCATGCAGTCAGATGCGGGTATAATGTCTTTTTTTGTGTGTAGTAGGGACATGGTGTGATGTCACCCCTGTAGTAGTGGTGCAACTACAGAGAGGTTAACTATAAGGCATGCATTGCTTAGAATTCAAGTCTTGGTGCAGGATGTCAGGGGGTAGTTGCTTGTCGAGAACTTGTTCCATTTGTTTAAAAGTGGTTAGTCTTCATTAACTAGTAGAATTGTATTCCACAGGATTTAGGACCACTTGGCGCTCAAGAGGGTTTCAGGTTTCCAGCTTCCCTCCCCGTTTCTTCATTACCATATTTTAATCATGTTTTAACACAGAAGAGCAAATTAGGCTACTTTTCAGTATTTTTTGTTGGTATTTTCTCTGAGTTTGTTCACTGTTAAGAATCTTTAACTTAGTGATTTTTGATTTCTGGAAGTACATGCAACTCCCTTACTTCTGTCGCTTTTCTATTTTAAGAACTTTTCTTCTAGCCTTAAGATACACTTCCTCCCTTCAGCATGTAGGTTGAAGGCTGTTTGCCTCATTATCACACCAGAACCTTTATTTGATTTGTGTGTCTGCAGTAGAACCTTCTCATTTTTGGCAGGCAGACTGAGAACATACGTTGTTTTGGTTAAGATCACAGTGCCGTAGAGTGCCTCATTTGTTAGGGATTGTAATGCTGAGAATAATTGAAGTTTGACCCTTATTGGGAGAAATCTGAATGGAGCGAGTCTTCTAACTCTTAAGTTGTATCAAAGAGATCAAGTGTCACACACTTCAAGAAACTTGTTCTGTCAAGTTGCTTAAAGCCGTTGTAGAGCAGCAGGCCCTGGTTCAGATATTCTTCAGCTTTGTCTTCCAAGGCCATGAAAACCCGAAGTCCAGCCAGCAGCCCAGACACCACAAGAAAAGCCTGAAGTGATAGCCTTTAATTGTCTCATCACTGAGACATCCAGAGTCTGCTGTAGTACAAAAAACAGCTTTGTTCCAGGCCTCCTCCTCTCAGAAATTGGTAATTAACTCATCACATTATATATTCCCCCAGGTGACTATTTATTAGAAGAAATCCTTTACTTTGACCTCGGGTAATATCCCGTCTGATGATGTTAATCTTCATTCATTCCTTACATGTGGGTTTGGAACCAATCCTCTGTTCCCACTTGGCCGATTACCAAGCCCACCCCAGCCAGAAAACACTCAGGCTAAGCTTTACCCATAGTGCCCTTCTCCAAGTTACCTCAGATATCGTTTGCCGCATAAGAAACAAGACGTGCCAGACGGTCTCCCAGCTGTTTATTTTGTTGATAATTTTCAGAGAAATTTTCTTATAAAAAGTCCTTGTTGGGTTGTACCCTTTTCCGCTAGTGCCCTATTTCCCGCTTTACTTCTCTTTTTTTTCTACCAGTTGGTAACTCATCTACCATTGTTGGTACCTTCCCTTACCCGGTTGGGTAGTCTTACATACCGTAGTTGGTACTCCCTCTGTTCTTTCTTTCCTTACACCTAACATTGTACTGCCTTTATTATTACTGTTATATTTGCTATGTTTGGATTGTTATACTTATTGTGGAAAACATGTCAGAAAAGAAAATGACTACCAGTTTTAAAAGATGTGACAAATGTGACAGAAAAATGGCTAACGTAGACAATCACATGTCTTGTGTTTACTGTTTAGGGATTTCTCATTTATCGGAGAAACCACCTTGTGATATTTGTAGGACTTTCAGCTCCTGAACTCTTGTGGAACGCAAAAATAAACTGATGCTTGCTGGTTTACTAAAATCTCCCTTTTCGGAGGTGATCTCTGAGATGGAGGCTTCACCCCCTCCGAGGAAAGATGATAAAAAGAGGAGTAAGTCTCTTCCCGCTTCTCCTTCTTCATCAGAACCAAGGCCTAAGGTTCCCAAGTTGTCACACAAGGAGTCTTCGATCCCGAGACCTCCAAAATCCTCTACTCCGATCTTGGCTCCAAAAGAGACTATTCCATAGGCGCCGTCTGTTCCTTCAGCATCGGACGTTCTGTCTTCTCTGACCTCCGCTATTGCACCGTTAACTTTGCCTATGGCACCCAACCACACGTCTGCTCTGATTTCTTCGTCTGCTCAACCTTCGGCACCGACAACCATCATGATAACTTTCTCTGCTCAGACACCTCTTCGGAACCAGTGTTTTCCCTTCCTGAGCTTTATAGCAGTCCTTTAACGTCAGTTCAGAGAGATTAATTTCTTCCCCAGACCAGATATTCCCCATCGGTGGACCCCTTGTATGGACAGTAGTATAGTCCTTTCCTTGAACGTTCAGTTTCACAATCAGGGTTATCTACCCATTCTTCCAAGAGCCTGTCTGAGTTTTAGTGAGACTGGTAGACCAGCTGTTGAGGGCCAGAGGTATTCCTCCTCCTCAGAAACCCTCACTCACACTTGGAGGCGAGGGCACTGCTCTGAGGACTCCACGGTATTTTCCTCCTCTAACCTCTTCGCAGATTTTTGAAGTTTTGTCACCAACTGCTACCCCAGTTCTAGCGGCTTCGGCACCGATAGTGGGTTTCACTTAGGTGCCGGCGACTTCTCTTTGGTCTGAACCCTCTGCGGACACAGGCCATCCTCAGGTCCAAGATTGGCCTGCCTCGGCAGCCCCGTCTCTTCCAAAGGCTTCCTTCCCTGGGGGTTGGTCCTTCAGGGTGGGGTGTGACCCCGGTTCCGAGTTTGTCTCTTTCGTTTCTGGGCTCCCATTCCTCCTCGGGGGGGGGGGGGTCTGTCCTTCCAGGCGATTGAGAGAGCTTTAGCCACAGCTAACTCCCAGTTGGACCCATTGGCGTCGAAGACGTGCCCTCCTGCTTTTGAGCCACAGCTACTACCTCTCACTACTGTTGGACATCGGGCTCGGGAGCCTCAAGTTAGTCTTCATCAAGGTTCCCCTTCTGCGGGTTCCTGATCTGATGCTCCCCTCTAGGAGGTTCCTCGCAAGAAAGCGTGCAAAAGGAAACGCATCGTTTCCCCAGAGGAATCGCTGACTGAAGATATGGACTTCGATGATGGCGAAGGGTCCCCACGGTCACCCCTTGAAAATGTTTCCTTTGGGGACATCCTGGAAATACTGAAACAGCGGAGTGATGAAGTCCAGCACCCCTTTCCCAAGGAGAACGTATTCTTGCAGGCTTTCCAAGCCCGACCCTCTACCTACAGGGTGACCCCCCCCCCCCTCCTTGCAGATGAACTTGTTCAGTACATCAGGCAGCTGGCTTGGACGACACCTGGTGCCATTGAGCCGATCCCACGTAGACAAGATAAGATACTCTCTCCACCAGAAGATCAACCCATTGGTCCAAAGGTCCTCCCGTTGATGCCATGGTGGTGGCGGCAGCAGCCACAAAGAAAGAGCTTGGCGAGTAGAGCTCTACTTTCCATCCTCCAAACAGGGAGTCTCTGGCAATAGGATAGAGAAGCGGGTCTTTTCTTCAACAACCTTTGCAATCAGGTGTATGAACTCCTTGGTACACTTCACGCGGCTTCAGAGAGACTTAATTTCAGAGCTATCCGAAACGCTAGCAGGAGCAGTGTCTGCGGTATGGGACAAAGTTGCCTCA